>NC_081429.1:6311280-6611280 GCF_949786415.1 Peromyscus eremicus | reverse complement strand
AAGATGTTGGACCCCTCCTTTGCAGACTGTGAGTGGACTCTTGGCTGTAATTTAATTATTCAGAATTCTCCTTACTGACTCTATTTTTTTTATCTCTTGAAAGCCGAGGAATTATCCCAC
This sequence comes from Peromyscus eremicus, assembly GCF_949786415.1. Lineage (NCBI taxonomy): Eukaryota > Metazoa > Chordata > Mammalia > Rodentia > Cricetidae > Peromyscus > Peromyscus eremicus. Next base: position 6,611,160 of record NC_081429.1, on the reverse strand, counting down.
ACGACTATTTATTTCTGGCATGTCTTCTTGCATTAATGTCAACCCAGAGAGTTTGGCAGCTCTGTTGAGTTTATACTGAAAATCGGGGCAGATCGTGATGCTATTCTGCCACCTGGGAGACATTCTTCCATAGGAACAAAGAGGACACCACTACCCCTCAACCAAAGTGGCACATTTTCCCCATGTTTTTTACTCCATCCTGAATGACCTAAAACTCATTTGACTATATTTCCTGAACTTAATTGACTCTCTGTAAATGGACAGTTCTCTCCCACACACCAATTCCCGAAAAACCACTCAGAGGCTTGATATTATTTATAAATGCTTGGATGATAGCTCAGGCTCATTACTAGCTAACTCTTACACCTAAATTAACCCACAATTCTTATCAATGTTTAGCCACATGGCTTGGTACCTTTTCTCAATACAACGCTCTCATCTTGCTTCTCTGCATTTGTAGGCGACTCTCTGACTCCATCCTTCCTCTTCCCAGCATTCTCCTAGTCTGGTTCTCAAACTCAGTCTCTTCCTGCCCAGCTATTGGTTGGTCAATCAGCTTTTTATTATTAACAAGGAGGATAATCCACAGCAATTCTCATCTTTTCTTCCAAGAGGTATTATTTTTATTTACTTTTAATTATGTGTATATGCACACATGTGAGTGCATGTGCCCTTGGAGTCCAGAAGAGGGCACTGGAGTCCCTAGAGCTGGAGACACAGGCAATTGTGAACTGCTTGACTTGGGTGCCTGGAACTGAACTCAGGTCCTCTGCAAGAGCAGTAAAGTCTCTCTCCAGCCTGATTTTCACTTCTCCTAACTGCATGATAAACTCTGTAATGCTGCATCTTTCTCTGTTTGGTTTGTTAGAAGTCTGTCTTTTTTGTTGTCCTCCTATGCCTCATAGGTCACTCTCCACTGCACAGAGTCCAGAAAGCAGAAAATAAAACTTTGTTCCCATATCCTTCCTGGCTCTGCAGTTCCCCTACACTAGTGTGCATGGTGTTGATTGGGATACAGATTCACCCTCTTCTTCTATGGCAACCATTCTGGGGAAGCGAGCTGGTTTGAATTAGGTACAGGATGCTAGCTAGCTGAGTGGAAACATCGGAGTCCATGTTCCTTGGATCATCCTCACTTTCAACTAGAGAGGCAGATATAGATCCAGCCTGGGTCCTGGCTTGCTAACTGTACTCAGGCCCCCAGTCCATCTCTTGGCCTCTGCTGACTTCTTAGATGGGGAAAGCCTCTCACTAATACCATTCTGTGCTCACCAAGTGGAGTATCTGGCCAGGACACACTCTAGCACTCAGTAGGGCACTAGCTGGGCCCTCCTCTCCAGCACCACTGCCATATTAGGAAGGCACTCTCCCTACTGAGAGAGATGTAGATCCAGAGCACTGGGAGACCAGACTCTGTAAATATCAGAAAGGGTCCCATACTGAAGAAGCCACATCTTCAGGGCTTCTATGCCCTCCCCCTGATAAATGATCAGTCCTTTTCCAGGGAGTCTGCTGTGCCACGAGAAGGAAGTCAGGCAGCATCTCCACCACCATGGCCCACACTTACCTGGAGGGCAGCCTTCCTGGACTTGAGTCTCAAGAAGCTCCCTGAGACACTTCCCTCTGATACTTGTCACCCCTAGTCATCCCTGAGATTGTCCCTGCACAGCACCTTACTGATATTCCCAATGCTCCAGCCTCTTGAGCTCTATCGCTGTCCTTGGGGATATTAATGTCTGCCTGCCTACAGACACTGGTATCTTCCTGGTAATCTCTCCTACTGGTTTCTAAAACAAGAGAACCTTGAGTTTAGTAATAATAATAACCTGTAAAGCAGGAATCATGTGCTGGGACCAGTCTTCAGAGCTCTGTGGACATCGGTCCGTCTGCTTCATCAATCAGTTAACTGCTAGCCTCAATCCCATGCTACAGAGGAGAACACTGAGACATACGGTTGGGAGACTCACCCCACCCACACAGCCACGTGGACCCCACAGTCAAACGCAGTCTACTTCCAGAGTCTGTTGATGCCCCGGGTACTCCTCAGCCCTGCATGGTGCTGACGCCACCCTGTGCTTAACACTCAGTGCCCCAGGATTGGAGAAAGGAGGGCTGTGGGCAATGGCAGGGAGGCTTAACCCCTGATCCCTACAAACAATCTTGGGAGGACTTTCCGACCATATATGGGCTGTAAAATAAACAGGTGGTGGGAACAAGTGCCTTTTCTTTTATGGGCTCCCCCAAAGGCTCTGCAGGGCAGTTGGAGCCGACACGGACTCTGTGATCATCAGGAAAAGTCCTTGTAAACAGCCTTCCCATGGTACCTCAGGGCACATTCAGGAGAATGTCACTTCTCACCATAAGAAAGGCAGGAATTCTCATGAGCAGGTGGAAGCCTGTGCCTACTGATTCTGCCTCCTCCTTTTCATATCCTCAAGCCAATGTGTCCTCCTCACTGTCATCGATGCCTCAGAGAGTATACCTGAAATGCCACTCGCCAAATGTCAGCGTTGCCCATTAAATGTTTAATCAGTGTCCCATAGCCAGGGTCCACACAGATAGTGACAGGACATGGCAGTGATGGTCCGGCCATCGTCTCACAAGCAGCTGAAGGAGCCACAGTCATGTTGTCCTTTGATAACACCACTGCCTATAGCCCCACAGGCCACCTCTTCCAGAACAAGATCTGTCTCATAGCATCATCCAAATGGGACACACTCCCGAGCCTTCTTTTTCTCCAACTACCAGGATGTTAACTTCATCCCTAAAGAATCAAAATATTTATAAGATACTTTGCCCAATTACTGCAGTGACATGCAGGCAGGGGTGTTTGTGGGGCTTTCTGCTTTCCTTAATTAAAGATCTCCATGGAGAAATAAACAAATGCTCTCCACTCAGCGGTGCTGAGATAAGGGCTGGAGAATGCAGTCGCCAGCTAAGGTACAGGAGCCTCTGCGCGTCGGCAGCATGATTAACTTAGGGAAGTAGCATGGTCTTCCTGGGTGATCCCGGGCAGGTCTCGGGGCCTCGATTGACTTGTCCAAGCTGTAAAATCTTGCAGGGATGTTAAGATCAGTCAAGGAATGCCTATAAAGTGCTTTGAACTCTTACAGTTAGACATTAAATAAATACCCAGTGTTATTAGAACTCCGCTGGGGCCCTCGAATGTTCAAAATGGGACTTTATTATAAATACTCTCTGAAGTTTGCCAAGAATAAATTGAATGGGTAAAGTCAACATACTTGGCTGTAACTTAATCCAACTTGGCTTATTTGCCAGAACTTGGCATCATGATACATGAATAGAAGCCTCTGGAGGAAGCATGAAAGGGTCCCATTATGTGAAGCCAACTGCTCAGCTAGATTTCCATATCTTCATGTATTAGTTCCAGTCTCTAGATGGCTGTGTGAGAGAGGAAAACAAAACAAAAAAATACAAAATAAAAATAAGGACCTGAAGGAAAGCCTCTTTGCATCTTCCTACAATTAATACAGCGAAGGCAAATTGGTTTAAAGATCACAAAACCATCCCACATGTCGATTGACTGATGAATGGAAACCAAGGTTCTTCCGTTTTAACTCAGGAGGCAAAAGCTACAGCGGTGCTCAGCTGCCTCTGTGGGTCAGAAATATCATCTCTGATCTAAGACATCGACACCTGTAATCAAATTAGAGGCGTTTGCAAGTCTGGCAGCTTGTAAGGGAATCGTGGCTCTCCTGGAGTTGAATGGAGGGTTAGAATTGCAGATTCTGAAACGTTGCTTTGCTTTGGCCTGGCCTAACCATGAGGAAACAGCATGAGGTCATTACCAAGAAGCCAACCTTCAGCCCATGTCAGGAGACCAGGCAGGAGAGAGAGGAACCCACAGAGGTGCCCTCCGGTTCCACAGACTGGCTTCCCTCCAGTCCTCTGTGCATATGCCTGTGTGTGCATGAGTGTATGCTAGTGTGTTTGCATACGTGAGCCAGAGTCAACTGAATTTATTGTCAACCTTGGGTGTCATTTCTCAGGTGCCCCCCGTAGTCTCTCACTGAATCTGGAGCTCAGGGGTCAGGCTAGTCTGGCTGGCCAGCAAGCCCCATGGATCTAGCTGTCCTGCCTCCCAGTGCTGGGACTGTAAGTGTGTGCCAACATGCTAGGCTTTTCCACCTGAGTCCTGAGGCACAAAACTGAGCTTTCTTTCTTGTATGGCTGAGTCACCTCCACGGCCACTTGCTTTTGTTTTGAAGAACCTCGAGGACAAGACCAACTCTCCGTGTTCCCGTTTCCCCCCTCTTCTACAAACCGACACTTTAAAAAAGGCACTACAGGCAAAACTGTAGACAAAATAACACATCCCTGGAGACAGCCCCAAACTGACAGTCCAGCCCTCGGCCAGGGAAAGAAACATTTGGGAAAGGCTTGGTTTCCAATCAGCCTGATGTCTGAGTTTCCCCATCACCCTCTTACAGGAAAAGGAAAGTGACCGCATGCTGGCAGGTGCCCCTGAGTGTTTTCAGCAACAGACCAACTCATGTGTGCCAGGGTTTAGATCCAGCACGTCTCCCTGGTGTTCACATCCAAGCAAGTGCTTAGGGTGTGTCCGAGATATGTTTAGCATGATACTCAATCTGCCAGCGATGGAAAAACGGTTGCTGAGAGACCCTTCCAGACTAAACGAAATGCATATTTTCTAGAGACATACATGGGAGGGATAGAAGATTACTCAATAAAGCAGCACATGGAGAGGGACGTCTTCAACACACAAGCTTTCCAAAATGAAAAGGCCGTCGGGATCTGCTGCGTCTAGGATGGAAAAATAACAGCAGCAGACTGGGCCTGAGGAAGAGGTGGACATCGGAGGTCCTGATGGAAACAGCTCAGGAGAGCAACCATAACTGCAGAGCTAGAGCCAGGCCTGACAGTGGCTCACTCTGAGCGGCTTCTAGAAAAGCTGCTTTGTCCGAGGAGAAAGGCGACATATCCATGCCCTCATGAGGCAGCGTCTGTCATAACGACCTTGGAACAGTCAGGGAGCTATGGCTGCCGGGGAATTGTGACCATCCATTCTGAGTTCTGAAGTTGACCCTGGCTCTGGCCAGGAATTGCCACTGGCCTGTGGGAAGAGATATAGGAAAGGGCTGTGTCACCTCCAGAGCATACAGCGAAGAACAGGAGGGGTTGGCAGGTCTGAGACCTGCCCCAGGAGAACTGCCCTATGTTATAGTAGGTGAAGCTCCCCAAGGCCAGCACGCTAGTATTGCCTAGGGAGCTCTTTAACCAGGCCTCTGTGGGGACAATGATACTGTGCACCCACAAACCACAGCAGCAGGCCCTGTAGGCAGCCAGAAGTTTCTCCTGCCACTGTGTGAAAGATGCAGATGCCCTCACCACTGCTGGCTTCATGTAGGAGTCTCTCCACGGGCCCTGGGTTGAAAGCACTGTCAACCAACAGAACCCCTTGCCTATTGGAACCAGGTCAGGTTGCCATCACCAATTACAGCCTGTCCCAGAGCCCAGTGATCACACAGCACTCTGTGCGAGTCACAAACTCCTGAGGGACAGTTCCGTTCCCCTGAACTTTGCTAAGAGAATCCTGTCCTCTGAATTGCCCTGGGCTCCTAAAGGAACAACCTCAGCCTCCCTTTCCCCCCCCCCCCCCCCGAGGCTATCCCTAGTGTAGCTACCACTCACCCATTTTCTACTCCTAGCCCTTATGCCCGTCTCCAGATGGGTCTGAACTTCTGAGCAATATGGAGAGGAAAATGCGGAGTGTGCGCCTCCTTAGGGTGATGAGTCAAAGCAGGAATAGCTGTCAACAAACACTTACTGATATAAATACACACACCCACATTTGCACATGTGCGCACTAAACACATGTAGGCCCACACTTGTGCGTGCTTGTGCAGAGCAGACACTCATAAACACACACATGAGGTTAGACTTCAACACCGCACACCGGCATCATCAGGCTACTGCCCCAACCCCTCTACTTTGAAGGTGGTTAAGGGCACCCTATCCTTAGGGACAGAGCGGCATGCTTGCCATCACATGGGTACTACTAGGGTCTGCTGAAGGAGAAATCATATCACCTGCACACATCCCTACACTTGCTCAGTTCATGCCATAGAAGAGCAAAGATCCTGTACAAGGCCAGCCACACCCTGCCCAGCAGGCTGCAGAGAACCTCCACCCGCCAGCAGGCAGAGTTCCAGCCAGGCACCATCATCTTCTTCGTGCTCCAGCTCCTGTGGAAGAGCCCAAAAGCCCTGCTGTTCTCTGACCTCCTTCGTTAGTAGAGAGGAAACTACTTGGCAGCATCAGGAACACCATTTGCTTTCATCATCCTCACAGCCCCGACATTTCCATTTCAAACACTTGCTTGACAGCTGCAGATGTTACCATTTCAGCCATGCTCAAGGATTCCTCTCTGATGACAGCAGCAGGCCGTTCACTTCCTCCATGTCCGAACGCGCATGATTCATCCCAAGATGGAGCCACCACGAGGACCTAGACTTCACACCTCTCCATCTCACCACTAGTCCCTAGGGTGTACTGTCTGTTGAGCACCCTACACCCTCGGTTCTCCAGCTAGAGCAGATTCCAAACACCTCCTGTTTCCTTCCCACCATCCGTGTGAGAAGGAAACGCCGACCGGAAGCTGCCTTCCCAGCAGCCCCAGTGTGGCTGCTCCCCTAGGCCCTGCCCAGGGCCTCTGCATCCTCACTCAGCACTGAGGGAAGGCTCCTGGGGAAGGCAGACAAGCGTTGTGACAGGCATCTAGGAGAAGTAAGTCCAGATACACCGGGGATCGTCCTGAGGGGCTGCTGGGTCTTCCTGGGGTTATAGAGGAGATTTGGGGGGTTGGTTTTTAAGGTTTTTATTGCTGGGATTGGAGAGACAGCCTCAACAGCTGCCCTTACAGAGGACAGGTTCAGCTCCTAGCACCCAAAACTGTGTGGTTCACAGGTATCATCACTCCAGCTCCACGGGATCCAATGTCCCAGTAGCTTTTTCTATCTCCCCCGATTGTATCCGCCCTGTGGTCCAGTTTCACTCAAGCAGGCTTGAGTCCAGAAGCTCAAAATAAGGCACCAAAGGGTTGATGGATTCCCAAGGGCTTAACTCCCAAAACCACCAGGAAGCCCACCCCATTGCCATGGGCTCCCAGAGCTGAACCTTGGACCCAGCTCTGGCCCTCATAGCCTCTGCCCTCAGACTTACGGTCTCTGTCCTCCACTTCCTGTCCTTTTCTTCTTCACTTCCTTCCTTCCTTCCTTCCTTCCTTCCTTCCTTCCTTCCTTCCTTCCTTTATTTTTTTTTAAAAAAACAAGATCTCGAGATCTCATGGTCTCATTCTGTAGCCTAGGCTGTCCTGGAACTCTGTGTGTTTCGAGATAGACTTGAACTTGTGGTCCTGTTCTTACTTCCTCCTCCCCAGTGCTAGCACCATAGACATGAACCTCTACACCCACTTCTTTGTTTTTCAGTTAGGGTATTGTGTGGAGTTGTAGTTTTAAATGATTAGAAATGATCTCTTCACCATCTCCTACTCCTTACCCCTGACTCTGGCTCATTACTACTTGGTAGCACTGTGACTGTGATCTCGGTGTCTTCCCAGCCAGGCCCTGGTCAACTTCCACTGCTTTACTCTGCCCGTGCTCAATTCACTCTCATTTCTCTGTGTGGACAAAAGCCTGTGACTCATCCAGGAGCTATGAGTCCTGATGGCACATTGAATTGTTGTAAACTTGTGACAGCTACTTACCACCCCCTGTAGGGTACTCAGGAACCCATCTGGATGAGAGATACATTTTATTATTATATTATCTATTAATTATTATTATCTAATAATTATCTAATAATAATAATCTATTATTATCTAATAATTATCTATATTATTAATGTAGAACGTCATCGCTGTAGCAACAACCACATGGTCAACATTCCAGGGCCCACCCCCTCAGAGAGCACAGGCCTGAGCTGCTGGCTTTCAGCACGGGTCTCTGTGCTATGAACAAGTGTCCAGGCTGGGGCAGGTGGCATTTGCTTAAGTAAATCCTTTGCTGACAAGTGGGTGGAGGAAGGAGTGGGAAGAGAGAAGTCTGTTTCTCCAAAGTGGAGCTGCTCAGAGTTTCCAGCCCAAGAGAGGCCCGTGTCCACACTGCCATGCAAGTGTGAGCCACGTGTCTCGGTGATTAAGGCTGTGGTTTGGGCAGTGTGTCAAGAGCTCCCCCATGAGACCCCCCCACAACGCTTCTCTGCCTGAAGCAGGATGTTCAGGATTTTTATTACAGGCAATCCAGTTTCTAGGAGAGCCAGTAATGGCAGCCCCCAAGTGACCATTCCTCCACATGCCTCAATATCAACTCTTCTTCAGGATCCAGGGGATGCCTGCCTGGCTGTGCTCCTCTGTCTCCCTGACAGGATCCCACGGTCAAGTGATTATGAGGAGAGCCTAAAAGCCATGCTTGCTGGTCCAATAGTCCTGCCCCTGGAACTCCATCCCTTACGATCCCCACTATTCGCCCCCCTAACATGTTGAGAACGTCCTGGAGGCCAGAGGATCAACTAGCCCCAGGACAGGGATTAGCAAGAGGCTGGAGACAAGTAGCAGAGTGTAGACTCTGAAGAGATGCTCTATTCCACAAGTCCAGAGTAGTATTTCTACACATAATTAATACAAACATGACTGATGAGAGAATCGTGTTGATTTGGGGCTGCTAATGCTATTTGTGATTGACAAATTGTGACTATGCATCAAGAGGGTGCCAAGTGGTGCTTCTCCATATGGGTACCATGCAGGGACTTAATAACTGGGCAACACACCCATCACCAGGCTTAGCGTTTTTGGGTGATAGAACATTTGAAATTAGTTTTTTGTTTTAGTATTTATTTATTTGTGTGAGCCTGCATGTCTCTGTGTAAGTATATGTACACATATGTGTGTGAATGTTCCTGTGGAGGCCAGAAGAGAGCATTAGCTGTCCTCCTCCATCACTCCCCACCTAGTCTCTTGAGACAACGTCTCTTCCTGAACATGGAACTTGCTTTTTTTTCTGCCTTGTCTGGACACCAACAAGCCCCAGAAACCGTGTCTCTATCCCCCACAGACGTGCTGAATGCCAGATTGTTACATAGATGTTAGGGTCTGAACAACAGTCCTTGTGATTACCCAGAAAATGTTGTCAACCACCCAGCATCTCCCCAGCCCGACTCCTGGTTATTGTGAAGTGCACATTATCATGGGCTACAGTCACCCCATTGAACAATAAACCTCAAAGCTTATCCCTTCTTGTAGATGTGGACCTGTGACCCCTAGAACCAGCAGCTCCAAGCTCCCAGCTCCCAGCTCCCAGCTCCCTCTCCTCTTCATCCTTAGCCTCCAGTAACTTTACTCTTCCCACTGTATCTAGGACCTCATCTTTTTGTGTAACATGCTATTTAGCCGTATTCTGGGGTGGTGGTTAGAACTGGCTGTCAATTTGATCAGAACTGGAATCAACTAAGAGGTATGGGGATGGTCTCACACACACACACACACACACACACACACACACACACACACACACACACACACTGGCTGAGACCAACTGGGAGAGAGATCTCATTGGATCCTCCTTTAATGACGGTTCCGCCCTTCCATGAGTCCAAGAATCTGTTATCTTTCCCTAAACTATCTGCTGGATTCTGACTGTGGAGCCCCTGAAAGCAGGAGAGAGAGAGAGAGTTAAAAATAAGAAGGAGCTGGTGTGGTCCTCTTCCATGAGTAATACAAGCGTTGGGGTGGTGGGGACTCAACTGTAGAGAGGTGTCCCACTCCCTTGAACTGGAGGAGTGTAGTGAGCAGAGCTCACGTCCTGTGGAATTCCCTCTGGGGCCAAGATTGGTTCTAGCAGACAGCTGGTAAACGAACATCACAAAATGTTCTTTCCACCTGTGAAGGATGGTTTCCTCTAAGCACAGCGGCACAAAGGGGGCTAGATAAAAGCACCACGTGTTTATATGGAATGCAATGGGTAGTCGGGGGCGAGAAGCCTCCAAATATGTGGCTGGCTAACACCAAGGAAGTTCTTGAAACCGTGAGAGCCAGCCTTGGGACTGCCCACCCAGGCTGCAACACAACCAGAACTGTGGCTGGCGAAGGGTGTGGTAAAGTCTGGTCCGATTCTACTGAACAGCTGCTTCTGGTTCCCAACGGACATGGTGAGTCTCGGTGAGCTGTAGAAGGAAACGACATGCCTTCCACACCCACTACCCCCAACATTCTGTTCGTGGGGCCCAGTGAGATGATTCCCTTCCTTCCCCCGCAGGCTGTCTGAGACCCCCGCACACACCCCTGTACACAGGCATTCTTTGAGATGGATGAGGTCACTGATGAGGATTGAGTTGAAAGCGTATAAGCATACCCTGCCTCAATTCACTCCCTAGACTTTCCCCCTTAGCCTCACCAGAAACACGTAGGATTTGGATCAGTGAGATAGGCAGTCAACCAGCTTCAACACCCAAGACTTGGACTTTGAGCTGTCCCAGGAATGTGCCTTGCAAGCTCAGATCCAAGTGAGTGACAACAGAGGAATGGAGCAGACTCCGAGCAAAGAAAAGTTCTCTGCTTCAAACTCAACAGAACCTGAGCAGACGTGGGTGAAGCCCAGATGCAAAGGCAACTGAGAAAGTACCCAGTGCCCGCAGCCCCACCCAGGGCCACCCAACTGCTCTGCAAAGCGCCTCTTCAGCAGTGCCCTACTTTGCCCTAGGTACTAGGAGCACCGTGAACCCAGAGTCTAGCTTCCAGCCTGCTCTGTCCAGTTTCCACCTAAACATCTCATGGGTGGTTGGGTTTGGAAACCTGTTCTAAACCACTCGCCAGTTCCTGTGGTGTAAATACGTCCACTAGGGCCACTCCAGGCTCCGAGTACAAAGCCAACAAGCCCCCCTAATACCTGCGGATTTAGGGGTCAGGGCTCAACATGCACAGGCACTGTGGGCCCAGGGCTGTGTCTCCAACACTGGTCCTCTTCCATCATACCTTATTTACTCTTGTCTCATAAATACTGAAGAGTTAAAAACATTTTTGGCAAGAGACCCAGACAGGCTGGCTCGGAGAAGGCAAAGGGAAGTTGAAGTAGATGTGAGTCTCGCTTTCTTTTTCTCATTAGGAGGAGAGCTAACTGCAGGGTAGGGTGGGGAACCTGACAGCTGTCTACTGTGAGCCCCGCACCCCCAAATACAGGCTGTGCCCCGCACCCAATGCCACCAGATGGTTATCTCCCAAAGAGGGGCAGTGATTTATTTTTCTTAAACTTTTCTTGACCAGAAAATGGCCCACCTCATAAAGTCAGACTAATCTTTATTACAGATCAGGGTTGCTTTTGCCCAGTAATTTTTTATTATGGCTGAATATTGATGATCTTTAAAGAAATAAAACGGATTCCACTTCATCTGCTGGGTGAGTTACTTTTCTCATTCCTGCTACAAAACGTCTAACAAGAAGCAACTCAGTGAAGGGTTTTTTAAGGGGGGCTCACAGTCTCAGGGTCTGTCACGGTCGGGAGGGTATGATGGCAGGAGGTTAAGGCCATTACTGTCACATCCAAGGACAGAGAGATGAATGCTGGTTCTCAGCTCCCTTTCTCCCTTTTCTTAAGTCTGGGACCCTAGCCCAGGGGAATGTGTACCCACACTCAGGGTCCATCGTCCCCTTCAGCTCAACTTCCCTGGAAACACCCTGACAGAGAGGTCTTGATGATCCCAAATCCAATCCAGGTGACAATGGAGATGGCCCTGTCAGATGATTTTGTGATATTTACTTCATCTTTAATAACAAGAAGAAATGAAGGTAGCTTTTCAGCCTGGCTGGAAGCCCTCAGGCTGCGGCCTTCCCATCGTTCAAAGAATGTTCACTTTGATGAAGTTAGGGCCACAGACTCCAAGCATACACTCTGCCAGAATTCCTCAGAACAAAGAGAAAACAGAGCGAATGGGAAACCCAGGACGGATCATCAGGAAGAGAGATGGCTCAATAAACCTTATAGAAACTCAGCAACGACTTGGTAAGGCCAGGAAAGCGATCTTTAATAGGACACATCAAGTAACTAAACATGAGCATCCAGCTCAACCTGGAAACCCTCCCTCGCTAACATCGCACCCCCACGCTGGTGCCAGATGAGAAACAGCTGCAAAGAGAAAGCCAAAAGAAAAAGGGGGAAATGTTCATTCTCTGTCCGGGATTGCCAGGGAGATGACGTGCTTGATTTTTATCTTGATGGCTAAGTGAACCGGGCTAACTCCCAATCTGCTCACTTAACCTGGGGCTCAGAGGTTGGGTGGTGAGGGCGGAGGAGTGGGAGAGGAGGTTGACTCCGGAGCTAATTGCTGGACTTCCTCTCAAGCAGGCTCACCTCACACTCCTAGCTCGCAGCCTGTTCAGGTCACTCTGCAATTTGCTAGACATGTCGACTCTTATCTTCAGCTTAATGCACAAAGGCAGAGCCAGAGCCCAAACAGCGTGGTTGTGCCGAGGTCCAATCACCGTCAGGGTTCTGACTGCAGGTCAGCAAGCTGCACAGTTCAGCTCGGTTGCTTGGTAATCAGTCACATCTAGAGTAACAAGAAGACTCCCGGAGACAGCCCGTAAAGCCATCTAAATGTGACTGCTTGGGAAGGTTAGCGGAGGAGCAGTGATTACAGCCACAGACTTGACACACATAATTAGGTTAGGAAAGCTCTCTGAGTGAAACCGAAGGCAGAATCTTATAGAAACAGATGCTCAGCCAGCTGATGCCCTTGGTTAAGTGCCACATGGCCACTCTGCGAGGTGCTGGAGGCTGCGGCATCCTGGAACGCGCAGTCTGCGGGATCCTGGACCAGGGCTCTCTGGTTTGGAAGACAAGAGGAGCTGCTGTAACCCAGCCAGCTATGGCCCGAGAGGTTCAGCCTACCTGCCGCCTGCTCCTCTCAACATCATGGCAGCCTGGGACTTAACACCAGGCAGGGGTGGCCTGGGATGTTCCACAGAGGGACCTGGCAAGGCCAGGACAGACTGCAAACCAGGAGGAAACCTATGAGAGCAGTGGGGATGTACTGGACAATCTCACCTAAACGAACCACCTCCTCCTCTCAAGGAGAGGAGATGAAAGTCTCAGGAGATGACCGAGGCAGGGTGTGGGCAGCTGCTGGTCCAGTCTCAGGAGAGAGAGCGGAAATGGTGACTCCCTGCAACGGGAAGAGAGACCGAGATAGACAGACATAGAAGGCTGATGCACCCACCACAGGAGGCTTCCACTGGAGTCATGGGGTGGAGGTCGATGAGAAACCTCATCTCCCACCAAGGAGTACCCGGCTGCTCACTAGGACAGCTTGACACAAGCCCCGATTTGCACACCTCCCTGCTTCCTTGAGGAAAGCAGGGTGTCTTCCCACCCTAGTCTCTTTTTCTCCTCAGCCTAAGAACTCCCAGGTAATAGTTTATGGTGCAGGGCATGGAGCACCACCCCCTCTTCTCACAGACTTCCTCCTTCTTTCATTCTATGTTTCTCCCTACTAACCATCCCTCTCAATCAATATGGCTTCCTTTAAAGCCCAAATTCCCTCACATGCCCAAAAGTCGCTGCGCTACCAGTGACCCTGAGGTGAGAGTGAAGGGAGAGGAGTAAGTCTAGACATTTCTGAGGATAAGGGAGCACCCCTTCGGGGTCATGTAGTGGATGACTACTGGAGGAGTCACTCAAGTGAGCCGAGATGCTGGGAACCATGTCGGGCAAGGTCATGAGACCTGAGTTATCCTGGCTGTGACTATAAAGCAGCTCCTGACAGAAACTGAGTACTTTGGGGCTCATACCAGCATGGCTTAAGAGAAAGAGGGCTAGGCATGATGAAGATGGACCATTGAGATGGGTATAGGGTTCTCTAGGATGTGCAGATGCTCCAGATGTTGCATGTGGACTTTGACAAGGGCTCATCAGTATGTCTAGACACCAAATGGCAAGGGCATATGGGAATATAGGGGTCCTGGATCCAGGGAAAGGGGTCTAGGATCCAGGGCAGACTCATAGCCCCTTCCTGGATCAAGACTAAGGCTGAGAAACTGGATTGGTCCCCAGATCCAATGCAGTACTTGCTCCAGAACTCAACCCATAAACTGTGTACTCCAAGAGCCTGTGATTCCATGCCCCGGTGCCCAGATCCTGGGCCACCTTCATCCAACCCTCCCAGGAGATCAGAATGCTACATTCATGACACGTCAGCCATCAGAGGGTTTCTGCAGACACTGGGGTACAGCCCCTGCGAAGACGACTGTTGTCTGGCCTCCTAATCCAGAAAGGGAGCCACCACTGACACATTTCCCCACTGAGAGCATCCCCAGCCCCGACCCACCTCCAAGAGCAGACTCTTGCATCCCCACCCAGCACTGTCACACAGCCCACCCGTGACCCACCTGCAAGGAGCTCCCTTATAAATTCCAGAACCTCTCCTAAAATCATTTTAGTCATTGTCTTTAGTGTTCTTCCTGTTAGTTTTTATTGGCCCAAGCAGAAACTTGACTGGATTCTAATATTCCAGTAATACTACTAATAATATTGTAATAATGTTTTGTGACTTTTTGAAGAGTTATGAAGATGATTGTAAACACTGTGTGTTGTTTTATATTATTTGTAAGTGATATAACTACATCTTATTTGTTTGTAATAATTGAGCACAGTCTAAAGGCAGGATTCCTTTCTTTCTTCCTTGTTTTTTCGTGCACATTATTGCACTTCCACACCTTCGGGTTTTCATTGACCCTCCCTCTATCCATTCATATCCCCCCCCCCCCGGTTCCCTTCACACCCAAGCCCTTCTACCTCCAGCTTCTCACCTTCTTTTCCGTGACCATGTTCCTATTTTCTTCCTCCCTGTCGCTCCTTCAAGCCTCTTTTGCTCCCCTCTCACCGGCCCCTTTCTAGTTTTCTAGCATCTACACACTTCCATCCACACGCAGATACGCATATTTAAAAATTAGATGCTAAGATCCCCATGTGAAGAGAGGACGCGTGGTATTCATCTTTCTGAGCTTAGGTTACCTCACTTAATGTAATATTGATGATACTTTCCAGATCCACCCATTTTCCCTGCAAATTGAATAATTTCATTTTTCTTTATGACTGAGTAAAATTCCATTGAGAATGCAGACCACATTTTCATTATTCATTTGTCTGTTGATGGACAGCCAGGCTGATGCCATTTCCTCACTCACAGAAAGGGCAGCAATAAATATGGATGAGCCAGTATCCCTACAGTAGGTTGTAGCATCCCTTGTGGGTACATGCCCTGGAGTGGTGTAGCTCGGTCATATGGTAGTTCTGGTTTCAGTCTTTCAAAGAATCTCCACATTGACTTCCACAAGGGCTGGACCAACGCACACGCGCACCAACAGTGGATGGGTTCCTCTCTTTTCCCATCCTCTCCAGCATTTTGTTGTTGTTTGTTTTCTTGATGACAGCCATCCCGGCAGGGGTGAGACAGGATCGCAGACTGGTGTTAAGGAGGTTGAACGGGTTTAAAAATATATTTATCATGTCTTCTTTTGAGAACTCTGGTTGGTTTCTTAGCCCATCTTAATTTGTTTACATTTATGTAAGCTATTTTATGTGTATGAGTGTTTTGTTTGCATGTACGCACATGTACTGCGTGTGTGCCTGGTGCCTATAGAAGTCAAAAGAAAGTATCGAAACCCTAGTACTGGAGTTATGGATTGTTTTGAGTCATTGTGTGGATGCTGGGAACTGATCCTTGTCATCTGCAAAAGCAGCAAGTGCTCTTCACTGCTGAATCATTGCTCCAGCCCTTCTTAGCATGTTATTTGAGTTAGCTGTTTTCTTGTTTAATGTTTTGAGTCCCTTCTGTATTCTAGCTGCTAATCCCCTGTTAAATGTATAGATGGTAAAGACTTTTCTCCTGTTCTGTGACTGTCTGCTCACTCGCTTAACTGTTTCCTTCGCTATACCCAAGTTTTAATTTCATGATGTCCCACTTATCAACTATTGGCCATATTTCCTGAGTGGCTGGAGTCCTCTTTAGAAATTCCTTACCTGTGCCTGTATTTTAAAGAAGTGTTTCTCTATTTTTTTTTCTAGCAATTTCGGAGTGTCAGGTCTTATGTTAAGGTCTTTAATTCACTCGGGATTGGTTTCTGTGTGAGATGAGAGAAGAGTGTTAAGAGTTTTCTGGTGGGACTTCTAAGGTCTCTGACATGTAAGAGCTTTGCCATCCACACAAGGGATTCTTTGACTCCTTCCTGTTTGTGTCTCTTGTCTTTTGTTCTAGCTAAGACTTCTAGCACTATTTTGAAGAGTGGAGAAAGTCAACACCTTTTCTTATGCCTGATTTAATGGCAATGCTCCCCTCCCCCCACTTAATAGAATGTTGGACATAGATTTGTCATGCATATCCTTATTATACGAGCTCTGTTCCTTCTATTCTGAGTTCTTTCAGGGTTTTTAATCGAGAAAAGGTGTTGGATTTTTGTCAAACGCTTTTTCTGCATCTATGGAAATGATCATGTCACCTCTGTCCCAGATCTGCCCATCCTCATGCCTTCTCCAGGACGGCAGACTGTATCTCCTCAACCTGTTACCCAACATTAACCATTTCTCCCTTATGTTGCTTCTGGTCCGTGCTTAGCTCACAGTGACAAAAGAAGTGACTGATACAGCCACAGTGAACAGTTCAAACCTGAGGTGAAAGGAACAAACCATCAGAGGCATTTCTGTCCCACCCCATCCTGTGGCCGCATCTAAAATAATCACTCAGAGGCTTAATATTAATTACAATCTGCTTAGCCAAACAGCTCAGGCTTATTACTAACTAGTTCTTACTACTTATAACCCATTCTACTAATCCATTTTTGTCACGTGGCCATGGTATTACTGGTCTGCTGGTATCTTGCTCCTTTGGTGGCTGGATGGCTTCTCTAAGACTCTGTCCTTCTCCTGTATCTCTGCTTGGATCTCCCACCTGGCTCTATCCCGCCTTACCATAGGTCAAAACAGCTTTATTTATCAACCAATGGGAGCAGCACATATTTACAGCATACAGAAAGACATCTCACAACAACAGTGAGAGCCTCCCTCAGACCTAAGTACTTAGGCATAAATCTAACAAAATATAAGATCTAAATACAGAAATCCATGGCACACTGATAGAAAAAAATCAAAAAAATTCTAAGTAATTATAGGAATGTTCTGTGTCCATGAACTTGAAGACTCAGTATGATAAGGTTTTGATTCTTCCCACTTGATAATATATTATTTTTAATATTTCTTTTATTTTTTCTTTAGTGTATGCATGTAAATACACATGGACAGGCACCACCCAGGACAGAAGAAGGTGCTAGATCCCCTGAAGCTATGAGTTGTATGAGTAGGATGCTGGGAACTGAACTCAGATCCTCTTCAGGAGAAGTAAGCACTGTCAACTGCTGGGCCATCTCTCTAGCCCCTTGACAATAAGTTTTACACTATCAAAGCACTGGGGACTTTTCTTAGTGACAAATTGTTCTAAAAATCATACAGAAAAAAGAAGAAAGTTCAAGGATTCACACCGGCTGCTTCCAAGAGTTGTGTAAGGCAACCATCATCAAGACAGGATAATATGGGAGATGACTGACTCGGTAAAGTGTTCACAAGGAAGTAATGAACTTGATATAAATGAAGCAGCCTGGCTCTGGCCTCATCTGGATAGTGGCACCCTCTGGGTAGAACAGCATTGGGCTCACAGGCATCTCAGAGGCATGCTGGTCAGGGGACATTTCATTTACCTTACCTCCCACTATGAGTTTACAAATACTTATAAGCCCCCCAAGAACCTGATGACCAAGCTGTGTATTATTTTGACACACTCAGCATTTACCAAATGGCAGTTTCATAATATAGACTTTGCTAGATTTGGGGCCTTGAACATATGGCCGGTCTCCATTTCCAAATTCAGTATCTAGTGGAGGACCTAGCAAACTGTAGCCTCGACCAAGTGCACCCACCAACTGTCTGGACATGAAGCTTTGCTGGAACGCAGATAGATCATCCGTGTATCACTGGGGACAAAGTTTAAAAGCTGTAACAGCATCCTGTGGCTCCACACCTACAGTATTTACTGTCTGGGCTTAAACAGCAGACCTTTCCCACCCCTAATAGGCACCTCAAAGTTTATTTTGTCTGAATATCAATGTAGAGTCTATTAGAACTGTTATTTGATAGAAATTTCCAAGCAAGTAGATGCGGATGGATGGGGCAGCCGGAAGTCTGTATGCTTCAGGATAAGCAAATAGGTGGCCAGGCAGAAACAGCCAACCAAGAAATGTGGAATGAGGCAAAGAAAGCAGAGGAGTGGGTTCATTTGCGGCATCAAACCACAATTCATGCTTTGTTCTGAGATCTGACGATCCGGCCCTTTCAGAAGTTGCTTCAAGTATTTGAAGGCGGCACCCTCTGGATAAAACAATATTTGGAGAACAGATACCTCAGAAGAATTATGAGCACAGGTTACATTACTCACATTATCTGCCATTATGAATACATATAACACTTGTCAAGAAGTCGGTAATAAAAATGCACATTACTTTGGAGCTCAGCCTCAGCCTAGCCCACTCAGGGTTCCCTTGTGAGGAGCCTACCCCTCTGCAGGAAGAGTGCGTTGACTCATTTGTCATCCTGATGGGTGGGTGGAGGGGAGAACACGGGAAACAACCACCAATCCCATTCACGGTGCAACTATTTCTCCTTCTGGATGTTTCTCTGCCATGCTAGTCTGTCCCTAAACCCTCCATTCGAATTTGTTCTGCCCTGCTCTTCTTCCAGTCAGACAGACCAGGCTCTTGCCAGGAAGCCCTGTGGGTTTCCATACAAAGTCGAATTAGAAAGCTGAGAGATGGCTCAGTCTTTGGATTGCCTCAACCTGAGTTCAAAGCCCGGAACCCATGTAAACAAAAGTCAAGTGTGATGGCACACATCCGTAATACAGCACTGAGTAGAAAGAGACAGGTGGGTCCCTGGGGCTCTTTGGCCAGTCAGCCTAGTTTACTCGGCAAGTGTCAGAGCAGTGAGAATCCCTAACTCAAAAACAAAATAGGTGGATGGCTGTCCCAGTTAGGGTTTTATCACTGTGAAGAGACACCATGACCATTCATGGCAACTCTTATAAACAAAAATATTTAATTGGGGCTTGCTTACAGTTCAGAGGTTTAGTCCATTATCATGGTGGGGAAGCACGGTGGCATGCAGACAGACGTGGTGTTGGAGAGGCAGCTGAGAGTGCTACATCTGAAGCCATAGGCAACAGGAAGACAATGTCACACTGGGCCAGGCTTGAGCATCTGAGACCTCAAAGCCTGTCCTCAGTGATACACTTTCTCCAACAAGGCCACACCTAATCCAGCAAGTCCACACCTCTTAATAGTGCCACTCCCTATGAGTCTGTGGGGGCCATTTTCTTTCAAACCACTACAATGGCCCTTGAAGAACATCATCTGAGGTTGTCCTCCATACATACTCAAATATGTGCACTTGTACAGACACACACATACAGAGAGAGAAAGAGAGAGAGAGAGAGAGAGAGAGAGAGAGAGAGAGAGAGAGAGAGAACTAGAGCCAAAGAAAGACCATCTTAACACAGCCAGGGACTCTGATGACAAATAACATGACCCACAAACATTAAATATGAATGAGAGTTCAAGCTTTCTCTAAGATGGAGGGGAAACTCAATCAACAAACCACAAAATATGAATGTGAGCAAAATGTTCTGGGCATGAGGAGAGAGTGAAGAACAGAACTCGGGAAAGGGCCTGGGGAGGGGAGAGGGAGTGTATGTCAGCCTGTCTCACCCAGCAACCACCTCCAGCACCCCAAGGGAATCCAGCATGCATTGAGGGCTCTTTGCCTCGAGTGCCAATTTTGACTGTTGATCCCAGAACCCTCCTGTCATCCAGTGTGATCCAGTGAATTCCATAAGCTTTAGGGCTGTAACAATAACATTTTTAGAACATTACAAGATGAGAATATAATTGCTTTAATTAGTAATTAAATGACATCATGGCTGGGGAGATTTTATTTTGAGAATGAAACTTCCCATGATTCACAATGAAATTATTATTTTAGGTCTTGTGGTGTCCCCCTGATGGCTCATAGCTCCAAAGTCTCCAAAAGGATGTTCTGTATTTGACACACAAACACACATTCTTACAAAGTAATGCTTAGCTTCCAATTATGTCACTTGAACTCTGAGTCTGAAGTCAAGATGGCCCTTCTCTATAATTGGGAATAGGCTGCTGTCTGTCTTCTTTAATTATTTTTCTCTGTGGTTACTATTTTACAAGAGCAATGTGCCCAACTGGTATCTCATCTGACTCTCTATATCAGGGCACATGGCTGGAGCATCCCACTGTGATGGATGGAAAAAGAGGTAGAGAGAATGCGTCTGAACTTTGGGGTTGGGGAAATAAGATAAATTTGGAGTTCCATTGCAGCGTGGATGGCGGAGGCATAGGGATGCCAGTGTTGACTCATCTTGAACGACCTTCCCTGAAATGTCACCATAAAATGTAGAGAAAGCTCCAGGATTCCTTCCACAAAAGGTCATAATGAAATTGGCCAAGAGTTTTTCTTTAAAAAAAAAAAAAATAAGGTAGTTGTAGATCTGCCACCCTTGACATCATGACTTGCCTCTTTATAATTTTTTTTTTTTTAGAAATTTTTGTGTTACATGGTTCTGCCTTTCTACCAAAAGTTAAATCCAAAGAAGAGACTTTTCACAGGCATGTCAGCTTTGTAGGTTAAGAGATAAACCATGACAAATGCATAATCTGAGCATCTCTGGAAATTAGGATTCTGTTATAGACACATTCAAGGTCACTGCGAAAATTCACTCAGGATAAATTTAGAATTATTACTCTCAGAAATGCTAACAATATGTTGTCAGCAGTATTAGAGTGATGAAGGCCGTTCTGTGAGAAGGGAGCCACTGTCATCAGTCATGTCCCAGAGTTCACTTCTGCACACACGAGACAGGAGCATGGGAAAGCCACAAGGATGCTCTGCCAGAACTCACAGATGGCTCACATCATCTTGATAAATCCATCTTCACAGAAGGAAGTTTGTGGGGGAAACATGAAGTCTCGGTGCAGGAGGTAATAGAGGTGTGCACTGCAGACCTGTGATCAGGTGGGGGTAAGGGCTGAGGTTGGATGAGTCAGAGCAGCCTGGGTTTGAGAGTTCCGACAGAGAGAATGGCAAAGCAAGTAACGAAATGATGGGTACCTTAAAGCTACTGGTGTGGCGTCCAGTGCAGGAGCCAAATGAGGGTCCCTGTTGATGTGTAAGATGATGTGTTGATACTCAGACACTTGTGAAGACAGTGATGGGAGTGGGGATTGGCATGGGGCATGTCAACGGACAGCCCTCCTGCAATGTGGGTCTACAAGGCAGAACCCTGACTGAACTCCAGGGTCTGGGTAGAATGATGTGGGTGAGGAAGGAGACGGTTGATGATGAGTGGGTCTGTGTTCTTGTCTAAGCATCCCTACTCCCCACATATCCTCTGCCCTCCTCTAAGAGCCCAGCCTCTGTGTTTATAGCTTCCTCATTAGGGGTGTGTGTGTGTGTGTGTGTGTGTGTGTGTGTGTGTGTGTGTGTGTTGGCAACACAACTTGGATTGCATCTAACATTAGAAAGCATGATGCTTTGAAAGGATACAAGTCTTCCAAAAGATGTATGCGTGGAGTGGCCTCCACAAGATGGTAGGAAATAATGTAGGAATTCCTTGTACCCATGGACTCATTATGACAACCTCTATCCTTCATGAGCACATGCCATCTGTATCTCCTTCCGTGTCTCTTATAAGGACATTGGGCATTGGAGATCTTAACGTACTTGTGCCTGCGAAGACCCTTTATCCAAATAATGCAATAAACAATGCAAAACACACCAGACCCCAGATGTTGAACTAGGATGACCCACCTCACATACTCAATGTTATGAAATGTTGGCTCTACTGGCTGGTTCAGGCAAAGTCGGGTGCAGAGTCTACGGGTCCAGGGCTGAGTCTGGGGTTTGTGAAGGAAGAGAAAGTGTAGCTCCAGGGCCAAGTGAGTCTCTCTCCTGTTTTGTCAGGAGACTGCGTGACTAGAAGTCTGTCTCTCTAAGAACCATGAAACAGAGTCATGGCCAAGGGCCCATCACAGTGCTGGAAAGCTGTGTCTCACACAGGACCACAGTCAAAGGCCCCATCCCTCCTGACCCATCAACAGCCCCTTCCTCTGGGATTCCCCCTCACCACCAAATCAGGGCCCAGAGGTGTTTGAGATGCTGCGTTCTGGGCCCGTTACCTCCTGGGCTGCAATATTGGAAGATGCGAACCTCAGAAGAAACAAGGTACGAAGCCCATGGAAGTATTAGGGAAGAAAAGGGTTCCAAAATGCTCAGGACTTGAAGTCACTGTTTTTGAACAAGATCGGCCTGGTGTTCAGCAGACAAGAGTACATATCTGGGTCAAACCGAGGCTTCCTGGAAAGGGTGTGATTTAGACAAACCCAGAGTCAGGTTATGAAACCAGTGGATCCTCCTGACTCAGCACTCAGAGGCAGGAGCAGCAAGCTGACCTTCTCTTAAATCCAACCCACTCATGACATCCCACCTCTACCTCTGGCTCTTTCCCCTTCTCTGAAACCTTTCCAGTCTAAGCGGCTCTTCATAAAGCAGGGGCCAGCCTAGGAATGTGAAAACCACTCTCCCTGGGATAAAGCTGGGGGCCCACATCTAGGCTGTCCCAACAGAGGGGTACAAGTCACTCCAGTGACTCAGAAAGTACACGACTCCAGCACTGAGTCAGCCACTTCAGGGCTGCTCTCCTGAACCTCTGGGGTGATCTGGAAGCCACTGAAGGGCCTCTCCTTTGGAAGGAGCCTGTGTGACATCAACAACTGGGGCGTGATTTTCTAACAGATGTGTGCACCCTCATCATCTACGGACTTATAAAAGCTACTGCACCCCGGCCCGCCCTGACCTACTGAGCCAGAGCCGCCACGTGTGCTGTGTGCTGGAGTTTGTTGCTCTGTTTCTATGTGACACAGTGATTCAGCTTCTGACCCGTTACTGCGAGCCATTGACAACATTGATGTTGTGTAACCAAGAAGAACACAGAGGCCCTGGGAGGTCAGATACCAAGTAAGCTTTTGTCCCTACATGGGCCTAATTTTTCCTTTTTAATTCCATTTACCATACAAGCCCATTCTTCTGGTTTCTTTTGTCTTCCACGACATTGAACAGAGTCCAGGCTGGCTGTCTTGTTGAAGGTCAACATTCTGGATGCTCCAGAGTATTTCCTCTCTACTCATATTTTAGGGAGACACCTTAGAGCTCCTAGTTATTCTCTGGGAGGAACAGTTTGCCCCAACTCAAAGAATGCATTCCAGCCAGTTCCTGTGTACTCTACATTTCTAATGATCCCCAAGGGTTCCTCTACACACTGCTATTATGTGAATCTCACAGCCAATGTTAATCATCAGCCTCTTCTCAAAGAATCAATAAAACTCCACATCCACAGTGTCCATGGTGGGAAAGTTGGACAGCAAATTCATGCCAGTCTTGTTCCAAAGGCTATATTCTGATGTCCCCATGCTAAATGGCTGGTTGCTGGAGTCGATCACCCACAAAGGAAGCAATACCTCCAGTCCCGGTTGTTGTACTTGAAAATGTCTTGGAAACACACAGGGAGAACCAGACTTACAATGCCTAACAAGTTTGAATCTCCACATCTGCAGCTGGACGTCATGCCCAGCTCCATCCTGCCAGAGGGCCCTGAGTGGAGCTGCCCTCCTGGCCCAGGGGAGAGCAGCTTCCAGCCTCTCTGGGAAGAATCCCTCCTGTGACTGTGAGGTTGGCCCTGCTCTGCAGGATGCAAGACTTTCAACAACATGGGAGCTGTGTGAAGCTTACCGAGAACACCTGAAAACACAAAACCTAACCTGCTTTTGGATGTGAGCTAGCGTGTTTCTGCTCACTTCTGCTAAACTCCTCCAGCTATTCTACCAAGGTGACACCCACTGGGGCCAGAGCCCTGCAGTCTGCAGCTCTCCATGCTCATTCTCCAGCTGACCGCCAGAAGCCAGACCACCTGCCCTGGATACTACATGATTTCTCCCTCTGAGACTCCAAACGCACCTGTGGACGGGTCCCCTGCTACAGTGTTCTCAGCATGAGCTCTTCATACAAAATGTGTTGGCCTCATCACCAAAGTGTGGATTCCAAAACCAGGTTTGCATTCTCAAGTGTCCCCTGTAAACTTTGCATGAAGTTCCATATTGACCCAAGTCTTACATTCCATAGAGCATGGAGGGACAACTTCACCGTCATGAGACAACCCAGTGGGTCAGAGCCCTTCCATGGTGTTGATGCTGGTCTGGTCAGTAAACAAATGTCTTTGATAATGGAATGCCCTTTGAGAACAGAATTAGGAACAAATGGAAAGAGTCCACTTCGAAATGACTACAGCTCAGCACTGTGGTTTCCCTTTGCATTGAAGGACGTTTTTCAGAGCTGGTTTTCATCCACAGCTTCTCTCTGGAGAGGGGCTAGGAATATGTTCCGGTCTTAACGAGGAGATGTCTTCTCAAGGACACCCTTGTGTTTCAAATCTGAGACTTTGCCTGCACAGAAGAGAAGGGATTTTCCACTGGGGACTTCTGGAGAAAACTTGGATGCTGGGAGTCTGTCCTCACTCCCCAAATTCTGTCTCTCCCAATCATGCTGCCCCTAAACTCATTAGCATGTTTACGGTGGTTTCTATGTGCCAGGTGGTGCACAGAGTGCCATAGATATTCACTCCAGGATGCTGTTTGCACTAGATACCGTTGTATACAGGAGCCCAGCTGTGCTAGAGAACTCTGTGACATTGGGCTGACTTGTGTAACTCAGAGTCTACAAGAAGTAAAATGTGTTTTAAATTGCATGCTGTCTTCTGCCAAAGCACGATCTCCCATGTCCCGTAATGCTCTAATTAGAAGGTAACCGGGCTGGAGAGGGGTGAGAAGGGACTCCTAGAGGATTTCTTTGTTAGATGGTGAGAATGTTCTGGAATTAGAGTGGTGACATTTACACAACTTTGTGAGTATAGATAATGACTATACACTTAGAATGGGTAAATCTTATGATATGTGAATTGTGTGCGGGTTTGTTTTTTTTAGGTTCAGGAAATCAACAATTCTCTCTCTCTCTCTCTCTCTCTCTCTCTCTCTCTCTCTCTCTCTCTCTCTCTCTCTCTCTCTCCTCTTGCTTCAGTTAGAAAAGTCTGCCCTCTAGCATTGTCTGTGGCTGCTTCCCTTTGCTGGACTCAGACAGAGGAGGAAGGGATGGAACCATTAGAGACACAGACAAGACCTTCAATGGTATCACAAGTGTGTCCTGAGTGGAGTTCACCGAGGACTTAAATGGTCAGCATTCCTGGGTGGCTACCAATGCTGGGCCTGAGTGTCTTGTCTAGAGCTTGGATGAGAGCATGGGACAGGACCAGGGACAGCAGGAGATCAAAAAGGGTCTTTTCATGGGGCACATTGGAATAGGGTCTTGAGGGATGACTACAAGTCCACCCAGAAACCAAGTGGGCTGGTGCAGAGGATGTGTGTGGAGCTGAGCTCAAGAACAATGGTGTTGAGTGTGCAGAGCAGAGACACTCAAGGCCGATAGAGGCAGAGGTTGGGAAGGAGGAACCGGTGTCTTTTCAATCTGTTCTTTACCTATGGTTTCTACAAGCTTCAACTCTGTCAAAGGGCGTTCCTTCATGGGTTAGTCATGACAGGTGGGCAGACAGAGACAGGGAAACACACACAGAAAGAAAGAAAGAAAAGCAGGAAGAAGACAGTGGCAGAGAATAGCAGACAGAAGCTGCAGATTTCTAACACATCCCTAGTGGAAAGCAAACCTCCCTTCTCTGTTTCAACCCTGTTAAAATGGGAGTGTTTGGGTAGTTTCTGGCCGTCCACAGAGCACAGAGCGCCCATCCACACTGCTGACCAAAACAACAAGCTGCCCACGCACCCACGGGGGTCTGTGGCACCAGCACTGGGACCAAAAGTGCAGCTTTCACCCAAGCTTACCGCCCTGACCAAGAGAGGATGTTTCTCCCACTGATTAAGGAAGACATGTTGGTGTGGGCTCACCTGGGCTCTGAGCAGCCCTAATGCAGGAGGACCGATCATAAATCTCATTTAGTTCAAATCACCCCACAGCTCCCACAGAATATGTCAGCTGTCACAGGCACCAGGAGCTTCGCCTCACTGCCTCTGGGAAGTCAGGCTGGATCGGCAAAGAGAAGGTACGTGCACCAACCTCCAGACACACTACAGAAATTTGGAAGAGACATGGAGGTCTCCAGATCACTGGCCCAAGACTGAAGGAATTACAATAGAAAGTGTCACAAGAACGGAGCAGATAAATCATAGCCTGCCTGTCATCTGCTTAGAGAGAGAGAAAAGTGGAAGAGAAAAAGAAAATACGGGAAGTTAATTAACCTGCCATATTTTTAATCATTCCCCCACATTTCAGGGCAGGAAGACAATGGCAGAGAAACAAAGAAAGATGAAACTGGAGTGTGGGGAACACTCAGAAGCCCTCCCTCCAGTCCCCATCCTGGGGAGGGGACACACTCAGAAGCCCTCCCTCCAGTCCCCATCCTGGGGAGGGGACACACTCAGAAGCCCTCCCTCCGGTCCCCATCCTGGGGAGGGGACACAATACTGAAGAGAAGTTACAAGGCATACTGGAAGACGCCTTGTTCACCAGCCGGGGCTGTTGTCAGAGTGGGTTCTCGGACCCCAGCTTGCTGCCCCAGGAGAGTGCTTGCCTGTGAGAGAGCACCCATGCTCCTCCTGACCTCCACTTTCCCTGAGGACATTGCTTCCTTCCAAAGCATGTCAACGCATGTGCCCATTCAGATCAGAGTATGGGCATCGGGCGACAGATGTCAGCCTCTCACATGCAGTTAGTAGGTGCTAAGACATGGGTGTGGCTGATGCGGCCACACTTCTGTAGATGGAGTGAACTGTCCCTCTGTCACTGCTTCCTGGGACTCCAATCCTCCAGTGTGTGTGCCCAGGGTACCTTTTCCAGACCTCTCACCAACACCTCCTGCCATGTGCACATCCAGACAGGCATTCTTATCTCTTGTGAGATGGAGTATGGGAGGCAGGGACAGTGCCAGGCACCACAGAAAGACGTGTAGACGCATGCCAGGCAGATGGGGTCTGGAGTGTGACTTCCAGAATGGGGTCTGCTGCGGAGCCTCCTTCCTGTAAACCAGCCCATGAGGGATCCAACTCACAGGTTGCTAGGATTGAATAAGATAATGTGACTGACAAGCCAAGTGTGGTGTCGGATGCCCAGTGGGTGTTCATTATCCCCTGCTTTTCTGCAGAAATGATTAAGCTGACAGGGTCTGTTGTTTTCAACCCTTTCCAAAAAGCCAACCCATGACTGTCTTTCTTCCACACACAGAGGGGCCTCGTGTTTTATCTTTCTCCTAAGCCACACAGAAACAGCCCACCACAAAATGCTCACCCCGGGCCTTTCCCACGGACCCCGAGTGCCAAGAAGGGTAGAGAGATGCATGTTACAGCAAACATCCATTTTCTGCTGGTAGAAAACAGAAGGTGAAATGCTAAGCTCTCATCTGAGGTGAAGGACAGCCTCTCTCTCTCTCTCTCTCTCTCTCTCTCTCTCTCTCTCTCTCTCTCTGTGTGTGTGTGTGTGTGTGTGTGTGTGTGTGTGTGTGTGTGTGTGTGTGTAGAATCGGGAGAAGAGATGAATCTGAAAGGAAAACTAAAGGGAGGGGTAGAAGGAGACGGTGAAGCTCAACCTCCCCCTCGCCTCTGCTCTACAGCCCCTCTCATAAAAGTGCAAAATTATCCTGGGCGTAGATCAGCAGTAGAGTGCTCGCCTGGCATGCTCATGCAGTAGATTCGATCCACAGCAACACACACACACACACCACACACCACACACACCACACACACACCACACATACCACACACACACATACATACACACCACACACACACATACACCACACACACCACACACACCACACACACCACACATGCCACACACACATACACACACCACACACACATATACACCACACACACCACACACCACACACACACACACACACACAGACACACCACACATATCTCACACACACACACACACACACACACACACACACCACACATACACCACACACACCACACATGCCACACACACACATACACACACCACACACACACATACACCACACACACCACACACCACACACACACACACACACAGACACACCACACATACCACACACACACACACACACACACACACCACACATACACCACACATACCACACACACATACACACACACACCACACACACACATACACCACACACACACACACACATAAACACACACACACACATACACCACACACACACATACACACACATAAACACACATAAACACACACACACACACACACACACACAAACACACACACACAAACGGATAGAAACAAACAATGAGTTCCAGTGGTGAGGGCTTAAATAAGGATGTGGGCCTGTCAGAACCATCTAGGGTAAAAGTAGAATCACACAGTCATTCTCTAGAATGGGATGCTTAAAGGCAGTGAGGACACGGCCCTGTCACAGAGGTGGGTCACAGACTTAAGCTGGGGTGAGCCTGGTTTCCTGGTGCATTGTTGAAACAGGAGAGGAGCTTGGCATAGAGTAAGGATGCCCAGTGACTGACTCCTCCCTATACAGCTGTCATCGTTGGCTACGTGCAGAGAGGCTCCTGTCACCAAATGCCACTAAGGACTAACAGCCCCCTTGCCGTTTCAGGCCCACCTACCAGTCAGAACTGAGCTTTGAGACATTAGAGCGGCCACCAAGTTTGAGGCATGGGTAAGAGTGCTGACTCAGCAGCTGTGTGCAGGAATGGGAGTTCAAGCCCGAATGGCTGCCCCCCTGAGACTCAACACTACCCACCTCCTGAACTCACACACTGTCAAACAGTTTGGATCAGAAGACCTGGCTGAACACATCTAGAGCAGTGTCCCCAGATAGCCTGCTCTCGGCTCAGCCTGGTGACCTTCCTGTGTGAGGCTCTGAGCCACCAGACACGGAGGAGCTTAAGGTGCTGACGGTGAGTGCAGAATCCCGTGGGCTAGATTCCAGAGGGGACTGGTGGGGTGGTCACCGACACAGGCTCTCTTCGGCAGAGCTAGCCACAGCCACAGCTGCAACCACAGCAACCTGTGCGTCAGGCTGGACTGTGTGTGAACAAGGACCCCTAAAACGTGTCCACATCCAGAACCTGTGACTGTGCTGTCCAGTTCGCAAGAAGGAACTCACCATGCTGAAGAGGGTCCCACCTGCCCCTGGCAGTGTGAGCAGCTGTTTCCAAATATCTGACCTCACGTGGGCATCACCCCCTGGACAGTGACCCTTCGGAGATTTCCTGGATTCTAAGGTTGCGTCTGGCCACCACAAGTCGCCCACTTGCTGGTCCTGGTGGCATCTCTCTAGTGATACTTAACAGGTTAAATGATTGCTCTTCTGTCACAAGCCTGAATTTTGAAAAGAAAAGTCATTCCTTTGCCCTTTGGGGAGTCTTGGAGCAGCAGAGAGGAGGGGGTATGCACCCTACAAAGCAGGTGCTGGTTCCACTGTCCTGACTACTTTGCAGGTAAGAAATCCTTGCTGGAACCCCCTAAATCTTTTTATCAAAACTACAAGGAGGCTGAGTGCAGGATCACACTTCGGGCCTGCCGACTCCCACTCCCCGTCTTCACTCCTTCAACAAACAATATTTATGAATGTCAACAGGAGCCAGGTACAGCCTTAGGTGTGTGGAATGTAACAGCAAGCCAGATGAAGAGAGACACCTGCCCTTGGCATTCTGAGATCCTGGAGGAGGTCGGGGAGAGGGCAGGTAATGAATGGAAAGCCAGCAAGATGCATCACAGTGACCCCCCCAGACAGTGACAAGGTGACACCCAGCAGGTGGAAGACAGGGAAGCAGGCTTCCACCTTCAGCACTACCACATAGGCCCCGTCAGATCATTTCTAGACAACAGGAAGTCTTTCCTTACCCCTCTATCTTGCATGGAATTGCAATATGGAGAGGCTGACATGGGGGTATCCGTAAGACGGTACAGGGAAATCCTTCCCTGTGGCTAGTGCCCTAGACCTCTGGCCTGTCTGTGAAACACTGGGGTCTGTGGGCCCCAGAAGGAACCAATGTGCTGGTAGAGACGTTGTTCCTTCAAACATGCAGACTCCATTGGGTCAATGCTTTATTCTGCCTAGCTCCCATGCCCCAACTATAGTTCCGCTTCTCAGAGGCCCAGGGCTGCCCCTCCCAGAGCCTGGCCAAGCTAAGCTGGGAACCAGCATCAACAGGGACCTGCCACACAGGATGATATGCCTTTGAGAGCCGGCCAGATTCTCAAAGTAACACCGTGGGGGCTGGTCCTCCACCTCCCTTGAGGGAGACGCTGGGAACTTGGCCCCTGAATGCTAGAAGGGCGCTGCCTTGAGGGTGCTCTCCTGGGAACTTGATGATGGTGACAAATGGCCCCTTGTCTAACTGGCTTATATGGCTACAGTGGTGAGTACCCAGGCCACGCCACGTTAGCAGGGTCCTGAGAAAGGGGCCCTTTGGGCTCCTTCCCTGAGCCTTCATTCACTATCAAGGCTCTTTCCACACAGCACACGGGCCAGCCAAGGACATGAGGTAGGTAAATTAGCTTCCGTGAAGCTGAGAGTTTATTCTCTCAGCACTTAGGAGAGGGATTTGATTCTAGAGAGACCCTCAGCTGGTGGAGCAGAATAGAAAATGAGGTAGGGGTGGGCTGGACCACACTAGAATCCCTAGGAACCCACCCTTTCCTTCCCACCAACACAATCACTGGCAAAAAGCTCCGGTCCAGTGGCCACCCTGTGAGACTGCCAGAGGCTTACCAGTCTGCTGGGGTCCATCTCCATCTACCTCAGGCCCTGGACAGCTCCTTCCTTTCTCCTTGGCGCTCTTCCCTCCAACTTTCTTGCTACTGCTGGCTCCTTTCTTGGACTTCATTAAGCCCATCCCAGAGTAGCTCATAAACAGATTAAAAAGCTGGAAAATATTGAAGCAAGAAATAAACATTAAGGAAACCCAGCCCCATGATGATGGGACTTTTTATAGCTGAAGGACTAGGGGCCTGCTGACAGGACCAAGTTAGGAAGGCAACAGAACCATGAAGCAGCCAGCAAGTAGACCAGGAGCCCAGGCAGCCTGGACCCCTTCTTCTTGGCTGGTGAGGAGTCTGTTGTGCTCTCTTGGTGGCAGCCCCAGACTGCCTATTATGGCTGTACCCTCTCTCTTTGTGCCACATTGCCCTGCTTCACCAGCCACAGAGCTTTGGTATGGCACAGCCTTGAGACTTCCACTCTGCTCCTGGGTGGGAGGGGGCTCCGTAGTGGAGTGTGCATTTGCCATCCAGGGCACCCCAAGCTCTCCCTCTTAATTTCTTGAGCTTAAAAATGGAAACATGGTCATCCTTGCAACCTACTGTCCATGTAGGGCACCCACATAAGGACTACTTAGAAAGCTGTGTCCTTCCCCAAACATTTCCACTATGAACCTCCACTTCTGGTGGGTTACAGTCCTCACACCAGAGGCTGCTCCTGGGGCATGGGCCTGGAGCGTCCTCAAAATCTGGATCCTGGATATCCCATCAGTGCATCAAAACAAAACTGTTGACACCCACAAAGACATTGGAAATGTGGCTCAAGATCAGGGTGCCCAGCACTGAAGTTAACCTCCACATCCCTACATTCCCTCCTCCCCACAACCAGGATGGGCCAAAACATTCTAGAAATGGAATGCTTTCTGGATGGAGAAGGTGGAACATGCCACTCCACAGCCATGCTTCCTGAAGAGGTGACCACTGTGGTCAAGCAGGGCTCAGCCTCAAAAGTGAGGAATCAACAGGGGCCTGCTCCCTGATACAACCCCGTCGTCCCCAAGACTTCCTGCACAGGGCTTCAAAATCCTCAAGCCCTCTTCGCTCCCCCAGCAGATAAACACCACGCTGCAGGGATGGATGGCTCCTGGAAAACAGAGATAAGAGGGTCCACTACTTAAGACACTGCGACCTTCCTGATGGCCTCCTCTGAGCATCTACACTGACCTACTGAGAAGGTATCCCATGCTAGACTGTCCTTAGGATGTGGTCAGTGCTCCTAGTTCAAAACTTAACTGCACTTCATGCACAAAACCCCTCTATGCCATCAAGGCAAAATGGCCAAAGTGACTTCTTGGATGTTCCTGTCTAAGGACTTCATCCTCATGAATTCATGTTAGGTGGGTATCATTTGGAAGTCTATAGTGAGCCAGCCTCCTTCAGATCACCCTGGGCAGCAGAAGAGTTATCTATGTCTACATGAACCCCTCCATCCAGTCTCATCCAGTCCCATCTAGTCCCATCCAGTCTCATTCCTCAACCCCACTGCCCATCGGCTCAACCTCATCTGACCTGTTCCCATCTACTTCCCATCCAGGCTGGGCGTGTGGGCCATGCTCCAGGGTGGTCTGAAGAGCCAGGAGGGAGTCCGTGTGTTCTTGACCTTGGTGGGATCTGTTGTTTCAGCGTAGGTTCCCATCATCCTCTGTATTTGCAGCCCCCCAAACCGCTAGAAATAGAGTCGTGTCAAAGCATGCATCCTGCGGTCACCTTGTCTCCTTGCCTGCTGTGCAGATGGAAGTACACGGTGCTGACTGACCCAGAGCCTACCTCCAGAGCATCGTAAGTGATTGACGCTGTACTGTTTCAATTTCTTTTATTCCTAATGTTCAGTTTACTTCCCCCCTTCCCGATTCCCTTGGGCCCCGCTACCACCAACTCCTCACTCACACCCGCCTAACATCTTCAGTGCAAAGCCCTCCAGAGAAAAGTACCAGCGCAGACTCCCACATGCCAGAGGCTGAGAAGGTATCATGTGCAAACCTGGCCTCAGCCACTGCACTCACTGGGCAGCTGACATACCTTGCAGAGCCCACACACACACACACACACACACACACACACACACACACACACACACACACACCCCGCAGTCCTCCTTAAGTTTTCTCTGTTCATTGCTGGCAGCTCACCCAGCCAGGTGTACCTGCTGCTCACTGCCTCCCTTAGCCTTGTCTGAGCTCCTTCCGAGGACTAAGCAGGAACCCCACCAGCTGTGTAACCTGGAGGGAAGGGCGCAGGCGTGAGGCCTGGGTTTCCTTCACAGTCCTTCCCTGCTGCTTTCCTCCTACGCTCGCCCACAGAGTACCAGTCCTCTGCAAATGAGATTTGTACCCTCAAGTTTCCTTCTGACTCTGTTCCTCCACCTGTGCGCCTGGGACAGTGGCTGTCACTTGCCTGAAAGAAGTCAAGAGATAGCCTCACTGTTTGGGGCATTAAGGGCTTTCTACTCTTCCTGGTTCTCAAGCAAGTCTAGGGCCAGGCTGTCATCTCCTGTCCCCTTTCCTGAGCCATGGCAGAGCTCTAGTTCATGTTATCTTGTCCAGCCATTGAGAGATCCTTCCCCTATCTCCTGGCCCCAGTTTCTCATCTCCCAAAGCACCTGTCCCTGTCATCAGATGACCAAGCTGTTCTTTTGCTTATGCCTTTTGACCATCACTCTGTTTTCTTTCAACA
Source organism: Peromyscus eremicus (assembly GCF_949786415.1). Classification (NCBI taxonomy): domain Eukaryota; kingdom Metazoa; phylum Chordata; class Mammalia; order Rodentia; family Cricetidae; genus Peromyscus; species Peromyscus eremicus. Next base: position 6,577,429 of record NC_081429.1, on the reverse strand, counting down.
CAAAACTATGTAGTGACTTCAGCCCTGCCCCCATTGTCTCTTGCCTCATTTCTCTGCCCTGTATGATATCTAGACATCTTCTCAGGCCAGGGGTGTATTCAGCTCTGCTCCCCAACACTTCATGAGTCCTGGATCTCTCCATGTAGGAAACAGCTCGTCATTCAAGCAGCACTGAATCCCCCTCATTGGAGAGGCACCCTGTATTCTCCCAGTGTCTGGCTGCCCTGTAGCCCTGTTGTATTCAGCCCACGTCTCCTGCACAGAGCCCAAGGGCCACGGGAGGCTGTTTGCATGCCTGTCACCCACTAACTGGTCAGCCCGAGCGTTCCTTGGGAGCTGGCTGACAGAGGCCAAGCTCTTTTCATCTTTAAATCCACAGTGTCTGGCTCACGGCAGACACCCCCTGGTGATGGATAAATGAATGAATGATTGAATGAACCAGACTGCAGCCTGGGGTCTCCTCTTTTGGTAGACAGTTCATTTTGTACTAACTCCCAAACTCTGAAAAACAAATAACTTTCTAAGAACTCAACAACCAGAACTCATCACGGGAGACTGATGTGTGTCCAACCAGGCCAAGGAATCTGAGGCTCTGGGCTCAGCACCATCCACCAGTCTGTACAAGATTAAGGCCCTGGAAGTGTCTGAAGGAAGACAGTGTAGTCATTCATCCAGCCTGCCTGAACATCAACACCAGGAATGTTGTATGTCTCAGTACACATCTATTTTGCAAGCAAATATAATTAAATATGAAGGGCTCCCTCAACCCTGGTGTCCACACAGTCCGGGAAAGTCAGGCTGTCTCCTGGACAGAGTGAGCAGGGAAGACAGTTCAGAAAGTAGCTCAGTAGGTGAGTTTCTCATCTTTCCCCAATCAGCTGTGAGGACAGAGTGACAGCTGGGAAGCAGGGACATTTTGGTTCAGTCTTGAGAGTTGGAAAGTCTACAAGGGGAAGCCGGATCCTGAATCATGAGTGTTGGCTTGTGGAAGTGGAGTCTGTTTCCCTAGCTGGTGGAGATGAATGCTTGAGAGTGGGACAGAACCAAAAACCCGGAACCTGGCAGGGCTCACTTCCCTGTCCTGAGGCCCAGGCACCTCTGCCTCTCCCCAGGGTCAACGCACCCCACGCAGAGCACGCTCTCTGAAGGCGGCGCTGTGCCTTTAAGATGAGCCAGTCACCCTGCCTGATGCTGGATCAGCTCTCAGAGGTGGCTTAAAAGGACCAGGCTGAGGGGCTACTGACAGCCCACAGCAAGCAGCAGCACCCCCGCACCAAGTTTATGTGTTCACTTTTTCACACAACTAGTACTTACGGAACACAGGCTGAATGCCCCGCACAGTCTTAGACACAAAGGATAGACCACAACGGGACCTTCTCCACCTTAGCCTCTCTCTTCCTGTGTGGGGGTCACCCTGAGAGCATGGATCCCTGAACTCTGTCTTCTTAGCTTTAACAGTCCCATCTCTTTTTCCACCAGTGTGGAGGAGTTGCCAACTGCCAACCCCAGACTTGTTCTCTCCCACTCTGAGCTAAGCGCAGCCTCATCCCCACTAGAAAAAAAAATGTCCACATCTGATCCCCAGAGCATGTGCAGAGTGCTTCATTTCCTGGCATGGCAGTGTGCGTGTGTGTGTGTGTGTGTGTGTGTGTGTGTGTGTGTGTACCCGAGTGTGAGATACATATGCTGCAGGCCAGGAGACAGCTTCAGTGGTCATTATCCAAGCACTGTTTACCTTGTTTTGAGTTCTTTGTTTGTTTGTTTTGTTGTTTGGGATTTTGTTTGTTTTTAGACAAGGTCTTTCAACAGAACTCCCTATATACACCAGGCTAGCCTCAAACTTAAAGAGTCACTGGTTTCTGCCTCCCAGGGGCTAGGGTTAAAGGTGTGTACTACCGTGCCAAGCTCCCACTTTGTTTCTCTCGCTTGCCTTGATGGTTCTGATTAGGCAAGGCTTGGGGGGCGGGGGAGGCAGCAGTCTCAGGCATCCTCCTGTCTCTGCCTTCCCAATGATTGAATCACAAGTGCATCCTACCACAGGAGACTTTCTTCACTTGGGTTCTTGAACTCAAACCCAGGTCCTCGTGTTTGCAAGGCAAGGACTTCATTGACTGAGGGAAGAGTCTTCCGGAATGGCTGGTCGGGTTGTCACAACAGACCTTACATGTGGCCACCATGAGTATCGATGGCTTTTGTGTCACTGTGACTGAGATCCCTGATGGAAAGTCTAAAGACGGTGGCCGGAGGAAGGGTGTATTTGGCCCACAGTTTCAAAGGGTGCGGCAGACATGGTGAGTAGGCTCCACCTTTGCAGACGGGGGCAGGAGACAGTGGCCGCCCCCATATCAGTGGGCAGAACACAAAGAGGGCCAGCAGACCCAGGGGCAGGCTTCACCTTCAAAAGCAAGACCCCGGTGCCTACTTTTGCCAGTCAAGAATCATCTCCTCGAAGTCTATCGGCTTTCAAAATAGAGCCACAGGATGGGGAGCAAGCACTGAAAGCGTGAGCCTGTGAGGGACATTTCATATTCAGATCCCAACACCGTGTCCTCAGAGGGAAGAGGCAGAGAGGTGACCAAGGAAGAGAGGCTAGCGATGTGCTGGTGACAGCAAAAGAGGTCACACTGACGGAAGGGACAGGGAACATGTCCCTTGTGGATGACAAAGTGACAAGGACGTTTGTCTCCTCATAGCCCCCGAAAGAAGACAGCCCCCCAAGTCAGCCACCTTCAGCGGTGGCTAAGGCCAAACTAGAAGGACTGACTTATGTTGTGCTTGAGTCCGCTGAGGCAGGCTAACTCATTTCAACACCTGACAAGATTCCATAGGAGCCTGTGTCTTTGGCTAGAATGTCCCAGAACGTGGTATCCAGACAGGGAAGGGCCATTTGGTATCTCTCCAGGTTTTTAACACCACGCTCACAGGTTGGTTTCGTATGATGGATGCCTCTCAATCCTACTTGAGCTGGTACTGGGAACAGAGGTGACATCAACAGGCCAGACACCGAAGAATCCCCCCACTGATGCGAGGGTTGTGTACTCACACCATGTGACATAGAGCCCATGCCCCACTCACAGCCAAAGGAGTCCATTTGTTCCTTACACAGTGCTGGCTGCTAGAATGTTCCCTCCTTGACTTGACTAGGATTCCCTGGAAATCACCTCTTCCAGCCAGTTCTGAGAGTGAACAGCCCCTAAATGGGCCGTGTGGTCCAGGGCTCCTTCCTCATTTCATGTGCTGTTCTTGTGGATGCTGGCAGCTGCTCACTCATCCAATTGAATGTCCTCACACCCCTGGTGCCTTACCTGTTTACTGTCCCTCAGACACACTGTCCTTGTGTCTGGGCAGTTGATTTACTCGGGCCAGGTGAATTTTGGTTTTGACTTGAATTGGACCAGGTGGTCCTGCTTGCCTACATCATGCAGGGGGTTCTCAGCCTTCTGTCAGTGGGAAAGCATAGCTTCTACTCTCTGGTCAAATGAAAGTATAGCCATAATGTCTGTGCAGACCCTTTGTCTCCTGACTCCCAGGCCTGGCCTTCTGCAGGCCATTGGAGGCACTAGGAGATTCTGTGACTGCAGGTCCATGAGACTCACACTGCCTTCTCCCTCAGGGTGGTGCCTACTTTCACCAAAGCAAGAAGAGATTAAGGCATCCCTCTCCCTCATCTGTCTGAGATCCCGATGGGCCCTCCGTGAGTACATTCCACTGGCATTAGGGTACCAGGCGAAGCCTTCGCAGAGGGATTCCACAGAGAGGCCGAGGGACTTGGAATCAGGACACCAGTCTCTGACAGAGATTGGTGAGGCTTTCCCCATTGGCTGAGGGGTATAGCAGCCAGCCACCCTAAGAACACCCTAATCCTGCCAACAGCAGACAGATACCAGTAATCAGAGGCATACCATTTATAAGAGACAAAGAATAACACGGGCAGGAAGATAAGCTGGGGAGGGTTGGGAGAAAACAATATGTAGTTGGAGGAGGTGATCCCGAGAGGCCTTCCAGTCATAAGCTCTGTGTGATTAACACTCACAAGAAAAGCATCCCTACCGAAGCTATCCCCCTCGGTGGCTCACACTGTGCTTTCCCACACTTTAAGCAATAAAGAGATGCCGCAATCTTCATGTAAAAGATGAATAATGCTCCCTATCTTCTTGCCACATCATTCTGCAGCTGTCCTGACAGTCTGTGTTTTGTCCTGCTAGATCTTATCTGTAGATCCACATGACTATGGAAATGCTTGCACACAATACCTTTGAAATATTGATCTTTCTTTCTTTTTCTTCTTTTTTCTTTTTTTACATGCATGTATCCTCCATGCTTTGCATTGTATTATAGTTTCTTATGTGCGTGGGGGGAGGGGGGCTTGATGTATATGTGTGTACATGTACACATATGTGTGCAGGAGTGTGTGCCCAAGGTGTGCATGAAGATGCCATAAAAGGCTTTCAGGTATCCACCATGCATCTATAGTCCCTTAAGACAAGGTCTCTCACTGACCTTGGTGCCCAGGGATCCTCCTGTCTGCATCTGTAGCTCTAGGGTTCCAGATGCATGCAGCCATGTCCAGTTTTCACATGGGTGCTCCCTACTTGGGTCCTCGTGGTTGCACAAGCTCTATCACCCACGGAGCCACCTCTCCAGACCTATAATTTACTTTTGCCTCATCAATACGGCTTGGGCTTCCTTCCCTTCTGTATGTATGAACCCCATGTTCTCACACAGCAGAACACTTCATCACAGGGACTCAAGTCTGTCGATCATCTTCCTAAGAACTCTTTCAATGACTAGAGGGGCTTCCCGGAAGTCTTTCATGACAGGGTTGCCTGTGAGATCATTTTAAAGTGTGGATCCCCTGGCTCCTTTGACTGATTCTCCTCCCATCATCTGTCTACAAACTGGCTTTTTGGTATGCCCCTGTTCACCTTTAACTCAATGTGCTCCGTGCAATGAACTCTGGAAGGTGTTCTATGCAGCCTGTGATCGGCTCCATCAACCTGCTGCTGGTACCCTTGATGCCTTCGGGGGCTCTGAGAAGAGCCTGTGGCTCCAAGGAACAGACTGCTGCTCCCTCCATGAAACACAATTACTGTGTCAGATTTCTTCTGCACCCAGCATCTAGAACAGTGGATATAACGACTACTCAATAAACAATTGGCAAGTGTGGGTCCCTCCTGAGGTCACTCTCCCATAGGCAGCACTTGGAGGATACACACCCACATTTCTTGAGTCCCACCAGCCACTGTTCAGTCTAGAAAACAAATACCTTGACTTCTTCCCATCTTTGTTAGGTACTGGAATCTGGCTACACAAAAATTTCCCCGGCGAGATGCATGCGTGCACAGGTTAGAAAGAAATGATGAGCCCGGGGTCCCCCGCATAGCTTGTCAAGCCCGGGGTCCCCCGCATAGCTTGTCAAGCCCCAGCGAAAGATGGAAACCAGAGCCTTGCGGTCATCAAGCCTCTTCTCACTAGCAGCCTCTTTCTCAAAAACGCCGTCACTGGGCTAGTGAGATAGCTCAGTGGATAAAAGTACCTAAGTCCCTCCCCCGCCCCCTTGTCCCCCATTCCCCCACCGCAGGGACCACATGGTAGTAGTTTTCCTTTGACTTCCATATGCATACCTTGCCATGCGTGTGTGTATACAAATGCACACATATACAATAAATAAATAAGCAATGAAAGATTTCAAAGTGTTGTGATAGGCTATATTCCCTAGTAATGCCACTTGTGGGGACAGGGAGAATTTGCAGGGCAGCTACTGACTTTTATAGCCCTTCCCTTCAAGCCCATCTGATGCTCTGCCCTTGCTGAGGTGAGGATAGGGGTGGTACTGGGTGGGGGAGGGGAAAGAGATAGCTGCCCCAGGTAGCAGGCACCCCAGCCTTTCAATCACTCACAAGACACACATGGGAGAGAGCTATCAACGACTTCAACATGACAGCTTTGGAACTTTAAGCCCCAAGGGTGGTGTGCTAGGTCTGGGTCAGTCACACATCCATGAGGACAAGCCAGATAAGACCAACCCAAGACCTCTCCAAAGAAAAATGTAAACATTCATGGGATTTCTTGTTTGCCATGGTGTGGGGATCTGCAGACCTTATCTCCTATCTGCACCAGGCCAGCAAGCATGACTAACTAGGCCAGCGAAGGGTTAGCATGGCTAACCAGGCCAACGAAGGGTTAGCATGGCTAACCAGGCCAGCGAAGGGTTAGCATGGCTAACCAGGCCAGCGAAGGGCGAGCATGGCGAACCAGGCCAGCAAAGGGCGAGCATGGCGAACCGGGCCAGCAAAGGGCGAGCATGGCGAACCGGGCCAGCAAAGGGCGAGCATGGCGAATCTTCTCTTTAGGTGAGAACATGAGGGCTGGCACCGGAGAGGTAACGTGAAATTAGGTCTTGCTTCAGAATATCACGTCGTCTTGCAAAATGCCAGCCACCCTGTGACGATCAAGCACAGTCATCAGCAGCCCTCACAGCTGACAGGGAAGAAAGTGACCATTCTCTGAGGTTTGGAGAAACTCACATGTGTTTAACTCAAATCCCATTAAAGCAAAAACAGAAAGACAAGAAATGAAGAAGAAGGCAGGGAGGGAAATATTTTCCCCAGGAAATCAAGACTATGATAAACAGCTTCTCTGGCTGCAGAGAACTCAGCCCCAAGCTGCCTGGAAGCTGGGACAGGACTAGCTCATGCACCTCACAGTCCCTGGGCCCAGAGGGAGTGTGATGTATGGAGAAGTGTTTCCTACGGCAGAGCTGTATGAAGAAAGCGCAGCCTATGTCATTGCCTGGCGGATTTGGGGAACTTCCTATGATAGCAGTTTGGTAAACACCAGAAGACACTCCTATTTGGGGTGATTTCATAGGATGACTCTTAAGGCTAAAACTAAGATGCTGTGTCATGCAGCAGTAACTGGAGCAGAGGAAGAGGCCCGAGCATTCCATGAAGACTTGGTGCTGGCCTCCTCACTCCATGGCTCTCACAAGGACTCCATGCTGGAGAGTCCTGACCCAAGATGTGCTTCAAAATACACTAGCTCTGTGGAAAGATAAAACTTCTGAAGTGAAACAAAAGATCAGTGTTATTAAAATAATAATCTCTTTTTTTTAAAAAATACACAAACTGGCCTTTTTATCCTCATTTAGAAAAAAAAGTTTCCATGTCGGACACGATTACTTTGTCACTGTGGGAAACTGGTCCTTGGCAGGGGCCTGTCCATTTGCCGGCCTTGGCAAATGCCAACGTTGGAGAGACTTCGAGGTGAAAAAAAATCAGTGTGGCAGATGGTAGGGTAGACTCTGAGCCTTGGAGCCTAGCATGGGAGGATGGATGTGAAGCTAATCGGGGACCAGAGACTCCCACCAAACAGTGGCCTCTGCTCTAGATAGATGGAAGAAAGTAGGGAGGGTGAGGAGAGGCCCAGAGCAGGGAGGTAGTACCCACAGCCAGATCTCCAAGCTGTCCACAGGGAGGCCAGACAAAAAAGGGCTAAATAATCAAGCACCAGCAAGGAGTAGCCAGCAAAGGGCTATAACCAGGCTTTCCAGACCCAGTCATCTGGTCCAGCCTAGGCCTACACTCTGACCAGCACACCTGGTTACTCTGGGCATCTAACTGTGCCCCCAGAACAGTCAAATGGCAGGTACTCGTGGGAACCCTGTGGCATCACGTGTAATATGTTCTTGAATTGCATGGAGAGGTGACTAAACTTCCATCCCTGTCCTTGGGAACTGGCCACCTAATGCAGAGGGACACAGAAAGGACATCAAGTTAGGTACAGTTAAAGAGCAATGGATGTCCACTTCACATCCTTCCGAAATGTAGGCTCAAACACATCTAACAAGCTATGGGCAAGATGCCTGACTTCCAAGCTCACTCCACATTTGGTCCAGTAGAAGATCCCCACACTTGCGAGCTTCCCAAGTGCTAATCCCCAAGAACCAAGGTGGCTGTTGAGTTCTCCGTATTGGGTAACACTGGCTGATCGGCAGTTGACCTGCTAACGCTGAATGGCCAGGACTCTGAGCTCACCACGTTGACCTCACACCTTGTCAACACAGCCTCTGTCCCTTGATACTAACACAGGGTACGAACACAGTCCATGAAGTTTGCCTGGCCTCAGGGCATGGACCATCCAAGATCATTAGCAAAACTAATTTGGACCTGATTAGTCCACACAAACCATCCACTACCAAGGAGCAAGCTGTGTTTGGGCTGATTAATAATTGTTGCTGAAGCTGGCTGTAATTAGTTATATAATTCTGAGCAGGGGAACTCTAATTCCTTTGAGCTGACATCACAAGCCCGAAGCATCAGCCAGGGTCGCTTTCCAAAAGCTGGTAGGTATGACTCCATACCCATGTGCTCACACCCTTGTGTTTGAACTAAGTCCAGGGCCACAGGCTTGCTATCAACTCAACATTGTTTTAACAAGGCATTTATGGAACCAATGCCATGAGTGTTTCTTTCTTGGCACACCCAGTGCCTGCTCCAGAGCTCCACAGCACCCGCTTCTGGGTGGCGGATTTGACACTGGCTGCTCTTCCCACCTACCCCAGTGAGCCATGCTGGCGGCAGCTGTCCCTGCGGCTCACTGTGCCCTGGGCACTGCTTTCCCGCTCTGTTCTTTACTCTCACGGAGCTTCAGTTTCCGAGTGCAGCTGCAGCTGCTGCTGATGAGCGGAAGCATGTGACCCACCCCCTCATAAGTTCATCTCCCGTGGTGGGTCAGAGTCTCGAAGCTCTGTGGATCTTCACTTCTATCAGCCAGGTCCAAGTCACCTCTTTCTAATTCATCCCAGATCATACCAGAAAATAAACCTATCCTGCTAGACTGCCAGGAAAAGGCTCGGTGTGGGGCAGCCCTGCGTTCCAAGTCCACAGAACCACCCTCCCCCTATCGGTAGGAGAGGTCACAAGGACACCATCTTACAAAGGGACTGTGGTGTTTGGAATGAGAACGGCCCCCATAGGCTCCTGTGTTTGAATACTTGGTGCCCAGTTGGTAGATGGTTGGGAAAGGTTAGGAGGTGTGGCCTTGATGGAGGAGGTGTGTCACTAGAGCAGGCTTTGTTTTAAAAGCCCAAGCCATTCCCAGTCTCTCTCTGGGCCTCATGCTTATGGGTCAAGATGTAAGCTCTTAGCTACTGCTCCAGAGCCATGCCTGCCTGCCTGTCTGCCGCTACCATGTTCCCCATCATGATGGTCACGGACTCTAGCCCTCTGCAACTGTAAACCTCAAACAAATGCTTTCTTTTATAATCTCCCCTGGTCACGATGTCTTATCACAGCAATGGAAAAATAACTAAGATGGTGACCATGAGAGACAGTGATCAAAATGCCTTAGGTACATGGATGAAGACACCACAATGAAGCCCATTGTTTGGTGCAATGAACGTACACTAATTTTAAAGAGAATGGAGGAGGGCAAGCCCTTCCCACAGCAGGAATCAGTAAATTAAAGATGTCACCATTAGGACCCCCAACCATGGGGCCTTGTGGTGGTATTGTGTTCCCCAAAATATTGTGTGCCTTAATAAATTTATCTGGGGTCAGAGAACAGAACAGCCACTAGATACAGAGGCCAGAAAATGGTGGCACTCACACCTTTAATCCTATCACTTGGGAGGCAGAGATCCAACCGGATCTCTGTGAGTTTAAAGCCACACTGGAAACAGCCAGGCATGGTGACTCACGCCTTTAATCCCAGGAAGTGAGCCTTTAATCCCAGGGAGTGATGGCAGAAAAGTATATAAGGCGTGAAGACCAGAAACTAGAAGTTTTGGGCCTGGTTAAGCTTTTAGGCTTCTAGCAGCAGTTCAGCTGAGATCCATTCAGATGAGGACTCAGAGGCTTCCAGTCTGAGGAAACAGGATCAGCTGAGGAACTGACGAGGTGAGGAAGCTGTGGCTTGTTCTGCTTCTCTGATCTTCCAGCATTCACCCCAATAACTGGCCTCAGGTTTGATTTTATTAATAAGGCCTGTTAAGATTCGTGCTACAGGGCCTGGTGACCAGAATATAATATGCATATCTATGTTAGTGTCTCTATGTCAGCCCCTCCCATATTATGGTCCTTCTCCACTTGCTTCCAAAGCTAGCCTCTCACTTAGGGACAGCTCCCCTAGAATCATTGCTTTAGTTTGAAAACAGGGTCTTACACAGATAGCTTCAGAATGATCATGCCTTAGTCATCCATTACTCCATTTCCCCCATTCCTGTCACAACACAGGCAGGAGCTATTACAAATCTATGTATAATGTCTTCATTCTTTTTAAAGAGTCACGTAGAAGTGACTCAGGCAAGTAAGAGTATGGCATTGGTGAGCAGCTATCACAAAGCCTAGCCTTGCAATTAAAGGAGACAGTGACAGCCTGTGGGATTCATCCCCTTTGTCCCCCCTAAAAATTCCTCCTTGAGTTTTCTTTCAAAAATAGGAGGGAGATTCTGGAGCTACAGGAAATGAAGAACAAAGGTTCCTGTAGGTAGGCCATGGTGGGACATGAAGTCTACTTGACACTGGAGGGTGGCAAAAGATGGCATGGTGGCCAGAAGGCATTACTGCAAATGTCTTTGGAAAGCGCCATCCCCCACAGCAGCGCAGACTGTTTTACCATGACAGGTGTTATTTTCATGGCTGGACAGTGCAACTTTCCTATTCCTCTGTATTTCAGAAGAACATTAGCTGGGTGATTTGTCACGACGAAGTATAACTAGAAGAGAGATCTGCTGATGGGTGGGCATTAGAAAGCACAGCTGTTGGTGCTAATAACAAGATCTTCAGGTGAGCTGGCTCAACTCTTTCATGCTATGCTTCAAGGCAATACTTGGGGTTCCTGGGTAGAGGTGGGGGCCGCAGGAAACCTTGCTTCCCCAGCTTCCACTTCAACCAGGGCAGCTTCCATGCTTCAACTTTTATTTGCACTTAATTCCACCCAAAGAAGACATTACTTCTCTCCACAGTTATAGTGGTTTGAGAACTGTCCCCCATAGGCTCGTACATTTGAACATTTGGTCCCCAGTTGGCGGCGATGTTTGGGGAGGTTATGGGAAGGTACAGACTTGCTGGAGGAAATATGGCACTGGGGGCGGGCTTTAAGAGCTCATAACCTCTCCCCACTTCCTGTTTGTTCTTTCTGTTATCTGCCTGTGGATGGAAATATGATCTCTCAGCTTCCTGCTCTGGCTGAGTGTGGCCAATCTTTCCATGATGGACTCTACCCTCTGGAGCTGTCAGTATAAATAAACCCCTCCTTCAAAGAGCCCCAGTTGCTTCTGCTTGTGCTGTTTTTATCACAGTGACAGAAATGTAAAGGACACAGCAGCAGCACCCCGTGAAGCCAATACAATCTCCTTTGTTTACAGAGGAGGAAACTGAGGCTCTTCTCCATGAGACCCACCTGAAGATCTGACCCTGGCCCATAACACAACAGAATTGTGCATTTCAAGCATGGTGTTTTTCTCACAGAAGTAAATAAGGAATGGGGATACGATGTCTTTGGGTATTTCTAGAAAGCAGGATGTAAAAATAAGTAAGGGAAAAGATATAGTGCAGCCCAGAGGTACTGGTTTCTTAGTGGTCTATCAATCATTTCTGCTAGATTTGTCCATGACATCAAAGGTTAAGAATGTCAGTGCATCTCCAAGCAGCCACAAGGACTTTGCGATAGGATGGTTAAACCCTGGGATTCTCTCCTGTTCAGTCCGCTGAGTTGTTGGCCCGGGTACTTTTTAAGTGACGCAAGCTAAGGGGCATCCAGGACAGGCTTGCAGGCCGGGCATTCCAGATCTACCATCTGGTGTTCATTAGAGGGTAATGTTTTAAGCTTCTAGTCATGCAGGGAAAAAGAACTCTGTTCATTGGAAATGTGGAGGTATTCAAATGTCAGCAACCAGGCCCACCTCTAGGGACCAGGTTTTCTTGAAAGAAATGTTATTGCAGCAACAAATCTGTTTTTCTGGTGATTTCACCCCATTTCCACATTGCTGTCATCTAAGTTCACATTCAAAAATGATGCAAGGCATGTTGCAATTTTTTCCATGGGCGGGGCTCCTTACTAATCACAAAACCTTGTCTCCCTGCTCCTTCCTCAGCCCGTCAGGTCAAAAGGAGCAACTTTCAGCAAACCAGACTGGTCCAAGGACGTGATCAAAGTCACAGAGCTGAGATGTGTAGCAGGAATCTTAAAGAGTCGTATTAATAATATCAAACCTGTGGCCAGTTATTGGGGTGAATGCTGGAAGGTCAGAGAAGCAGAACAAGCCACAGCTAACCTCACCAGGCCAACTTCTCAGCTGGTCTTGTTTCCTCAGACTGGATTCTTCTGTGTCCTCATCCCAATGGCTCTCAGCTGAACTGCTGCTCGAAATCCTGAAGCTTAACGAGCTAAAAGCCTCTAGTTTCTTGTCCTCACGCCTTATACATCTTTCTGTTTTTGCCATCACTCCCTGGGATTAAAGGCTCACTTCTTGGCATTAAAGGTGTGTGTCACCATGCCTGGCTGTTTCCAATGTGGCCTTGAACTCACAGAGATCCAGAGGGATTTCTGTCTCTGGAAGGCTAGGATTAAAGGCATGTGCTACCACTGCCTATCCTAAGTATCTAGTGGCTTTTCTGTTCTCTGACCCCAGATAAGTTTATTAGGGTACACAATATTTTGGGGAACACAATACCACCACAGAGATGTGACAGAGTAAGTCCCTCCTTCCATAGTCCAAATGTCCAAATGCCTCCACTACAAACTGAATAATGTGCTCCTAAAATTCATATGCTGCAGGCCTAACCTCCAATCTGCTTGGGTCCGTACACCTCCCATTTCCCCTGGAAGTCCCACAACCAAACAAATTCTGTGTCCAAGGTGAATGAACGTAATGAAGTGGTCAGATCTATACTTCAGTGCACACCGCAGAATAGATCACTTGTGTCTCTTCCCCCCGCCAAAAAAGTGATGCTTTAAAGTCCTAATCCCTGGTACATAATACCTCAGAATATGATCTCATTTGGAAAAATAAATCTTACAAATGTGATTAAAATGGAGTGGCCACTAATCCAATCTGACGGCCACTTTTACAAGACAAGGGCCTTTGTGAAGACCTGTGAAAGCAGGAACTGATTTCTACAATTAATTTAAATTTCAGTTACCACAGGTGGCTTCTGGCTGCCATATTGGGTGTGACATACGTTGTGACTGGAGAGAGATCAAGGCCAGTTTGCAGGTCTGTGCTATGGGGGAGTTGGGGGTGATGATGCTTGAAGCTTAACTGGGAAAAGGATGGGTCTAATATCATCAGAGTCTGCCTGTCACTGTACTGAGCGACTCAAAAATGAAATTAGACAGTTGCTTAGAAGTTAAAGCCATGTGTGGACCACTTTTAGGTATGCAATCTAAATCCTCCAACCTCTGGTTGTTTTCTAATGGGCTATTCCATCCCTCAATTAGCAGAGGTCACTGTGCCCTCCAACCATCCCATGTTCCTACTATGAGTGAATGTATTTCTAGACGTTTTAAAAGCCTCCCAGATGAGCCACAGAGATCCGTCCTGGAGTTGCTGGCATGGTATTTTCATGGGGTTTTATATCATCCAATCCTTCTTCCAACGTTTTTAAGAAAGCCCTCAGGGAGGATAGGATGCCTATTAGTTAATTAAAGTCAGTAACAAGCCATTTGCCCTCTCTTGGGGCTTTAGAAGATCCAGCTACCCCATAGAGGACCTCCTTGAGGCACCACATGTTGGAAAAGAAATATTTAACCACGGTTGCACTAACCGCTACATCTCTCACTAATTTTCATGATGACAAATGCAATTTTTTTATTTGGAACTCGATCATTTTCCTCCAAGCTCCTATTATTCTTTATCAGTTCTTGGGCCCCTTGGAGAAAGGGAAGCCATGTTCCCACACATGTTCAAGAAAACCAAACTGGAATGTGGTCACAGACCTGGGTGCAAGCAGTGGCGTCTAACTCAGAACCCAAGTCTCAGCCAGGTCTCTCTCCACTGTCCGATGTCATCTCTCAGACACCTTTGGTCTAAAGCAGTGGTTCTCCACCTTCCTAATGCTGTGACCCTTTAATACAGTTCCTCATGTTGTGGTGACCCCCAACCATAACATTATTTCATTGCTACTTATTGCTGTAACTTTGCTACTGTTATGAATCATAATGTAAATATCTGTGTTTTCCGGTGGTCTTAGGAGACCCTATGATAAAGGGGTCAAAACTCACAGGTTGTGAACCCCTGGTCTACCTGCCCAAATTCTGTGAAACCCCTACTAGAGGTATACATTTGGGTGCCCAGGGGTGGGCAGTATTGTCTTGTAAAGCACGACACAGGGAAGTTCCAGCTCTAGCAGACTCAGTGCTGGGCACCACACACAGGTTCAAATGCGAATAGCAGGTGGATAGAATAACAGGATCCCCAGCCCAGAAACTGAGAAGTGTGGCTCACACCCAGGGTGGAGAGTCATTCTGCTTCCCAAATTCAGGGGACTTCATCACCACAAACCCCAACTGCAAGGAGCCCCAGGGAAAAATAGTGATATTAAGAGGATTAATGAACGCTATCTTGTATAATGTTTTTCTTGAGTTGACCCAAAAAAAATACATGTTCACTTTTTGTTTGTGCTGCCACCTGGATGCCCGCCAGTGCCAACTCCAGCCGTCTGTGGCAGGGGTTCATGGGTCTATTCCGGTTTATCCAGCTGTGGCCCGAGGGAAGCCCCCTCCCCCACCCCCGGACAACAGCTACCTCTCTGTGGAGTTTTCACACACAATCCCTCAGTGTTCCTGCTTTTTCCCCCCTTCTGTTTATTCAAGCCTAGTTGGCAAAAATGTCACGCAGGGAGACCTTATTAAGTACAATCCTTTCAGAAGTGTTTTCGTTTTTAATGTAGTGCTTATGACACCACTTGGGGATTTTTTTGGAAAATGACTTTTTTTAAAAGATATCAATGAGCTTGGCCATCTCACTGGATGTCCAAGGGTTATCAAAATAAAATATGTACTCCACCGTGATGTCTTCAGAGGGAAGAAGTAGCCAAGCACAGCCCAGGTGACCCACACAGCAGTCATTCTTAATAACCAAACATCACATGAAATGTTGCTTCCTAAAGCAACATCCCGAGCCTGATGTAGCTCCCTGCTGGCAAGAATCAATAACGGCGCCAGCCAGCAAAGCAGGCATGATGGTATCGGCAGGCATCCTTCCACACGGTGTCAGCAGTGCGATCAAAGTCCTCCATGAGATCCAGAGCCACACAAACAAAAGGAATTTGGGCTTGTGAGTTTTGTTCTCAGTGGGGGCAAAAAAAAATACAAATAAAAATTCACAACAATATTTGATATTTAACTCTTCTGGAAGTTGAGTGCCAGACCCTGGGGTGCAGGTTGGTGTGGGGCAAGCCAAGCTAAGTCGGTATGGAGGTTTCCCTGATGTCCCCCATGGCTTGCGGGACACGGGAAGACATACTGCGGCTGCATGGGTTTTGTTTCGATGACTGATACTACTTGTACATCTGTCTGTCCTTGGTCCCACAGCCAACCTTGCTAGCTCCCTCGCTGCAGGTAATTAGAAAGGAGCCTCTCTTCCCCGGGGCTGTCGCTCGTGAGTCTTGGCACGATTTATGGTGTTTGGTTTTCATTAAAAGAATCCAGCCTGCCCTCGGGATAGATGTGGTAAGTCTTGGCCACATGAACGGGAGGTTCATGAAAGCTCATGAACTGATCAGCTGGGCCTGAGTGAAGTCTCTTTGTTGCCATGAAGGGCAAGCCAATCATTCATTCCTTAATTCTGCAGGGGTGCTGTGGTCCTGCTGTGTTCTGAGCACTGCGTGAGGAACAAACACAGATGTGGAAGGCAGTCTTCTTCTCTGTTGGGTCCTGATGTCTTACCTGCAACAACTCTTGGGTGAAAAGTACACACACACCCTGATTCTGCGGGCCATACACCCAACAAGCCCGTCACAGGTGGAAAGACTTTCCAAATGTCCCACTGCAGCGGCCACAGTACACTGCCATGCAGAATGTTTATCTGTCCCCTTGGTTATAGAGCTGACTGGGAACTGTACTGGCTACTGCTTCTCAGGGGCTGCTGAGAGAGGATGGGACCAACCATTACACGTGGTAAACCCAGGGAAATATCAGCATTCTAAAGCTAGAGATGGCTCCCACTGAGTGAAGATCACACTGTTGTAAAGATGAAAACCCACTAAATTCAGCCATCTTAAGTCGGGGGCCATCTTCATAGCAGAGGCCGGAGAACACAAGTGAGGCTGAGCTCAGGCTGTTTCCTTAGGTGCCAGGTGCTTAGAGACAGCCACAGCGTCTAACTTCCCTATTCTTCCTCAGCCTCCCCTGGGATCTCAGAACAGGCAACACAACATCCAGAAGGCCTGGGACTCAGGGACAGTCAGCTCAGAAGACCACCTGGATTGAGCATGTGGCCTGACTTCTGATTTTGGTCTTGAGGGAATTCCACCCCTTCCAGGCTGCCCTCAGGGGCCTGTTACGCATGCATGCTGGTCCATCTCTTTACCGTCAGCTGTTCCAACAGAGCTGAGTGAACTAGCCTCAGGAAATGTTGCCTGATCCTTGTTCTCTGCCCTGGCGGAGGTATAGGGTCCCGGGAGTTGAGTCACTGTAGGTGGAGCCCAGCAACTTATTTATTTTCTCTGCTGTTGTTCATGTTTCGAAACCTCTAATGGTATACGTATTACTGCAGGCTGAGGTTTTAGAAGCTCAACCCACAGGGTTATTAAAATAGAATAAAATACCACCTTTGAAATGCCGGAATAAAAAAATCCATTAGGTGGGGCCTGGAGAGATGGCTCAGTGGTTAAGAGCATTGGCTGCTCTTGCAGAGGACCCAGGTTCTATTCCCAGGATCCACATAATGATTCCCAACTGTCCGCAGCTCTAGTTCTGGAGGCACTGACACCCTCTTCTAGCTTCCATTGAAACCGTGCACAGCTGTCTGCACAGACACACAAGCAAGACACACTCATACGCAAAATAAAGATAAAACAAATCCATCAGGTGAAAACGATCTGAACAAAGAGACCATACAGAAAGAATTATTTAAGATGACCCAGAAGATCATACAGCAATGGGTCATATCGTGTTGGATCTGCAGAGCTTCCTAGTGATGAAACAGATTTGTTCAAAACCATCATTCCATGGGTAAAGTGGTGCAGGCGTGGGGCACTGGCCTGCATACAAACCAAAGACTTCCTCAGTCATCTCTATTGTCCTTGTGTCAGGACAGAGTAATGAAAAAAGGCAAGAGCTGGGAGCTAGGGAACAGCTGAGGAGCTGGGGTTCATAGAACAGGGCCACCATGGAGCGGTCTAGATACTTTCTCTCGCTTCCTTGCAGTCAAACACTGGAACCAAGTTTATACTGTAGAGAGACCACACCTCCGAGAGGCTGAAAGTCATTTGAGCAGAGCAAGAATCTTTGATCTTGATAAATCTGACTTCCAAGTTACAGAGGTGCCACAGCGTGTGCTGGGAAAGCAGCCACAGCCCTCTGAGGCCGGCAGCACTCCCTTCCAGCACCAGGCTGTGAACTTGGAAGTGCAACCCAGAGAAGTCTGGGATGGAAGTCTGGGCCCACTGAGCCGGCAGGATCCAGCAGAGACCTCTCCATTGGTGGCCTCTGGCCCACCATGAGGCCAGGAACACTCAGAGAGACAGTTCCCAGAGTGGAGTGAAGATCACTTCAGTCAGAGCCTAAAGCCGGGACAGACCCTTACAACCTCATCTTCTCAGACTTGGACAATTTTTGGAACTGAATTCAAAGCCAAATGGGTCTGCTCCATCTGCCTGTGCTCTATCGGAGGGACGCACTGCCAAAAAGAGCAGTCATTTTCTGCACTCCCTCGCTTGCTCGTTAGCTTAATGAGCCTGTTAGGACCACCAGGCTCTGTGCTGGACCTCAGTTACAGAGGGGCAGACGGCACATCCTAAGGAGTCCTCAGGAGTGTGATTGTGAGGTGGACCGAGGAGAGGCATGCAAAGGAATCCCTTTGCCCAGTCTTCACATTTTAAAATATTTTCTAAATCAAGTAACCAAAAGGAGTCGCTGGCCAAAGAGCAGGTCAGCACAGAAATGGCCGTCTTTAACATGTTCAGGTCTGAAACGGGGGGGGGGGGGGGGGGGGGCGGGGAGGCTTGGCCTCTGTGGAGCAGCTCGGCCTCCCTGCACTGTTTGGCCTCCTCTAACCTCCACTGAAGTAACAGACAACCTCAGACACTGTAGCACTGAGGGCCAAAAAGCCATGCCCTTTGAGTTGTCCATCTTTAACTGGACCTGGTTTTCAAAGAATGAGGTTTTTAGCCATAAAGTGATCCCTATTTTTATTTCCTATCAAGAAGGACGACACATTGTCAGCTTGACAAACTCAGGGAAATCTTACGAGATTCATTAGACCAAACCGAATCATCAGAAAGAAAAGCCGGGTGAAGGTATGGACTCTGATCCCCCAAAGTCTGTGGGTTTGCTCTGTCTCAAAGCCATGTCTTCCTCTTCCCTGTAGGATGACCAGAGCAGCCAAGGCCCTATTTTCAGATAACATCCCTGGCTTGCAATCTTATTTAGCCTTTGAATGACTTCTCGCTTTAAAGAACTCTGCAAAACAAATATTCGATTTCATCAGGTCTGTCTGTCTGCTCAAGGACTGAGGCCCAAACTCACAGCTTGGAAGAGGGAAGAAAGAACACGCCTCTGTAAGGTTGCTGTGGCTTCTGACCACAGCCTGTTGCTCTGGGCAGCGGGATATCACCAAGGGACACTGGTTTCCTGCCTTGACCGCTTGTCCCGCTGGAGGCAGCCTAGGGGAGCGGCTTCAGAACCAGATGGCCTTGGGTTTAAATTGGGGGCTAGCAATCAACTGAGTTCATGGGCTATTTGCTTGATGTTACTAAAGCTGCCAGACCCCACAGTGGGAGCCAAAAGTGCCCGGAGCTCCAGTTTGGTCTACCAAGAACACAGGAGCTATTTCCTGGTGCGTCCAATTCCATCTTAGAAGTCAATTCGCAGGGCAATGCTTCTCTTCCTTCCACACAGAAAAAACAACACACACACACACACACACACACACACACACACACACACACAAACACACTCTATGACTCTATACAGGAAACTATGTGACATGGATGTGCCCTGATAAGATGACACTTATGTGATTTCTCGGTGTATCTACTGGCCACGAGACAATTGTTTCATCCGTTTATTTAAATCAGCCCCATTTCTGCTTTTGTGGTATTTAACACAAAGTTCTCTCTAAAGACAATCAAATGAACTCATAGAACACATAGAGCAGGGCTGACCACTAGACGTTCTGGCTTTGCTCATCTGTGCATCAATCTATGCAACAATTCAGCAGTTAGTACTTGGCACAAGGCCAGCGTGGCCTGTCGATATGTCCATAGGACACTGGGTACTGATAACAATGGCCACTCATGACAATGTTCGGAAAGGTTGGACATCCCAGCTTTCCACGGGTCACTACACTGGGGCTTTGCTCCATGAGGCTAGTGGCAGCTACATCCAATGCAGCTACGTCCTCCCGCTGCGAGTTCTGTTCCGCCTCAGTGGGGCTTGGTTAACAGGCCTAATTACATCCCATTACTAACAAGGCACCTTGTGGATCAGTACTAATCTATGACCTGGGGCTCCCTCAAATGTTTGAAATGGGTCCCCCCACACCTGGGATGTCTCTGTTGGCTTGACTTTTCCATGTTAGGTTGAATGCCTTTCTCTGGATGTGTGGAAAGGCACTAAAAGCATGTACCTGGATTCAGCCCAAACCAGGGATAAATAAACATTCCTGGAGGAAACCATTTCCTCCCCATGTACCCCAAGGATGCTCTACTTACAGAACGGTGAAGGTAAGACCCCTAAGGAGCAAACATTTGCCTTTGCACTCAAAATATCCGTGAGGCTTGTTTTCCCACAGCCTCCTTCCCACTCTGAAAGATCTCTCTTCCAAGGCTGCTTCCCAAGATGCTCACCATGAGTGGATCAAAGATGGCTCTCCCCCACCTCTGACTTCTGTCTGCCTTTGGGAAGCTCATGTTTAAAGGAGAAAGAAGGAAAAGCTTAGTATGGGCTCTGTGGGCTCTGTGGTACCCAAGTCTCCGTGTGTGTGTGTGTGTGTGTGTGTGTGTGTGTGTGTGTGTGTATGTGTGTGTGTATGTGTGTGTGTGCACGTATCATGTGTAAACATGTGTGTGCATGTGTGTACATATGTGTGTACATGTATGTATACACATGTGTATGTGCATGTGTGTACGTGTGTGTGTGTGTGTGTGTGTGTGTGTGTGTGTATACATGTGTGTGTAAACCAGAAATCAATGTCAGGTACTTAGGTGTCTTCTTCAATCCTTTTTCACTTTTTTTTTTTTAAAGACAGGCTCTTTCACCAACCCTGGAACTCATAATATGGCTTCCCTGGCTGCCTCCCCAGCACTGGAATTACAGACACATGCCACCACAGCTGGCTGCTGCTGCCTTTGTCTCTTCCTCCTCTTCTCCTCCTCTTCCTCATTTCCTTTGACGGTGTTAAAGCAGGTGCTGGGCATCAGCAAGCACTTTATCAGCCGAACAATCTCTCTTTGCCCCTTAACCGAGTGACCGGTACTGAGTCACTGGAGAAGCTGGAGAGAATGTGGACCGCGGGGCCCACCCTGGAGCTCCTGAAACACCACCATAGAAACAGTCCCAGAAACCTCTGATGTGCTGATGTTAAGTCTCCTCACTGGGATCCATGAGTGTAGACTTAGCACCATTGTTTGAAAAGATCCTTCAGGCCTTCTCAGAGTCTGGGATACACTAGGATTTTCCCACGATGCAATGCAGCATTTCTCAAACGTGTCTGACTTGGAAAAGCATGCTTTTCCAAGGAGGGCTGCTTAGAGCCGACCTCAGCGGAAATGCCTCGCCTCAAGAACCATCCCAACACTCTTGCTGGCCAGACTTAATGAAGTTGCTCACCGCTGGTTTGTCTCTATGGTATCTCACAATCTGATGCTGGGGAAATGAGAACAGGGCCTGGCTTTCAGGTTTGGCCACAAAGGCAGGCAATGACTTAGCAGATCTCAAACGTGATTTATCTCTCCCCACATAGACTCGCACCAGGAAGATAAATGTCCGGGTCCACACAGTAAGCCTAGCCGGAGGAAAGCAGAGGTGATGAATTGATTAAGTCGGTCTAGAGGCAGGCCACCAGCAACCACACCTAATTACTCACCCAGCACTGGGGGCCTGACCAGGAATTCCACATCACTGACTCACTGGCCCTCCCTCATTGGGCTGCCTGCCTGACATGTTTCCTCCTCCTTGGGCACTTGGAGTGAGCCTGAGCGGCCTGGCCTCCTGCTAGTACCATAGCCCTTAGGCGTCACCAGGCGGGCCGCCAGCCTTGAAGGCTAGAGAGGAAGTATTTGGGGACCTGAGACTACTCTTGGAGAATGCAGGGGACAATGTAGCATTGGGCCTATGCTTGTTGTCAAGTACTGGGACTGGTCATAAAGGAAGAGGAGAAGAGAAATGTTAGACACCGGAGAAAGGGAGTAGCAGGCGGGGATGAAAAGTGCCCCCCTGACTGCCCTCC
The DNA here is from genome assembly GCF_949786415.1 of Peromyscus eremicus. NCBI lineage: Eukaryota > Metazoa > Chordata > Mammalia > Rodentia > Cricetidae > Peromyscus > Peromyscus eremicus. The sequence goes on along the minus strand of NC_081429.1, from coordinate 6,555,813 downwards.
TGTCTGGAGGAGGGTGTGTGTGCGGTCCAGAGAAGGGGCTGGCTGCCTCAAGGTCCCTGCTCCTGCCTAGTCACTAAGGAGAGAGAATGTGGTGCAGGGACCTTGCTGAAGGTATCAGGGGTCTGGGAAAGTCATGACAACAAGAAAGAAGCCTGGAACTCAACTTCAAGGGAGAGACAGTCACCTCCGAGGCTGGCAGACCTCAGGAGGGGAAGGAGTCAAGGCTAGGTAGCCAAGATGAGCTATAGACGGCCACTGCTATGAGAACTGGAGCTAAAGAGACGAGGTGACCCGACCAGCGACATTGACCCCAGCAGAGAGGGAGGAAGACCTCACCGACAGTGACAAGAGGCTATGAAGTGCAGTGACGGAAGCCAACAGAGTGACAGAAAGAAGTCACTCCCTCCACCCACAGCACAGCAGGAGAGAGTAGGAAAGTGTGAGGGCCACAGGAAAGTGGGCAATGGGTAGAGCTCAGCTGGACACTCCCTCAACAGCAACCAATAGCAAGAAGCTCCAGGACCAGGTGGCCTCCTCAGGGCTACAGCGAGCCACCTCAGAAAACAAGTGCGCATCTCTGAGCCAGGGTTTCTCTGCCTCAGCACTATGGACATTTGGGACTGGATAATCCACTACCTCAAGGTCCATCCTTGGCACTAGAGGATGTCTAGACACATCCCTGGCCTCTGGGTGCTGGATATTAGCAGCAACACCCAATTATGACACCCAAACTGTCTCCAGACCTTTGCCAAGTGTCCTCTGGGGGCAAGAGCCTGCCCTGTTGAGAACTACTGCTCTGACTCATGACAGGTAGAGATCACGCAGGTCTTCATCTCTGGTGAGTCCTTGGTGGGCCCCCACTGTCACGTGGCTAGCGTCAGAGTCAGCCCGTTTCCTGTGGCCAGTGAAGCGTGCAGCTTAGCCATGAGTTTCTAGGGAAGCGATCTTTCTATCCACCCGACCTATGACCAGGTGCAGAAGGAAAGGACAAGCAGAGAAGGGAGCGACTGAGCTCAGCTGCAGCAGGCGCTGGCATCACACTCACCCCTGCTGCCTCCTTGCAGGTTAGACAGTGTGAGCTTCCCTGACAGAGCAGGAGCCTGAAGAAACACAAGCCAGCACTATCCAGGCCTGCACTGGCTCTCAGCCTCAGAGTCGGGACGTCTGGGCAAAGCAGGACACGAGAGTTACACAATTATCATCACACCGTGCACACAAAACACAAGACACACAGTACACGCCATCATACAACTTAGGCCACACAACAGACACTACATACACAGTGTAAAGATTATACATACACAGCACACCATACAGCCCATACATGCCCACAGCTTTCATACACACACAACCCACATATACATATATACACAATAGCCCACATATTACTTATACGTGATACAGCACTGGCTCCGTGCATACTCACACCCACATATAACATACACACAGCATACATATGACATCACACATGAATACACACCCTCACGCTCACACACACACGTACAACTGAGGGGCCATACTATTCCCTCTGAGGCTGGCATTAACCCTGTCATCACCCTGAGGAGTTCACAAGGAGCCACCTTCTGAGGCCTTTCTCTGCTTCCTCGGTATTTAAGGACAGCATCGGGAACACTGCAGCCCATGCGCTAGTCAGCTCAAACAAAAACAGACTCGAGCTGCAACACACACCGCACCCTGACCTCACCAGAGGGGCTCTGCTGAATGAAAAAAAAAACATAGCTGCCTCAAATCTCTAGGCAGAAATCAACCCAAAAGATGTCACCCTGGGCAAGCCGAGTTCAGATTCCCATGGAGTCGTGAACTTTGGGCGTGTCCCGACTTCGTAAGGAGCTATGAGGATCAAGCCCCAGGATGTTCAGGCGATGTCCATGCGGAGGCTGCAATCACCCACCTGGAAAGCCCCAGGCTTCTCTAAGTTCTCTCTTCACTTCCTTGTCCTGGGCTTCATTTTCTGTCCCATTGTGACCTATGAATCCCATGTAAAGATAAGCCACCACACAAGGATTGACAGTCTCAGTATTCATTAGCTTTGCTCAAACAAACCCCTTCACTTTTCCCCCCAAGAACAGTTAAAAAGTGATGGCATCCTGGCAGCTGAGGCTTAAGGTCCCAGCTTTGTCCCTGGGCCTGCCCTGCAGTTCTAGCCATCAGCAGGGTCCCTGCTCTGTAAGCCTTCCCTGTGTCTCTGATCTAAGGGACCACACCTTCCTCTCGGCTAAGACTCCAGGATGGCCCTCGCTTTGATGCACTCTCTTAAGTCTCTTTGCCCATCACCACTGCAGGCCGGGAGCATCTCTAAAGGAAACGCAGTGGCCCGGCCATCTCTGTACTTTAAAGACAAGCACATTGTGCAGCCCGCAGTGGGCGTTCCATAAAGCCTGTCCAACTAGTGATTGAATGAGCGAATGTATGGACGGATGAATGAATTAACAGGAGCAAGTGCAGAATAAATCGTCGGCAAAGGCACTGCTCGGGCTGCACAGCTGGGCGACTGGCGATTTTTCATTTACACTTCACGCGCCCAGCTCGAAATTCAAATTCTCATTACGGCACAGCGCAGAACGCAGCCCGCGCTTTCAACGAGGACCCTGAGAAACACGACAGTGGGGGAACTTTTAATGCGTTCTTCCTATTGATTACAGCCCCGTGGAAAGGAATGAAAAGATAGCTTCAAACGCTTTCATATGAAAGGCTAAAAGGAAGCAAATTGTGCATGGCTTGCTGAAGCCAGGCCTCTTCAGACACGCCACCGCCACCAACAAGACACGTCTGCTGCCCGCCACATGGCGCGTTGCCGTGCCAACATACATTCTGAGTCACCCAAGCAGATTTAATGCCATCGCCCCGACGACTTTCTCTCTGCCTTTTCTTGTGAAAATTGTTCAAGGGAAGACGCTGACCTACCTAGGAAATGGTTTTAATCAATTTTGTTCCGGAAATAACTATGGAAATGCAGATGCGCCTGTTTCTCTGCTTCTGGACATTAGGTTGTAACAAATGCCTGTGAAGTCCCCGCTCCATACCCCTCGGCCTATAGGGAGAACTGCCCTGAGTGGCAGCCGTTCAGAATCCTACATGAAGTGTCTGAGAGCATCAGCATATGAAAGCCCACAGACATGTAGGGAGGAGGCAAAGTTCCAAAACTGTACCTCACTTTGCACATACCATACAGACAACCATGACCATTTTTATTCAGGATCCTACCCTGGGCCCGTGAATCTCAGAGGCTGAGAAGCAGGACCCTCAGAATGGAGGTAAGGACAGTGTGGGACCAGACCCAGGGCTGTGTGGATGGCATCTTACAGACAGCCAGGTGACCAGAAACTTGGAGCAGACATCACGCAAGCTCAAAAGCATAGGGGCTGTACATTTCCATGTTGGTGACAGAATTATAGAGCATCCCAGTCTTCAGTAACAGAAAGATGATGCACATGGGGTAGGGGTGGGAGCTTGGCAAATTTCCAAGAACATTAGGCCCCATGCCGATTTCCAGATGCGTTTCACTCTCTACTCATTCAACTGCATTGAATCACAGGTGTACTGTGTTTCAGGCTCATCAATAATCCTCTCAGGAAGGGAAGCAGTAGTATGAGGCTCAAAAAAGAAATATATGCATCTCACCAAACCTGTACGAAGCCATGGCATCCATCACAAAGTCCTGATACTATCCTGCTGGCCCCTGCCCACTAACCATGTTCTTTCTGAGGCTGTGTATTTACTTGTTTGTTTGTTTGTTTGTTTGTTTGTTTGTTTATGTGTGAGAGAGGGTCAGAAGACAATTCGTGACTCTGCTGGTCCCCTTTGGATGCTGTTCCCAGCCCTGGGATTGTCAGAGGCCCTGCTAAGGAAATGATTGACATCCTGAAGTCTCAAGTCCTAGTGACTAGATAGGGTTCCTCATCACCAGGCCCAGGGCCTCCTCATCACCACTGTATTGCTGTCTGGATCCTGATGCTTCATTGTTATTGGGCAGGACTGTGCACCATGGGATGTTCAGCAGTGGCCTTACCCTCTACCCACCAGATGCTAATTTCCCCATCACCCACCAGGCCCCCAGAAAATATGTCTCTGTATTGCCACATGTGTCGTGGGACAGTTGCTTCAGCAGAGAAACATTGCTAAGGTGTGAATCCCAAAGGCAAATGTTCCCTCACCTCGCCCTGTTTCTCTAGAATGCCTTATTGTTATGGAAAAAAAAATGAAGATGGTCCAGAGAGTGAGGATGTATCGGCTGCTGTCTTCTGAGTATTTGTAACAAGCCCTTTGCAAGGACCTTGTGATTTGGTCATCACAGTAACCCTTTGGAACAAGGTGAATCACATCCAATGCCACAGAAGAGCAACTGGGCTGAGTTAAGTTAAAGCCTTTCTCAGCTCCCAATGTGGTGAGCAGAGACAGTTCTTTGGTCTACTCCCAGGGCTGCCCCCACCATGGTAGGTAACAGTGCCTCTTAGAAGATGAACCTCAAATCATATCCAGAATGCTCACACAACTCATCCCAAACATGACATTGGAAACCATGTCTGCATGTGTTTTGGTTACAGGAGCAGTAGCAAGTCCAGGTATGTCCAATCTGTGGGCATATGTATGTGAGTGGATGAGGGTGTGAGAATCGGAGTAAGGGAAGGAAATGTTCCTAGGAGGGTTGACCCACGGCCAGGTCTCCCCAGCTACCCCCAACACAATAAAACACTGTAAAGCCAAATGTTGCAGGGAAATGATTCCCCATCAGAACTTGTTCAAACTTGTCTCATACCATGTGTGTATGGTATCCCTGGAATCAAGACCATAGGGCCCTTGAAGGTGTTGCAGGAAGATATCACACCAAAGCTGAGCAGAAACTTTGCCTGAAGATCCAGGTATAAGGGAGTGGAAGATTTTTGTCAGTGTAAAGCTGATCTTTTGAAGTATTTGGCCCACCTGAACCCTTCACTCTTGAAGGACTAAAATCCACAAAGAAGCAATACAGAACTCAGAAGTGAGACCCTGCTCCCCCATCAGGTACCTGGGGGCCTCCTTGCGGCTCTCTCTATGGACGGTCCCACCCCATCCATCCCATCCCATCCTATTCCACCCCATGAGAGTCTATATAGATCTTCATATTTCTCCTGAGCTCTGAGGCACTGTTTTTGGCTTAGATGAGTGTCTCTGGGACCTGCCAGTGACAAAGTGACTCCCAGGGAGAAGCCCAGAAGTTAGAATTCCCACGTCCTGGTAAATACACCAGACTCTTACAGCTGCTTCCAAGAGAGGCCCCGGGTGCAATCGCCTTAAACTTCGTGCCTCTCTGACAGTTGTGAACACACTTGTCCAGGGTGGGTCTCCCCCGGAGTGCTGGGATGGGCTCTTGCATGAGGCTCCTCAGAGGACTAAAGGGCACTGAGCAGTGGGTAGGTTTTTGTTCCTTGGTGCCAAGGCTTTGGCAGCCCTCAGTCTTCATTTGCAGAAAACCCCAAGCCACATTCAGAGTAAGCAGTTTACGCGTCAAACCAGGGGGAGTAGGTGGCACCAACAAGCGCTGCCTGCCATCCCTGGGACATCTGCCCTGCCAGTGCAAGGATGGAGGGTGCAGAGAGGTGTGGCTCCAGGAAGGAGCCTGAGGAAGCAAAAGGCGCCTTTTTTTCCTGATAGCTGGGACACACCCACTACACCCTCCTAAGGTACAAGTGCCACCGGCTGTTAGGGCACCAAGTGGCTTTCATACTTTGGGAGGCTGGAGGCTGGCATTTTGAAAGATCTATCCTTCACAAAGGAGCGGATTCTAAGTGTCATGGTCAGGGTTCTTACTGCTGTGAGGGAAGGGTTTATTTCAACGTACAATTCCAGGCAACAGTCCGTTGCTGAGGGAAGTCAGGACAAGACCTCAAGGCAGGAACCTGGAGGCAGGAACTAAAGCAGAGCCATGGAGGAGTGCTGGTCACAGGCTTGCTCTCCATGGCTTGTTCAGTCTGCTTTCTATAGCACCCAGGATGACTGGCCCAGGGATGGCACCACCCACAGGGAACTGGGCCCTCCCCTGTTAATCATGGATCAAGAAAATGCACCCCAGGCTGGACCACAAGCCAATCTACTGGGGACATTTTCTCAGATGAAGTTCCTTCTTCCAAAATGACTTCTTGCTTGTGTCAAGTTGACATAAAACTAGTCATCACACCAAGTGACAGAATTCCTGGGACTCTGGTGTCTAGATTTAAGGGAAATCAAGGTCTCTTGGCTTCCCTTTTTCTGCTAAGTTCCACAGCATATCCACCCACTCACACCATCTTCCTTCTGTCTCTCCAGTGCTCACATATGTGGAGTGGGGCAGACTATGCTTTCCATGTTAAGGGATGGCCAATTCCCTTGAGCACATTCTACATCCCTTGATTCTTCATTCTCCCATAGCGCCTCAGGAATGGTGCTGCAGAAGCCCAAGGCCGGACTTGGAGTATAAATGGCAAGGATCCATCACCAGGTCTTGAAAGCCCCAGGGGGACAAAAAAGGGCATTTGTAGAAATACAGAGAGAGCTCTGTCACTGAGCCATCCCTGAGATGGAGGTGGCACCTGCACCCTGGGACAGCAGACTTGACAGACAAGAACCTTTCGGGGGTGATAGAGGAAATCCCCTTGGTGCAAAGGCACAGGCTGGCAAACCTTTTTCTGTGTCCTCCCCTCATCTCAGAGCAGGAGGAGACAGCTACATGGCTACCCTATGGCACAGAATGATAACAACGTAGAAAAAGGCAAGTAGTCTCCCAACATCACCCCAGGGTCCCACATGACAGCAGGAGTTCCTGGACTAGGCCTGACACAGGAGAACTGCCTGAGGACCAGGCAGAAAAGGTGTAGCAGGCATCATTATGGACAAATGATTATCAAGGACCCCTACCCAACCCAGCAAAGTGCAGCCACCTGACTTACCCAGTGCTCTAGAGAAAGGCAGAAGGTCTTCACTGGCCACCACGGGGCTCAAAGCTGGAGGTGAGTTATGTTGGATATTTCCACTGAATGCAGACTAAGCTACAGCCTCTGGCCTGAGTCCACCTCTCCCTCTCTCACACTCCCCTTGCCCCTCGAGTTCACTTCTTAGAGAGTGTGTTTCTGCTCATTTGAACCACTTGAAACTTCAGAGCAGCCCCGAGGTCCCTGTTTATTGTCAGGGACCCACACTGGGCTGTAATTTTCCCTGACTTTACACGGCCATCTTCCTTATTCTCCCTTGTCAGTGATTTTGCCTATTGTTGGACTATTATCTCATTGTCTGTATTATTTCTGTCTATTATCTCATTGTCTATATTATCGCTGTCTAAGCAGAATGTTCTCTGGATCGAGGCCAACTGTTCAAGCACCAAAGAATGTAGGTGTGCATCCAGCAGGTACTAATACAAGTTGTGCAGCCCTAGTGTCAAATTTTCAGGCATGAAGACCTTCACAGGATCTAGAAGCCCTGCAGCTGACATGGTCCATGTGTCCCTGGGGACCTCTAAGGCCACTGACTGTGAATGGGGGAAAGCCCGCGTACATAGGGGCTTTCCTGCAGAAGGGCAACCGCAGGGTCCCCAGATCAGCACTTCTGACTTTGATCTATCCTTTCCTGGGTTCCCAGCCCCCATGCAGATCATCCTGCGCCGGAGCAGGTAAGGGCGTCTCTGAGCTTCTGCCTGGAACACTTGCCTGTTGACACCTCTGGTGTTCTGTTGGCTCCATGGAGAATGGGTGAGGGTGGGAGACCCATTTCAAAAGAACATTTTCAAACTCATTGTAGTGTAAACTAATGCACAGGCTAGGCACTCGCTGCAGGGGGTGGGGGGATCTAAAGCCTTTATTTGTTTGTTTGTTTGTTTATTCATTTATTTTGAGGCAGTATATATGTATTTAGAGACAGAGACTTACCACATAGCCCTGACTACTTATGTATTTATGTATGTATGTATGTATGTATGTATGTATTTATTTATTTTGAGACAGAGACTTACCACATAGCCCTGGCTAGCCTGGAGCTCACTATGTAGATCCTGGCCTTGACCTCACAGAGATCCCCCTGCCTCTGCCTCCAGAGTGCTGGATGGAAGGTGTCTGTGACTGGCAACTCACACAGCACACATAGCTCTCAGTCGCACTTAGTAGGAAGAATAGGAAAGCAGTGCTGACCCCATGCGCTCGGCAGGGGGGTCTAATGGGCATGTGACTGCGGGAGACGGCAGGCGTTGAGATGAGGACTTGAGTTCCTGGGCAGGGGACAGACGGCAGCACATCTTTCACGGCAAGTTCTACCCAACAGCCATTGAGCTGTACCAACCCTTGCCTTCCTCGTCCTCCCCCACTCCCCAGACTCATCACTGCCTAAAAATGGTCCTTCAGGAGCAAAGCAATACTGCTCACCCGGCCCAGAAGCTGCCATTATACCAGTCCATCCATGGGAGCCCCAGCAGTCCCTCCACGGGAGCCCCACAGTTGGGCTTTATGGCAGTTCTCTCTCACTGAACGTTGTTCTTGCGTGGGTCTGCCACACACGTCCATTCACTAGTAGCAGGCCTGCTGTCCAAAGCCCAAGCACACTTTCAAAACAGAAACCCAGATGCAGTTTTAGGAAACAAAAATCTTTATTTAAAAAAATAACTTACAAATAAAGAGAACGCTTTGTTCCCTTTGTTCACGGGTTGGCGGCCAGAAACACAACTCTACAATATGGTTCATGTCACAAACTGCATTGCTGGGCAGTTTTTGTTCCATATCCTGTGCCGGCACAAAACACCACACAGATATAAAACTATTGTAAATAAAACATTTCAGCCAAGACTGGCATAAATTTTTATATATATATTTATATATATTTTTTCAAATCAGCTAACAATTAATGTCATCCTTAGTCAAAACTCAAGTCCAGCTAATCTGAGGCCTACATGGTCTGAATACAACAGCGTTACACCTCCCATACAATATTTAAAATATATTTAACTTTCAAATACATTTATAAGGTACATCCATAGTGAGAAAATAAAGTCTCAAAACTTAAATACAAAAGTCACCAAGTAAAAACTTGAGGAAACACAGAAGATTCTATTGTACAGATGTCCAGGAGCCTCTCCTGAGGCTGGCTTTAATACACAGCTCTGGCTGCAAAGCACAGTCCTGCCTGGGGCAAGCTGTCAGGATGAGCGTCCAGGTGACAGCCATCTTGGCTGGATTTTGAGAGACAGGAAGCGTGGTCACACGCCTTCTTCTCTTCATACCACTTAAGCCACAGGGCCTCAAGCTATTTTGCTTTCTTCTAGAAACCACAGGGCCCAGTGCCCGACTAGCAACACGCATATGTCCCCACACCTCTGCAGAGCGATCACTTGGTGTTCTGTTCCAGGGCAGAGTACTCCGTCTCTGACACTCTGGAGGCATCGATGAGCTTGGTGAGGCCTGTCTTGGCTGAGTACTTGAAAATGAAGGCCTTCATCAGCTCGTACCGGTAGTTGCGGTTGATGAAGCTGTAGAGCACTGGGTTGACACAGCAATGCACCAGGGACAGGCACTGTGTGACATGCAGCGCCGTGAAGAGCACGTTCTCCAGCTGGCAGGTGAACGGGATGTAGTGCAAGATGGAGAAGATGTCTAGAAGAACCACAGCGTGGTATGGCAACCAACACACCAGGAAGACCACCACGTAGGAGAAGATGATCTTCCGGCTGCTGTGCTTCTCCTGGTCACCTGACGCTGACATGGCTCTGGCGAGCAGGAAGTAGAAGATAGCAATGATGGTGAAGGGAACAGCAAAACCCAAGATGACGGAGACCAGCTCCATGCCTATCAGCCACTCCTTGATGCTGTGCTCAGGGTAGAAGGACCGGCAGTAGGTCTCGTTGTTAGAAGCAGATGTAACCGTCTTCAGGTAGTAGGTATCAGGCAGGGACACAAAGAAGGCCAGCAGCCACACCAAGATGCAGACAACACGGCGTGCCATCTTCTTCTTATAGCTAGAGGTGCTGGTAAAGTAGGTGATGGAGAGATAACGGTCCACGCTCATGCACGCCAGGAAGAAGATGCTCCCAAAAAGGTTGATGGAGAAGATGAGGTGTGTGACCTTGCATGTGAGCTCACCCATGGGCCACTGGTTATGCTGCACGAGACTGACCACCCAGACAGGGATGGTGATGACGACCCACAGGTCTGCAATGGCCAGGTTCAAGATGTAGCAGTGTGTGTCATAGCCTGTGGTCTTGGCCTGGATGTTCACCCAGACCACCACGGAGTTGGCAATCATGCCAATCACGAAGATGAAAATGTAGATGAAGGAGAGCGTGTACAACAGCACACTCTTGTTGGGCATGGTGGGACACTGCACAGTGTCCACCACAATGCAGTCGCTGCTGTTGCACGGCCAGTTGATGTCGGAGTAGTTCCCAGGCTCTGCATAGTCAAACAGATGCACATCCATGGTCTGGAGGAGAGCGCCAACTGACCTACAGCAAAGGAAACTGGACAGACAGAGAGACAAGATCATTTCACTGGGACAACCTCAGGTCTCAGTTAAAACATTCATTTTGCTTTATGAAGTCTTCACAAAGAAAGCAGGAAAGAAAACAAGCATCGTCGACTGGGGGAAACAAAGCCACACACCAGCTACAGCTACATGGTGCTGACGAGAGGCTGTGCTTGTGTTCTGTGTCTTTCCAGGACTGTGTTATCGAGGCATCAGCTTGGCTGAGTCCTGGGTGTGAAATCAACATGAGACAAGGGCCAAAGAAATGTCAGACGGTAGAGCCCTGGACACAGTAACACTGCTGGCCTGCCGGTGCTCAGCAGGAGTCCACAGAACCATTTCACTGACATCCCCAAGAGTAGCAGGGTTGATTTGCTCCTGGCATGAACATTACCAGTGTGTTGCTTTGGTGTCTTAATGAAATCACTTTAAATCCTCTTCCAATCTGCATTTAAAATGGGACTCTGTTTTCAGGCTTTTTGCAACATCCATCTGCTAACCTGGAGCCTCCCTGGGTCCTCACCGACCCTCAAGTGACAGTCACGAAGGCCACAGGAAACACAGCCAGCATGTGTGGAATGCCCTGCCATCTGATTGTACCCCAAACTTGAGGACTCTGGGTTTGCAGGGAGTTTTCAGCCAAGGGCAACCCGCCAGTTGCCTCAAGCTCTCAGCCTCTGCCTGAGTTTCTGTTTCTTACTTGCTCAACTGACTTAAGAGCACTGTGTGCCGAGACTCGAAGCATATAAGCCATGCGCCACCTGCTGTACCTCTGAAGGGCTGATGAACCTGTTGACTGATGTCCCTGCTGAACTGCCTGACCTGAAGCCAACATGCTTAGCTGTCATCTTGTCACACCTAGTGAGAATCTGACCCCAGAGTAGCATTATGCCTGGGGTGATTTCTCCACAGACACTGTAGGGACTGCTGGGAGCTGTCTTCTAGTGCCCATCTGTTCATGGTTCTGGGACAATTGACCATGTCATCACAGCCAAACTACACTGCATGACCCGAATGGAGAGATATCCAGTCACATGATGGCACCAGTCACGGGGTGATAACTGAAACAGAGCCAAGCTTGCCTTTCAGGTTCACTGGCGATGGACTCCAGGTTACGCATGAGAACTCCCATGGGGCAGCAGTCAGTGGGTCAGTGCCCAGGGGGCTGACACCAAGGTATGAAAACCCACCAAATCCAGGATTGGACATACCTGGGTTAACATGGTGGCTTCTCAGTCACATCTAAACTAAGATTTAACCCGCTTGTGTCTGCTGTCCCAGGGCAGAAGGGCACAACACAGAAGCTGAGAACCAGCAGGAGCACCACAAACCTTCACCTCCAGCACATGGCCAGGAGGAGAGCACACAGGACTCTCCAGCTGGAAGTGGCCAATTACCCCCGTTAGCAAAGCCTGACCTCACTAACGAGAATGCTGGCAATGTGCTCTTAGGAGTATTAAATCCCTGACAGAGGGGAAGTCAAGAGCTGGCAGGCGACAGCAAGTCAGAGGGCTTTCTCCTTCGAGACAATGGGGATGCAATCTTTAAAAGAAATGACTTCTGATGCCACTTAGGACCACCCACACCATCACCCCACAGCAGGTTATCCACTCCTGAACCCCAACTAAAGGAGAATGCCTGTAAGGCTCTGAGGGGGCTTCTTCCCTGGCAACCTGAACAGACTCTGTGTCCTCAGCTGCTGATGGAAGATCTCGCCTTCTCCATGGGGAGCTTCACCTCCGCCCATTCAGAGCGTCTCCCATGGATGGAGAGGGCGATGGTCCTCAGAGATGTCCTGGCATGGACCCAGAGCCCATGCAGCATAGAAGATGCTGGTTCTGTTCTACAACACAGTTCTGAGAAGTACAGAAGAAGAGCAGCTGTCGGGGGCTGCAGAGAGTCCCTTCCAAAGGATGGGTCCTCCGTGACCTGCTGGACTGGCCTCTGGTAACAGTGCCAGCCCCAGGTTGCTTAGAACTGCTACACACACACACACACACACACACACACACACACACACACACACACACACACATACACTGCCTGCTGACTCTCCACTCTGAGCTCATGACTCCAGGGCAAAGATCTATTTTCTTTTTACTCTATTTCATTAAAATAAAACACATGGTGGCACACACCTCAAACCCCAGCACCCAGGGGGTGGAAGCAAGAAGATCAAAAGTTCAAGGTCATCCTCAGCTGCCTAAGAAGTTGGAAGCCGGCCTGGATTACAATAGACTCAGTCTAGACAGAGCCTTTTCAGTCTTCTCTGACCTGGAGTCTCCACAGAGCAGAGATAGGATTTAAAAAAAAAGAACAACTGGCCCACGAGCATACAAAAGGAGGGATGGCAAAAGGGGACCAGAGTGCTTGGTTGACAACGGTGTGGGCCCTTCCTTGACCTACTGGTCCATCCTGTGGCTTCAGTAAACACAGTCACGGAGGCTGAAACTCTAAAGAAAGAACTGACCTCAAGCCTAGATGACTTGACCTTGGATCCTGAACCTGTCCTCCTTCTCTGTCTGCATCAGGAGGCAGCACCTGGCTCCCACTTCCCTTGCCTTCAGTGCCCAGGCATGCGCAGTGCTGGCAGTGGTCCAAAAAGGCCCCGTGCAGGACGGGGGACAGGAGAGGGTGTCTGCCTTCTGCGTTCTTCCACTGTCCCTGCAGAATCGACTCTCCGGCTCTCGTGTGCATTTGCTAATCTTGGCATTGTTTGAATTCTAGAACAGCAGTGGATGGTAGCAGGGGCTTGAGGATCCACGCCCCCGCTCCCAGCCTGTTGGCTTCTGGCTTTTACCATTGGGGGGAAAAAAATCATGGTTTCATGACCACTGGGTTCCAGAGTCACAGCAGCATTTCTGGGGCAGGCGCAGAGCCCTTCCAGGCTGTCCCTACTTCTGAGGTTCCCTGGCACTGTGGAAGAGTCTCAAGCAGGGGTGAAGCTCTCATGGTCCCATTCTGAAGGACAGAGCTGAAGCTGGTGACTCCTCTGGGCACTGTGACTACCAGTCCCCTGCAATGGGCAACACCCACCCCAGCCAGGTGAAGCTAGAGAGCCCCACACTGACCACCCACCTTCCGTGGGCCCCTGACGGGATGTTTCCTCCCTGCTATGGAAGGCTCCTGGAGACCAGGCAAAAGGAGCAACCTGACCCTCTCTGCTTCAAATAGGTGACTAAGGAAGAGATGTCAGAGAGTCACCCACAGCCTGGCCTTCGTCATTTGGACATCATTCATTAATCAGGTTCTAGAAACAACTAAGACTGATTCTAGAAAAGAGATGATAACAGGACGATCCATCTTCTTAGGGACAACAAAAGCTGCATGTTACCTGGTTGTGGTCTGGAAGCCACAGCCCCTCTGCAGGACATCAGGTGTGTGCCCTCCTAACACTGGTAATGTCTGCCCACCACTGAAGCCAAGAGCCCGCCTCCATTTCTTGCTTAATCCTCAGCAAATGGCCTTCAGCCCTTTTGACAGAAGCGGAGTCATGACACAGTCAACTGAATGACATCCACCCACAGTCCTTGGACTCCACCAGTCCTGGACAAAGCTCTCAGAGAAATCTGAAAGTGAAGACCAGTAAGGGAAAATGAGACTCTACTGACCTCCCAGAGAGGCCCGCATGGAGACCTGGACTCCCTCCAGCAGACGTGGGATTCCCGGGCAGTTCAGGAGGAACGGACTACATTCCACACTAATCTGGATGGGCAGGGGTTTGTGTCCAGAATTAATGTCTCTTGGCCATCATGACTGGTCTGTTCATGCTGGCAACAAGGAGGGCTGACCACCAAGGAGACCAGAAAGAGCTTTCCCCATCCTGCCCAGTCACCCCACCGCTGGAATCAACCCTGGTTCCTTCCCTGCTGTCTTTAGGTCAGAGGTGAAGAGTGATTTGTCATGTGCCCCTGCACACAGTCTCGTTCTTGTTCACTCAAAGTCCACCCCTGGGAAGGCGGGGATGAGACCCACTTCAGATGCTTCCAGTGGACCACATCTGGGTAAAGAACGCATAGGGAGAAGGAGGAAAAGAGTCTCTGAATGATGATTTTATTCTATGATTTTACAAATTCATGAACCTCTTCTTGAGATACCCACCTGTCCTCCAATACACATCCAAGGTATCCACTAAAGCGACATTTGTTTACCAGCAAAAACTGCTGGCTGCGTAGATGTTCAACAACAGCAGACCAGTTCAATAAAGCGTGGTGCATCCGCTGTGTGGAATATGGCACAGCTGTAAAGGGAGGCGGGGGGTGGGGGGTGGGGGGGATGGGGGGGGTGGCGGGGGGGGGGCTACTTTTAAGAACAAGGGCAGTAAATGGCGTGCTGTTAAGCAAAAGGCAAGACGCAGATGCACAGCAGCCTGCCACACAATCCATTGATGTCAGAGAAAAGGCAAAATTAGGAGTGTTTTATATGCAAATACATGCATATAAAGACACAGACAAAGATCTGCGATGAGGCTAAGACTTTGGGCGGGGAAAGTAAACAGGAGGCAAAGGCATTTTTACTCCAGAAAAACGCCCAAATTATTGGAAAGTTCACATCAAAATGATCTAAATTTTAGCAGAGGGAGGAATGACCATTAAAGGCTCTGCTTTTCTGGACCAGAGATTCACTAAAGCAAGAGTGTCCGAGTGGGCTCGCTCTTCCCAAGACTGACTCTCAGTTCATTCAGTCTTGCCTGTCAGTGACTTTGCCCATTATCTACGCGTAGACATCATCCACATCTGTCCAGCTCTCCCATGAGTCCACAGCCCATCAAGTGGTTCAGCCATGCCTCCCAGTCCCAGTGGCCCAAGAGTCCTCTTTGTGAAGTGGAAGACTTTCTCAGAGATATGCCTCTCACTTCTAAGGTTCACTACTCTCCATAAAATGTCCTGGATCACACCCAGCTGCTGCAAGCAGCCTGCGGTATCCAGCTGTTTTCAAATGGCTCGCCTAAGCTCTCTAGCATGCTGGGACAGCACCAGAATTAGAAGCATCCAAATTTAGAGTCTCCATGGGGTGGTGGTTTGGGCTGTGATCCATATGTCCTTATCCCCAGAAAGATCCTTCGGGAGAGTGCCAAGTGTGTTCAGGTGTCTGGCTGAGGTTCACCAAATTGCCTCAACATGTTCGCCACATCCCAATGGAGAGTAGAAGACCCTTCTCAGCCTGGTCCTGTCCCACCCCTCCCGTCCAAGAGCTGTGTATTCCACTGTGTAGTGCAAAGCTGTCCACACTGCTGCCCTATACATCTCTTCCCCACCATGTCACATGTACCTTTGTTTAACTCATGGAGCAAAGTGACCTGGCATAGCGGTCATGCTCCAGGGATGCCAGCAGCCCCGGCAACACTGAGCATCCGCAGACTCAGCGGCAGTCCCTTTCCAGGTGATTCAGACGCTCTCTTCTCAGAGGCACTGCTCTGGGGCAGGTAAAGATGTCAAACCGGGACCACCTCCCCCCATGTACCCACCATCTACACAAGACCATCTGGGAGGTACAAAGGCTTGTCACCCTCCCAGGCATGGGCACATCCTTCAGTAGTAAGATGGGGAACCTTCAGGAGAACAGAACGGAGGCAAGTCAGGACGTCACAGAGGTATCGCTGAAAAGTGAGTCACTGTCTCCATGGAGGAGAGCAGAGATCAGAGGTGAGCCTTGACCTATGGGCAAGGAGGGTTAGCCTTAGCCTGTCCATGCTAGCACAGGTTTGGAGAAAGGCCATGGCTTTGGGACAGAGAGGATTTAAAGACAGAGGTGCCACACAGTCGAGAAGGCCTGGCCCAGGATCCCTTGGCAAAAAAAGGCTTACTGACCCACAGAAGTCAGATAAGATAATGTGGTTCCAGCCCCGAGGACCCAGACCCTGCTGGGAAACAAGAAGCCCTCTGGGCCTGTCAGACCGCTGCCTCCACTTCCTTTACAGGTTTTCTGCAACTTGTGGACTGTGTCCCACATGGAACTTCCTGGAGAAATTCAGTGTGGACTCAAGCTGGGAGGTGACATTTGTCCAGCTGCCTTCACTATCTACACCTCTGGAAAGAGGTCAGGGCAGGTGATGAGACGGAGGGATGAAAACAGAAGTATGCACACGCTGCAGCTTGTCCACACTCCAGTAGCAGGATCCGGGCTCAGCATCTCCCATTCGGGTCCTGGGCTGCAGGCCCAGTGTTTCCACTTGGCTGGGAGAGTCTACACGGAGTGTGCTGCTGAAGCAGGAGAGTCTGGCCACCTCTGTAGAACCGTGAGGCAACGGCCCACCAGGGAGGTGACGACTGCAGTGTTGCTGGTGAATCAAATCCCTGCTTAAGTCTACTTGAAACCCATATCCAACCCGGGTGACATCCACCCAGGCAGCTCTCCATGGCCAAATACTAGTCTTGAGTGCAGAAAGGGAGGGACTCTTGTCTATCCCCCAGCACCGAGCTGGGAAACAATGCTGTCTTGACCACACATTCACTGTGGCCCTGAGTGACCTTACTTCATATAAGTAAGGAATTGCTTTGAATTATTTGAGAACTCAAAAAAATAATAAATACAGAGAGAAAAATCCACACCCTGATTCCGATACAGGCCACCTATCCCCAGGGTTCTTGGCCGAACTTCCCAGCAACACGAGACAGCCTTCTGCACCGTGAACACTCACAGACATAATGAATGTCCCATCCAGAAACCGGATCAGAGCCATTGTGTTCAGTAGCCCAAGGGAGCAGAGCTTGCCTGCAGTGGAGAGATCTAGCCGTCCCTGTACCACACAAAGGCTGCCAGCTGGCAGGATACAGCCAGAGTCTGCATTCCCACCAGCTTAGGACCTGGGCAAGACAATGGGAGGTCCAGGGTTCCCAAGACCGTGTTACGAAAGCTGAAGCTCTTCCTATATACCACACTCAGAGCCAACGGGAAAATGTGGAGACCCAGCGGACACAGCCTTCAAACGCAGCTTCCCATGCTACCCAGGGCTCCACCAGTAGCAGTTCAAGGGCACCTGAGATAGCCTCCATCTCTCCCAGCTGTGGGCTAGAGAACAAAACACTGTCTGCTTCCAACCTACTTGTTCTCGGCAAAATTGTCGCCATAAAATTCCACAGTCCCTGGGATGTGTTAAGAAAGAGAGAAAGAGAGAGAGAGAGAGAGAGAGAGAGAGAGAAAGAGAGAGAGAAGGAAGGAAGAAAAGAAAAGAAAAGAAAAGAAAAGAAAAGAAAAGAAAAGAAAAAAAGTGGAGTTTGGGGGAGGGCAGACTAGCTGTCCCCTTCTTAACCATTTCTAAGTGAGTAGACTCTTGGCCAGAAAGGCATCAACCATTCCCTGCAGAAAATGCCCTTGCCTGCCACCTGGCCCCATCTGTTTATTTAGGCTTCTTGCTTTCATTGTAGTAGAGGATAGGTGTCCCAGTGCCCGGGGACTTTAAAGACACTCATCACTACACATGATTATCAATTTTTATCTAAACACACAGATTTCAATTACAAGACTTTTTGTTTGTTTATTTATTTATTTTGAGGCATGGTATGTATGCTATGTAACCCAAGCTGGCCTCGAACTCACTACAATCCTCCTGCCTCAGCCTCTAGAGTGCTGGAATTACAGGCATGCATCCACCTAACAAGGAACAAGAAGCATTTTAATACCATGCCAGTCCTTACGAATCCCTGGGTGGCTTAGTTTACAAGTAGGAATGCCCTCGGGCCCAAATTCCATTCTGTTTGCTACAAAACCTGTAAGAAAAAGAAAAGTTCTGAAATCTCTGGGGCCCTTTCCTCCCTCGGTGACTCTTACAGTTTATAAAGAAGTATCCCCTCAGCCTCAGCGCTGAGTAACTTCAACCAACTTCCCTATGTGGATTTGAAAATAAGAGCTCTTTGCCTCAAATCCTCACACAAAAAGCCACTGTTCTGGTTAACCAGGGTGTTTCGTGGTGTGGTTTTTGTTTTTTTTTTTTTTTTTTTTTTCCATCTAGAAAGCCTATCCTTGGCCCGCTCTGGGCCTGATTAGAAATCATAATACCTTCTTAGCTCCCTAAGGACTCGCTATTAATACTGGATAAGCTAACCTCCAAAGTCCTGGCTCGGTTAAGCACAAGCATGCTGTCGTGTAACTTTCTAGAACCTTAAAAAATATCTATATGACTGCACCATGCATCTTCCTTTGAAAACAAACTGGCGAGCGCAACAGGCAACAGGCAGGCATGCAGCTTTCCCCTGCTTTACACCTCTCCTCACAGACAGCCCCCTCCTGCCCCTGCTGCCTCCTGGAGGCAGTGGCTGAGCTCAGCCACAGAACACTCAGTGTTTACTGCTCAGACTGGGGAAATTAGAGCAAAATGTTTCCAAGCTCGAGCTTGTGTCCAACTCCCGATAGGAACAGTTTTCGCTCCATCTGGGGCAAGCTCCCATTCAGACGGGAGAAAGACCAGGGCTTTCTCCATTTAAAATCTGCAGCAAGCCACGCACAAATCAGAGCCCCAGGTCTCCTTTCTGGTCTTGCCCATCTGAGCTCCACATTCTCCTGAACTAAATACACACAAAGCCAGCATCTGCTCCTTCCAAGAAAACCAGAAAGTTTCCACACTGGCACAGCGCACACTGAAATCTCAGGGATGCCACTACCCCCAGACACCTTTAAAAGGATGCTCGCTCCCACTCCACTTCGGAGAAATTAATTAATCTTGTTGTGAGCAAATGAATGGAGAGAGACACGGAGAGAAAGAGAGGAAGAGACAGCCTGTCTGCCTTTCACAGTGCCTCATTCTCCTAGCAGCTAGCAGCCAGGAGTCTTGGCTGACCACCCACCCCTGACCTCCCTCTGCAGTCCTCACGGCTGGCCACCCTGTGAACCTTTATGCACCCTAACAAAACTCCCCAATATTCACTGTTTCCTTGGAGAGTTATAAAATACTAGACTTTTTTGTGTCAGCTTCTTTTTTTTCCCCAATTGAAGCTGGGCAATATTTTCTCAAAATTAGATTAGCAGGGAAGCCATGAAGAGATAAGATGAGCTGTATCTAACACTGACATTTACAACTTCCAGAATTCAGGAGCTGAGAATTCCCACCCCCACCCCCGCCAAAAGCACCGAGTTTAAACCCATCCTAAACTCAGAAACATTTAGCGTGGTTGTCTAGTCTACTGGAGGACACCTCTGAACATAGCATATGCTCTTCTGAAAGTATGTTTATGTTTTTACAGCCAGTTCTACCTACTTCCAACCTGATAATCCGAAGCAGAGCAGGTAAACAGTGGTACCAAGCTCACCCCTAAGCCAGCTTTGGGCAAGCTGAATGGGGCATTCCTCATTCTCTCCAAAGTTCCTCTGCCTCCTGGAACTTAAGTACTCACAGCGACAAATCAGAGTCCAGTAGCAGACAAACAGACACGGAGATTTCCCTCCACGAGTGACTGAACTCGGATCCCCCCAATCAGTAGTTTGCAATGCAGGAATGCAGCAAGCAATCACTCCGAGTTTTCAAACCAGACCTACGGGCTCAAAAGCCCCCAGCTCAGGGATCCAAGAGTGTTCTCTGAAAACACCTCTAAGAACAGGCGCCCTGCCCCTCGCTGTCGTTGCTCAGCGAAGATGTCTCGGAAGCTTTCTTACCTCTGGGCTGCCTGGGCTGTGGTTTGCCTTCCTGGCTGTGAGCGCTGCAGGCTGCTTCCTTCAGTGCCGAGCGGTTTGTAGCAACTGAGATCGCTCAGGCTCCGGGCTTGCCTTTTATATACACTGCAGGAAGGCGCCTCTAGGTGGCAGTTTTGCAGCCCTCGTATCTCTGCCCTCCTCCCTCCCACCACAGCTCAGGCAAGCGCGCTTGTACGCGCGCACACGCCCTCCTGTAACCCTCTCTGGGTTGTTGTTTTCTGCACAAACACACGCTTGGGAGCCCGCAGCCTCCCTTCCTTTGCAAAGTCTAGACCCCATGGGGGGAAATGTCAGCAGAAGAAAAACCAAAGGAGGTCCTAGTGCTTCGCAAAATGATCAAATATTGAGCTAGTCTCAGGTATATCTTCAATAATCTAATGAGCACCGGGAGTTCCTTTGAACGGCTGTAGCTTCAGGGAAGGCTTTGTTCCCAAGACAAATTACTCTGAACTTCTGAACTTCGGTGTTGATTTGTCGAGCTTGCGCGCTCTTTGTCGATTCCTCCAAAACAGAAGTCACACTTTGGAAAGGGAACAATTAATCGGCCCTGTACCGCATCACCCAGAAGTGAGGGAAAGTGCCTTTAAGCTGGATTCTACTGGAACTTTTCCACAAGTCCCTGAGACCCTATCGAGACCGTGTTCTACACAGCCGAGCAGTGCCAGTCACTGACAAGGTCTTGTCGCAGGTGAGGTAGCAACCCTTTATCGCGATGATGAGGTTAGCAAACCTCTCTATCGCCATGGTCCTCAGCTAAATCAAAATCTACATGCTTATCTAGGTGCTCCTGGTTAAGATTCCGTGTCAAAATGCGTTCCTTGCAATACCCCATTTAGTAAAATCAAGCATAAAATGACCCAGTCTTTTACTTTTAAAGCTGAGTCACTGCGACGCCTCCCCCAAGACCCCCACCCCACCCCCACCCTCCAAGTGCTGGCTGCCACCCTGCTCTCCGGTTCTCCTGGACTTCTAAAAAGCGGCTACAGTGACCAACGTGGAGGCACCAGCTGTATGCACTCTCCTGCCGGCGCTAGGACTTGCTGAGTCTACTTTTTCTGAGGTTCCCGCGAGACACTGAACACAGAAACCCGAGGACTCGGGGGTCAGAGTCTCACGAAAGCTAAAGACCTTCGGTCTGGAGAAAAACCTTAACAAAAGGGATGGTTTGTTTAAACATCCTTGCACTTTACTCCTGGCGGGGCAGATCCTGCTCAGTGGGCTCCTGGGGAGCACACCTGCTTTCAAGGCTGTGGGAGGGGTCTGCGTCTGCAACAAGTAGCGGGAGATCTGGGGAGGGGGTCATGCAGCCTCCGGGGTGTCCGTGGCCTCACTGCAGGGGAGTGGTCCTAAGGCCTGCGGGCGGGGTCTGTGGCCCGGAGGTGTGGTCTGTGGTCTCAAGGGTGGATCTGCGTCTGGCTAGAGAGGGGGCGGTTCTGTGGCCTCAAAGTCACGTCTGTGGTCGCTAGGGGAAGGAGGCTTGAGTCAGCAGGGAGGGTCTGCAAGCACAAGGAGTGTCCTACAGCTTCTGGCAGGGACGTCTGAGGCCTCAGGGTCAGAGAGGGAGGGGTCTGGAGTCAGCCTGGCCGTCCTGCCCCAGGCCTTCTAACTTCCATTCACTAAAGACCAGGCGGGATTTGCCGGATAGCAGTCCGCCCTGGCTTCCAGTGGGATGACAGAGCGCCTGCGCGCCGCCACACGCCCAGGCCCGGGCCAACCCCTCGGCAAGGAAAGCTCTTAGTCGCCTTTGTCCAGAGCCCAGCGCTGTCCCGGAGCAAAGCAGAGACCTGCCCTCGTGCGGTCAGCTCAGAATGTCCACAACCGGGACGCTCGGCTTCTCACCGCGAGGCATGGACCAGGGCGGACCACAGAGAACTGGACTCTCCCTGCAGGAAGTGCGCTGTCTACTATGCAGAGCCACATTGGTAAATCATGCACTTGCCAAGGAGGAAGACACAGTGGTTTTGTTGTTGTTGTTTTCTTTTTTTTCCGAGACAGGGTTTTTCTGTGTAGCCTTGGCAGTCCTGGAACTCGCTCTGTAGACCAGGCGGGCCTCGAACTCATGGAGACCTGCTTCTGCTGGGATTGAAGGCCTGCACTACCACCTCCCGGCGCAAAGTAATTTTTTAAAAAGCGGTAAGTATACACCCAGCCTGAGCGCTCTAGGTGGTTCAGCCTCTTGCTGGAGTGTCCAGCCTCGAAGTTCCTGGAGCCTCACTCATCTTGTCTCAGCAACAAGAGGGACAAGATGGCGCAGAGGGTAGAGGCTCTGGGGGTCAGGCCTGATGATCTGAGTTGGATTCCCAGTACCAAAAAAGAGAGAACTAATTCACAAAAGTTGTCCTCCGACTTCCGTGTGTTCGTGTGTGTTTGTGTGTGTGTGTGTGTGTGTGTGTGTGTGTGTGTGTGTGTGAGAGAGAGAGAGAGAGAGAGAGAGAGAGAGAGAGAGAGGAAGAAGGAGGAAAGAAAGAGAGAGAAAGAGAAAGAACAAAAGAAAGAAAGAAAGGAAGGAAGGAAGGAAGGAAGGAAGGAAGGAAGGAAGGAAGGAAGGAAGAAGTGAGCATGTAGTATTCTAAGAAAATAAGTCCAGTGCCCAGAGGCATAGGCCATGTCCTTGAAACCATTGCTATTTCCCAGCTCTAGAAAGGACTGTCTTGGTGCAGTACGCCCATTTTGTAAGGTATGCCTATTTGGCTGAAGTGAAGCATATTGTCCTATTTAAGGCCTCCCTGCTTTGGCCAGGAACCTGTTGGATGACTCACAATAGGACAAAACAGGAACAGGACACTGTCCCCGCTGCCCAGAGCTCTGCTCCTAGATGCTACAGTCCTGGGGTGCTGAGTGCAAAGTATCCGGTGTCTCCCACTCAGCTCACTCAGAAGCCCATATGACAGCTATGCCCTCTGGAGCCCATTCTCATGTTAGCATGCCTGCCGTCACCTCCTGCCTCAAGCCTACCCACTCAAACGACCACCCTTGAAGGGCCAGGGCTGGGGCAGGCTAGACCCTACTCTCAGCCTGCAGAGTAGAATGGAAATGTTGAGTTACTATGAATATGTCCAGGGATCTTCAAGCAGCTGGCCAGGAGACAAAGCATTACAATGTCCTTGCATTGCAACCCAGGAAGAGGCGTCATCCTCCAGGGGCCAGTCGGAACAGGAGTGCTTCCTGTGGGACAGGACATCCCCTGAATTACTGCGATACCAGATCCCTTCCTTAGAGGTGAGGTCAGCACCCTAACCTCCAGAGGATGTCTCAACTGGGCAGTCCAAACAGCTCCATCTTGGAAGTGACTCTTGTGTCAACTCTCCTCAGGTGACTGAGTCTCTTTGAGTGACAGGTTGTCTGTCATCTGTAATAAATGGACCTTCTGTTCTTGCTGGGTGCCAGTCAGGATTCAAGGAGCAGGTGCATGTTGGGGTACCCAAGAGGGGCACAGACAGGCTGATCTTCTTCATCCCATCTCTGTAACAGCCCAAACTCTTATGATGTGGAGTTCTTTAAGGAATATAGGAGTGCCTTAGCTAATGCTGTTGGCACAAACACTTGGGTGATGTTTAGAAATGACCCTTGGCCATTGCTAGGTATGAGCATTGTCTTGCTGTCTCCCATCCCTCTGAGGGTCCCACCCACATTCTTCCTTGTAATCCTGAGAGCAACTCTCCTCTCACTTCTGTAATGAGACTGAGGCCCCGAGAGCAGTTGGCGGTGAGTGACCGTGGGGTGGGGGTGGGGGTGGCATACAAAACTTCGTTTGCCTGACTCCTGCCCAGTACCGCAGAAAAGCAAATCATCGAAAGAAGATAAGAAAACAAGTGTGAAATGTGTCAGGGATGGGATGTGGTTCAGTGGTCCCCAGACCTGTCCGTAAGTTCGATGTAGCTCTAATAAAAGCCCTGGGTGTTTCTTTTAAAACTGAACTTCATGGAAGGCTCTAAATGTTGCTAAAACTGTCTTTAAATAGAAGAATGTTGGACACTCACACTTCATAGCTCCCTGACTTATCATGAAGCTATGTGATTGATCTGGCTTTCTGGTAGAGAGGCCAAGAATAATTCCTCACAAGTACATTTGAGAGAGAGCTGGGTGTGTAGCTTGGCGGGAAAGCACTTGCCTAGCATGGCAAGGACCCGAGTTGCATAAAACAAAACAAAACAAAACCCAACCAAGCGTACATAAGAGATAGCTGACAGAAAGAAGCACAGAATAATTAGTTGTGCTGGTTTGAAAATGGCCCCCATAGGCCCGCAGAGAGTGGCACTATTAGGAAGTGTGGCCTTGTTGGAGTAGGTGTGGTTTTGTTGGAGGAAGTGTGTCACTGGGTGTGGGCTTTGAGGGTTCAGAAGCTCAAGCCAGGCCAGTGTCATTCTCTCATCCTACTGCCTGTTGATCTGGATGTAGAGCTCTCGGCCACCTCTTCTAGCACCGTGTCTGCCTGTGTGCCCAAATGCTTCCCAACACCATGAAAAAGGACGAAACCTCTAAATTACAAGCCAGCCCCAGTTAAATGTTTTCCTTTATAAGAGTTTCTATGGTCATGGTGTCTCTTCACAGCAATAGAAACCCTAACCAAGACATTAGGAAAGTTAAGAACAGTTATATTCAACATAGGCAGTATGAACCAATGGTCTTAGTCTGTATCTCTTGCCAGTAACAAAAATCACTATAAGACTTGACACTATGAAACTACAAGCAGGGAATGGAGACGAAACACCTCAGGGTGTTAAAAGCAGACAAGGGACTTGGGGGCACAGTTCTCAAAGCACAGGAAACAGGAACAAAAGTAGGTGAACAGGATTCTACAAAACTCCCAAGCATTCACACAGCAAAGAAAGCAGTCAGCAGAGTGAGGGTCCCACCTCAGAACAATGTACAGTGCAGCAAAATACTTGGAGCACACACTCCTGCCAGGTTAATACCCAGAGTGCAGAGAGAACCCTAAACACACCATAGGAACATGGCAGACAACTAACTCGGTAACAAATGAGCAACAGACCTAAGTGCACACTTCTCCAAAGGAGTCGTGCAGTTGACCAGTAAGCACATGAAAAAATGTTCAGCATCACTAATGATCATGAGAATGTAAGCCCAGAGCAAATGAGATGCAGCCTCACTCCACTGAGGTGACCAGAATCTAGACAACGTGACAACAAGATCTGGCAGGTAGACAAAAAAAACAGGAATGCTTGTCCACTGCTGGGGGGCAAAAAACTGGAACAGCCACTGTTGGAAGCAGCATGGAGAGACCTCAATTCTTTAAACAGACCCACTAGGTACATACCCAAAGGAGATAAAAACGAGTTATGTCAAAGAGGTATCTACACCCCATGTTTGTTGCAACACTGTCCCCCAATAATAAAAACACAGGCATGTCCTGAGTGTCCATCAACTGATGAGTGAGTGGCAAATGCATAACAGGATGCTGTCTTTTCATACAGTTTTTATTGATGTGATAAAACACCACAACCAAAAGCAACATGGCAGGAAAAGAGTTTATTTCTGCTTACAGTTCCATATCACCGAGGGAAGTCAGAGCAGGCGTTCCAACGGGGCCAAAACTGGGGTCAAGAGCTGATGCAGAGGCCATCGATAGAGCAGTGCTGCTTATGGGCTTTCTCCTCATGGCTTGCTCAACCTACTTTCTTATATACCCCATATATATGTTCCCACCACCATATTGGTCTGAGACCTCCCACATCAGCTGTTAATCAAGAAAATGCAACATTGCCTACAGGCCAATCTGGTGGGAACATTTATCAACTGAGATTCTCTCTTGGAGAATGACTCTAGCATGTGTTCAGTTGACATAAAACTATGCAGCACATGCACTAGTCAGCTGTAAACGCATGGAATCCTGTCACCTGCAGCAAGGTGAACAAAACACAGTTCATTGTAAAGTTAAACAATGTATTTCATTACATATAGTATTTATATAGAACACTATATGTGTATATACATATGCATTCACACCCACACACATGTTGTAGAATATTTCTTTACACTGTGAGGATGAGTCTTTGCCAGGGAGTTCTGATTGGTTTAATAAAGAGCTGAATGGCCAATAGCTAGGCAGGAAGAGGTTAGGCAGGACTTGCAGGGACAGGGAGGACTCTGTGAAGAGAAAGGGCAGAGTCACCAGCCAGACACAGATAGGAAACAGGAGATGCTAGATGGAAGAAAGCTAACACCATACGATAGGACATAGATTGATATAAATGGGTTAATTTAAGTTATAAGAGCTGGTTAGGAACAAGCCTAAGCTGTAGGCTGAGCTTTCATAATTAAGGAGAAGTCTCCATGTCATTTGTGAGCTGGCAGCCCAAAGAAAAATCCTACTACACACACACATAAAGTTGAGAGCAGAATGGTGGGATACTGGGGAGTTGAGTGGGGAGGAAGAGATGAAGGGAGGCTGATCAGTGGGTGCTGTTGAACAATAAGATGACTGCAGGTACCAATCATGCCCCATGCATTAACACCATTAGAAGAAGAGAATTTGAAGGGTCTTGTAGCCATAAGTTTTTCTGGTCCCACCCGGCCCCACCCAGCCCCACAGTCCCACAGCCACTTATAAAATAATCACTCAGAGGCTTAATATTATTTACAAACTGTATGGCCTGTGGCAGGGCTCTTGCTAGCTAACTCTTATATCTTAAATTAACCCATTTCTATTAATCTATGTTTTCCCACATGTTCCATGGCTTTACCGGTCTGCTGGCATGTTCTTCTTTGGGTGGCAGGCTGGCTTCTCTCCAGACTCAGCCTTTCTCTTTCCTGTCTCTCTCCTTGGATTTCCCACCTGCCTCTAAGCTGCCTTGCCATAGGCCAAAGTAGATTATTTATTAGCCAATGAGAGCAACACATATTCACAGCATACAGAAAGACATCCCCCAGCAGGGTCTCACTCTAAAGAAATGACAATCAAGAAGGTAGGAGCTTACCTTGATTTAAAACAATACAGTGTGTTCATGCATCAAAAGGTAACGTGAGGCCCCACTGATTATCATTTTTTAATTTTAGGTGTCAATTAAGGATAAGTTTTACTCGAGATGGGAAGATGACTCGTGGCTAAGAGCACTTGCTATGCGAACATGAAGACCTGAGTTGGCATCTCTGGTACCCTCTTAAAAGCCAATGGTCATGTGAGCTTTTAACCCTAGTGCTTGGTAGTGTGGCAGTGTGTGTGTGTGTGTGTGTGTGTGTGTGTGTGTGTGTGTGTGTATGTGGAGAAGAGTTAATCCTAGGAACTCAGTGACCAACCAGCCTGAGAGGAGTGGAGGGGTGATTAAAAAAGAAAGAAAGAAAGAAAGAAAGAAAGAAAGAAAGAAAGAAAGAAAGAAAGAAAGAAAGAAAGAAAGAAAGAAAGAAAGAAACCATAAAAACGAATGTTCCAGGTTCCGTGAAAGACCCTTTCTCAAGGGATTAAGGAAGAGAGTAACACAAGCAGACATTTGCACAGGTGCACGCCTACACCCGTGCATGTGCACACACACTTTTACTCCTTAGCACTTACTGCCTCTTGTGTTTGGAATTTTTCGTTCTCAGCTGTTTTTAAACAGGTGGGGGGCCGAGTTTTTAAAAGTTTGGAGTGAAGTATCCTTTTCCCTGCTTCTGCTTCAGTGTGAAGTTTGACACAGAAAAGAACGTCTCCTGTTCTCAAAGAGGCCGGAAACGTCTGCTGTGAGAATGTATCAAAGCTTGGAAACCTAATGAGATCCTGAGTGCTGTGGGTCAGACCTGAGGCTCATTTTCCCAACTTGGACAACGTTCCAAAGCCTTCTGCTTTCAGCCCCTTAAAACTACAATATATAGATTTTAGCTTCAAAACACTTAAAGCAATTCAGCTTAAAAATACCTAAACCCTGGAGGCCAGCCAAGAATGTGCACCTTAGTCGACCCATAAAATGATTGGAGCTACGTGCTGGTAGACCTAAACATTTCCCTTTTCATTTATGTTTGACACGCCCCCGAGACACCAGAGAGGTAAACTGAGTAAGGGAGACATCTCCTCCCTTTTCTTTTCATTCCTCCTTTTCATTTTAAAACCATCACAAACCCACAGAAAAGTCTCTAGTAAAGGGGGGGAAAAAGACTTTTTCCCTGAACCATTTGTCCCAGCATAGCAACCCGATGTCTTTCCATCCTTATGTGCTGTTTCTCACAGGGATGCAGGGATGTCCTCTGTTATCCCTACTCAGTCACCAGAGTCAGCATGTAAATGGCAACACCTTCCACCTCAAGTTACCAAGCCTCACTGGGGTTTGGTAGAGTTTTGGCTGTTTGTTGTTGTTGTTGTTTTATTTTGTTTTGAATGTGTGCAAGTGTGTGTGCACACACACGTGCATGTGTGACATGGGTGCTAGGAACTGAACTCAGGATCTCTGGAAGAGTGGCAAGTGTTCCTAACCTCTGAGGCATCTCTCCAGCTCCAGGACTGGGCTTTTAAAGGTTAGTCCAGCATTATTTTATTTGGAGAAAGGCTCCCCACAACTCTGTGCCCACATATGCCCTATCTCTAGTCCCTTCCACTTGGCTCTGGTTCTCGATATTCCATGGCTTTAGCAAGAAACACTGACACATTGGGTGGAATGGGCTGGTTCCTGTGTTGATTGCTTCTTTTGGGGTGTGTCTGGTGGTTCCTTGTACACGTGTGGCCCACACACCACAGGAATGAGGGTGTGCTCTTCCCGCTGGCCCACCAAGTATGAACAATGTCAACTTGTTCCCATTCAGATGCTCTTTTCTCTGGTCTTTTAAGGGTTTTCCTCGCCTTATCTCTTTTCTCCTAACTAGAACACACTTTAAATGTCTCATTCTTTCCCAAATGTTCAATTTATTCATTTGTTTATTGCCGTGTGGTTTCCCATTTTATTTGGTGAGTTATAATACACTACTGTCGATATTTATTTTGCCCCTTATCTCTGTATTCACTCAGCCGAGAGGAGCTGGCCTTTATCTTTTTAACATACTCCCATCATTCTTTGGATAGTTAATTGCCTGCCTGCAGGGCTTCAACGAGATCTCGACCACCCTAAGAACGGAATGATAGGGACAGGAGATACAAAGGAAATACACCAAGTCTAGATTCTGATCAAGGTGCAACTTTATTTTTCTCCAGGAGGGTTTATATAGTTCCTGCAGGGTGGGGGGAGCAAGAAGCTGTCATCTGCATAAGGTGGAGCAAGCTAACAGGATGTTTGTATAGGATGTCCACAGGGTGAAAGGGTCAAGGGCTCTGACTCAATGCCCTGTTGCTAGGCAACCTGACTGTAAGATGATCTAGTTCCCTGTCTTATGGGGGGGGGGTGTCTGTATTTTTCCACTAATTAGAGATTCTGTCCTTGTCCCTGACAGTTAATTGTTGTCAGACACAAGAGTTGGTCTGTTCTCACCTTCTACTTTCCCTAGCCTGCCCTGAAATCTGTCTCTTCAAGGAGCTTAGCAATAATGCTATGTAGAAGCCAGTGGGTGCAAAGTATACCCATAGCTGGCCTCAGGAAGAACAAGACAGGGACCCCAATTGCATCAAGATCCCATCATCTCTCTCTGTGGTGATTAATCTTGATGCTGCACTTATTATATTGAGAACTGCTTAGGAGATTGGTAAAGAACACCTGGGCGTGTGTGTGAGGACATTTCCAGATGTGAAAACTTGAATGTGTGTGACATCTCCCTTAGGCTGGGGCCGGGATGCAATAAAAGGGGAAAGAGGAGGAAGTGTAGGCATAGTCTTCTCTCCTTCTAGTCTACCATGATGTGCCACACCCTCCCTGTCAGCATGTGCTGGAGCTCCTGATCCGTGAACCAAACTGAGTTCTTAGTCCTCAAAAAACTCAGCAAAGCACAGGGGAGAGCCATCTAACGCCTGCAAAGAGGGAGCTCTGGACTCCTGGTGGGAATTAGTTCTCAGCTTCACAGCATCACACCTAAAGTGATTTTCCAGTTGTCTTTACTGTGGCTTCCCAAGAGAAAAGGACCTTTTTACACACAGCAAGGAAAGTTATCATCCCCAGGTGTGAGGACAGGACAAGGAAAATCTCTCACAATTTCCCTTCAATTTTCAGTCTCTCTTGGTGTCTTCATGCCTCTGTAACTGTCTGTGGAATCCACTGTGAGTTTCCAGGTTAGCCATGATGGTTAGACCCTGACTGTGTCTTTTAAAAACAGATAGCATACAGCATCTATATTCATTGAGTTCAAGCTCATTGGTCAATGATACCAGTGTCTCTGTGCTTTTAGTGTCTTTTTTTTTTTTTTCCTCAAGGAAGTATCGATCAACCCATCAGTCAATCATGCTGCCCTTTATATCCTTCTTGTCCAGTCTTCTGTCACAGTCAAGTCCAGTCTGGAAAATTCACTACTTCTCTCTAAAGTATCTTTCTCCATCTTTCTCGTCTCAGGCTGGAATCAGGGCTTCAGGCAGCTGACGTGGACGTTGTTGCCAGGTGTGGAAAGAGCCTGCAAAGCCCCATTTCTGGCATAGATAGTCACATAAGGAGTCAGTCCCTTAGATAGATCTATCACTGGGGTCAAAGAGGCAGGGCAAACCCTGGGTGACATGGCAGAAGATGACCTAACCCTCTCTGTTGGCACCTCTGGAGCAGGGTGTGGAGGGTTTTCTTCACACTGGAGTATAGCATAAATCTTAAAAGGTCTTATTAATTAAATCAAACCTGAGCCAAGTATTGGGGTGAACACTGGAAGATCAGAGAGACAGAACAAGCCACAGCTAACCTCACCTGGCCAACTTCTCAGCTGGTCTTGTTTCCTCAGACTGGAAGCCTCTCTGTCCTCATATCCAAATGGCTCTCAGCTGTACTGTGCTGCCCAAAACCCGAAAGCTTAACCAGCCAAATGCTGCTAGTTTCTGGTCCTCACGCCTTATATATCTTTCTGCTTTCTACCACCACTCCCTGGGATTAAAGGCTGCTTTCTGGGATTAAAGGCATGTGTCACCATGCCTGGCTGTTTCCAATGTGGCCTTGAACTCACAGAGATCCAGAGGGATTTCTACCTCTGGAGTGCTAGGATTTAAGGTGTGAGTGCCACCATTTTCTAGCCTTTGTATCTAGTGGCTGTTCTGTCTCTGACCCCAGATAAGTTTACTAGGGTGCACAATATTTTGGGGAACACAATACCACCACACTGGAGGATACCTGCCCTCTGTTAGTGAGGCCTGCCCATGCTCTCCTGTCCCCAGAAGAGTCAAAATAACCACAGAGGTAGAAAGTGTGTACAGTTGGTAGGGTGTAGGAGTGTTGCTGTTCTGGCTCTACCGATCGGGGTGCCCCGGGGAAGCGGGTGAGATGACGTGGAGACGACACAGGCTCTGGGAGATTGCAAGCAAGCTCGTTTATTCAAACAAAGACTCAGGCTTATATTGAGAAAGTCGCGGGCTATGGCTTCTATGGCAATTGTGGCATTTCTCGATTCGGCCCTGGGTTTTACATTGGCAATTGAAGAGTCAACATAACCACACAGGTAGAAAGTGCGTACAGTTTGTAGGGTGTAGGAAGCCTGGGGAAGATGCAGAGTGAAAACATTGACAGGTCAGAAAGGCTGCTAGGGAGAGAAAGCTGGTCTGTGTGTTCAGGACCAGACCTGACCAAGGAAGCTGGCTCAGTTCCAAGAGCCACTTCTCAACCATCCAGGGGGAGGCAGCCTGTAGCTGGGGCACCCCAACACAAGCTTGGCAACTCTTTGATTGAGATGTGAGGTTTGGGGATTTGGGCCTTCGATGGAGGGGCTGGTGGGTTTTGTAAATAACGTTTCCAAAGTTGTCATTCTATAAAATGACTCTCTTAGGATGTCTAAAAACTCACTGCAAGCAGGCTACAAAAAGCGTTTGTGTCTCAGGTTGGTCCTGTGGACAAGGTGTGGGTCCTTGAGCACTCGCGCTGTGCCAACTGGGAATGGTGTTAATATGCAAGTCAGGAGAAGGTGCCAGGGACGGATGCACGAAAGAAGTCTTGTCTCCATGTTGGGCACAGTGGCCCTGTGGGCTTCCACAGCCCATGGGGCTCCTCCAGGGCCAGACTCCAGAGATCGGGTAGCCTCAGTTTCCCTGCAGAAAGGTGAATTTAAGTAATTGCCTCAGCTGAGATTATCCCCCAGCCCTATAAGATGGTCCCTGCCATCCTAGGAACCCTGCCTTCTACATACCATCTGTATCTTCTTCCTGGATGAGTCTTCCATGTGTGTCTCAGCCTTAGGGCCTGGCTGCCCTGCATCTGTGAACCCCACCTTCTTTCCAGTCCTCTTCTTGCTAGTTAGTTCTTCGTGCCTCCTTTCTTGTTACTGTCTTTGGAGTTGTTGATGTGGATATGTTGGGGACAGAACCCAAGGCCTCATAGTCACTAGGCAAGCATTCCGTCACTGAGACACCCTGATCCCTCCAAACTGGCAGACGCTGCCTGCTCCCGCCACCAGGCTTACAGTCTGTCTCCCACTGACTGTTCCTCTTTAGTCTTCAGCTCTTGTTTTGTTCCAGCTGCCCTGACCCTTCCCACTCGGAACTCGTCACCCTCAGGAGTCCGCACAGGACCCATTCAGATCTATTGGCACCGGCTGAACTATGCTTCCTGCTACAGTTATTCATGTGACATGTATAAAGGATTAATAACTCTCCACGTTAGCAACTACTTCTTGTTTTTGTTTTTCCAGAATAGAGAGAGGTCGAGTTCCACAGAGAGGGGGCGCAGCTCAGGCTGTGGGGTTCCCTGCTGTGCTGTATCTTGTGACCTGCCGTCTGGGACCCCAGATGAGTGTGACACAGTTGCAGGTGTGAAGCAGGTTCTGAACAAAGCCACACTTGGAGGGGATGGCTGAATAACAATGCAAGACAAATGTCCCCTGATGCTCAGAACAGGTGGGGTGGAGCCATGAAAACAGTCCCTAAAAGAACACTTTGTTTCTGGAAGGCTTTATCTCCCAGATCCCTTTCCTGCATCATCAGATGTGCGCCAACCAACCCTTGGCCCCACAAGCCCGCACTGCCGTTCAAAGCTGCGGTTGCAGGCACCGAGCTGTGGTACCCCTCCGGGTGGATTCTTTGTGCACCGATGCCCTAGGCTGGCAGGTAGATGCGGTCCTGACCCCTTCCACAGCATGAGACGTGCCCTTCCTTAGTTACAGCTAGGTTCCTCTTTATCTAATCTCTAAGATACTCACTTTGCAGCCCTTATTCCAGCCACCACCAGCTTCATGTCCAGCTCAGCCTGTGACACCGGGTGCCCCGTCCATCCTCCGTCTTTCTGACTCACTTTCTCAACCTCTCCATCTTTGCTGCCTTGGGCAAAAATTATAGTTCCTTTTAAAAGATGGCAAGTGTAAGCATGCCAAAACTCACCAGTGTTTCCTTCAGACGCGGCTGGTTTGGGTCTCCTGAACTTTGCAGGGACCTGGGCGTCTTAGCTCTGGTGGCCAAGCCCTCGCTTTGTCCCTTTGGTGGCTGCCTGCTGTGTGTTAACGCCACCCTGTTTCTAAAGGGCATCCCAGCAAACACACCTATGTAAACAGATAGACTGCTCCTGTGGCCACCACCTCCATCCGTGAGTCCTCATTTTATTCAGATTTCCTAGCTATCCAACAAAAGCAAGTTTCACCGTTTTCCATATAAAATTTCCCCTGCCCATCCCCCCACCCGCTGTGATCTGGAAGGATCAGAGGAGGGAGGGAGGGAGCCTGGGAGGAAACACAACTTAAAGAGGTTTGCTGACAGTTCCCTCTGCTTCCGCCTTTACCACTTTCCTCAAAATTGCCCCGGCCAGTTAATGAGCTCCAGATAAATGACAGTTCTTTCTCTGTCCCCAGTGTCCGTCCCCTCTTGTGGCCTTTGTACACAATCCCAAGGACACACTGGCCAGTCCGGGGCCATTGACCTGGCAGGGAGGTCCTCCCCCACTTCTACATCTCCTTTCAGGAGTTCACAATACGAATTTACATCCTAAAAGATCCTCTCCATTGTGCCCTGAGAAATGCCAGGGTCTGTAGTAGACAGGTGTCAAAACTCTGAATTGGATATGAGACAGCAGACCCAGGCGGAGAGTTGCATGTGTGCGTGGGGAGTGTGTGGGGGGAGGGGTGGGCCGTGTTTCTGTTACAAATTTGCAGATGGGAAAGAAGAAGATGATGCAAGGCTTGGGCATGTGTAAGAGCACCTAGCCAGTCAGGAGAGTAGGACCAGCAGCGTGATGGGAGATCGACACTTCCAATCCCAACCCTAGGCTGTGGCTATTGACCTTCCTGGGCCAGGGTAGAGCTAATAGCCGGTGGGGCCTGCTGGGGCCATTCTTAAAGGCCAGATCAGACAAACAAGGAGGCAGAGCCCAGCAGAACTAGGTCTTGGAGGACAGGGATGCAGCATGAATCTGAGCTGGCTGACGCTGAAGATGAGAGGCCATGATTCTCAGCAGCCCAAGGCACGTTTTGGCATTGCAAGTCCTCCCCTAGTCATGGCAGAGGCTCTCCTGTTGGATCAGAAGAGGGACACGTGCAGGGCCAGGATGCCACCTGCTTGAACACCGGGGTCAGTTAGCACATGATCCTGCTGCTTCCTGGGTCTGCTTCCCACAGACAAAGGTTGAACCAAGTGCCCCTATCATGCAAGCTACCCAGGATCCCTCACGGTGCCTGTCCCTACCTAGTTCTGTGTGCCTCTGGGTATCATAGGCAAGCACTTTCTGTGTGTTTACAGGAGTGTCTAGAGTTTGTTTTTCTTCCTGTAACCAGACTGGCCTTGGGGCAGTTGCTCCTGCTTAAAACCGCATCAGGGGCCTTAAAGTGGCCAAGTGAGAGGGGATCTGGGATGCGGGGCTGGTGGCATGAGAAATCAGTTTCCTGTCTAGGGCTGGCATGTTAGCAGAAGCCCTGGATTTCAAGATACTGACATAGAAATAGGTCAGCATGATATCACCCAATAGTATCAGCTCTGCCCTCAGATGGATGCAAGATGTATATTTCCATCAGTGCTAAGGGAGGTGGGGAAACTGAGGCAGGGCATCCAAAGAGAGCAACTCCTCGAGAAAAAGAGATAGCTCTGTGACAAGGGTTGGCACCCAGGGTAGAGGCTTGGTGACAGAAACTAAGAAGTAAGATGGGCTCTCCCTGTGTGCCCAGTGAAGAGGTGTGAGAGGTCCTGTGACAGTCAGTGACATGGTGAACAACTTCATTACCAATGGAAAGGACAGCAATACACATCAACCAAGAATCTACCTGGAGCCCTGGCACCAGCCCTGAAGAGGGCAAGTGTCCCCGTTTCACAAATGAAGAACCCCAGGTCCTGTCAGGGTGCACCATGCAGCGCAGGTCGATTGAAGAAAGAAGGCACTCCCAAGATGAAATTTTAAGGCCTGTGTGGCAGCAGGAAGGTCCAGCCTCTTTTGATGCACTGAACCCTGAGCAGTGTACAAAGGCGTATTTATTGAAAGTTACACAAAGTATTTCCTCATACGAAAGTCCCTAATCTCAATTTACATGTCTTACTGAAGGAGAGCGTCACATGCCTCCATGACTCCTTTGTTATGTATCATGTGCAATACACAGTAATACAAGAGCCTCGGGTGTGCCTGAGGTGTCTTGGGACCAAAGTCGTGGGATGGCTGCAATGCCCCTTCAGCAAAACACTCACTGTTTTCCACAAGCATTCTTCAGGTCATTGAGTACTTCTAAAAAACGGTTGTTCATACAGTGACTCTGCTAAATTCTTACAACAAGGTCCAAAATACAACAAGCCCTGTCTGCAGCCTGTCCTGGGGTGAGGGTCAAGTCAACCTCGGTCCATCTCGAGAGGACTCAGATCCACTGCTTATCCTGCCCAGAGCCGAAGAGGATTGTTGGCTCCGTCGGAGAAGACAGCTCAGTTGGTCAAGAGCCTGTCCCGAAAGCCTGAGGACCAGAGTTCTTCCACTGAACCCACATGCGTAAGGCTGGATATGGCGGTGTGCTCTTGTAATTCCACAGTGGGAGTTGGAGAGTAGAAGCAGACAGATTCTTTGGGCTCACTGGCTAATTGCCTGACCTAATTGCCAAGCTCCAGGACAGTGAAAGACCCTATCACTTCACCATAACAAAATAGATGGCACCTGGGGATTGACAGCCAAGTTTGCCCTCTGGCCTCCATAGTCACATGCACACACAAACAGACATGTGAACACACGAACAGACATGTGCACACAGGAACAGACGTGTGCACACACAAACAGGCATGTGCACACACAAACAGACATATGCACACACAGGCATCTGCACACACAAACAGACATGTGCAAACATGAACAGACATGTGTACACACAAACAGGTATGTGCACATACAGACATGTGCACACACAAACAGACATGTGCACACACAAACAGACATGTGCACACACGAACAGACATGTGCACACACGAACAGACGTGTGCACACATAAACAGACATGTGCACACACGAACAGACATGTGCACACACGAACAGACATGTGCACACACAAACAGACATGTGCACACACGAACAGGCATGTGTACACACAAACAGACATGTGCACACATGAACAGACATGTGTACAACAGGAACAGGCACACACACGTTTGTTGTTGTTTTATTTCATGTTGGCTCTCCAGTTGTAACAGCATCCCTGGAAACTGAGGGGGTGACCCCTTCACTCCAGGAAGAACACCTGGCCTGGCTAGTACAGGCAGCAAGAGATTGTACCAGCAATGTAGAGGAATTTCTAAACAGTCTTAGTAAATAAGGAACACAGAGCCAAATACAGGGATAATAGCCAAAGAGATCAGAGAAATAGCGAAGAGCCACGGACTAACCTTAACTTACCACCATGCTGTAGCTTCCCAGGAGAGATCTTCTTCCTGTCTAACCTGTGCTTTTTTGCCTTCCTGTTCTGCCTTCTCATTGGCTCTAAGCCCAGCCATATGACTTCCTCATCACTGCCTGTCTATACAGACCTCCAGGTCTCTATGGTTGGTACTAGGATTAAAGGCTTGTGTCAC
The DNA here is from genome assembly GCF_949786415.1 of Peromyscus eremicus. Taxonomy (NCBI): domain Eukaryota; kingdom Metazoa; phylum Chordata; class Mammalia; order Rodentia; family Cricetidae; genus Peromyscus; species Peromyscus eremicus. The sequence goes on along the minus strand of NC_081429.1, from coordinate 6,518,729 downwards.
CACACTTGGCTGTGTCCTTGACCACACAGAGACTCTCCCTACCATGTGAACGGATTAAGGGCGTGTGCCACCACCACCTGACTTCTATTTATGGCTCACTGTGACCTCCGATCTCCAGGCAAACTTTATTTATTAACATACAAATAAAATATCACATTTCAGCACAAATAAAATATCACCACACAGCAGAGCCTCCTGGGTCCTGGGTACAGTACAAGGAAGTAAGGATGCTGTTAGCTTTGCCTCCCACTCCACCATCACTGCATAGATGGTCCAGAGACAGTCCGTCTCTTGACCACAAGTCCAGAACACGACCGGAGCAGGAGTCCACACTACTGCCATGCGACTGCTGTCCGTAGAACAGTGGAGCTTCCTAACTGCCATTTCAGAGTTCTCACAGTTCTGCAGACGGTGCCCTGCCTGCAGACGGACCACCCTCTGCCAGTCGTTATCTGCAGGCGCAGTCTCACGAAGAAAACTATGGTCTGTGGGCAGTGCTCACCCATCCATTCCCCTAGACATGTCTCACACACACTGCAGGATCTCTTCTCAAAGGTACGCCCAGCTTCACCACAGTTCCTACCTGCCATGGCTGTGGGGGTCGTACCAGGTATGGCCCACGCCCTTCTAGGTGAGTCAGGGACCAGGCACAAGCCTTCCCGCCCAGCTGTGGCCCGCTCTTGTTCTCTCACACACAGCTGCATCGGTGGGGGGGGGGGGGAGAGAAGATGAGCATCTTCGCCATGCCACAGGCTCAGCATGTCTGCTTCCCTGGGATGCACTCATGGCCAACATACTCCCAAGCGGCACAGGCCGGGTAGGTGAGGCTGCCTTGTGTCCACTGAGAAATGAGAGGCGCCCGGGCCCATCCCACTGGTTCCACGGACATCATGAGCATTCAAAAGGGTGATTCAGTGGTACTACCGAAAGATAAGGGGCGGGCCTTGTACCAGCCATAGTGGATCTGTTCCAATCCTGTGCCCTGTTCCAAGGCTGGAAGGGTAGGTGGTGGGTGGGTAAGAAGAGAATCAGGAGTGTGGGGCTAGCCTGAGCTACAGAAAACCCTGTCACACACAAAAAAAAAAAAAGGAAGGAAGGAAGGAAGGAAGGAAGGAAGAAGAAAGAAAGAAAAGAAAAATCAAAAACATTTTAAAAAAGATTTAGATAAACTTTTAACCAAAACCTACTAAGTATGTCCCATAAGATGCCTCTTAGGCAAACATGACTGCATTTTGAACAATCTGGTGTGCCCATGGTGTCACATAAAAACAACCGGGGAAGTCTCCTGGAGCAATCAATCCCACCTGGTGTCTGCTGTGACAGAGTCATTGCCTTTTCTCTTCCCTGGTGGAACAGGAAGTCCCTGGATTGGTTTGCTCATGAAAGTCCCAGGGTCTAAGAAGAGACCCCACAGTGCGCAGCACCATCCCCTCCCTGAGAAGATTAATAAAGAAAAAGATGGAGGGTGATCTGAGCATCTCTACCTTGGCTCTGGCAAGGAGAAAAACAATCCCTAAGAATTCAAAGTACAAGACGAAACTGCAGGTGGGTGTAGGGACTAGTTTCACACCACCTTTGAGGACTCAAAACAGGTCTGTTTTAAAGCATCCCTTCATGGATGAGGCAGCCCAGAGCAAACCCAGCATTCTGGGAAAGAGCAGCCTCCAGTCCTGCCTCCAGGAGCATCACTGATCAACCAGGAACTCACAGGCAAAAATTCTTAAAACCCTCCCGAACCTGCAGAAACAAGTTACTTGTGTGCTTTCGACAGGAATGGCGGACAGCAGGACCAAACTTGCACAAACTATGACGAGCATGCAGACAAGGCAAAGAATGGGGGTGGGGTGGGGAGGGAAAAGCAGATGCCAGTAGAGTGACTAACCCACGTACATCCAAGTTCCAGGAGAAAGACTCAGGAGAAGGGGCTGTACGGGCTGATGCTGGGGAAAGTGGCCAATGAACAACACATGTCCCCACACTCGGGAGGGGCGACCAGCCACAGTTCACACAAGAGCTCAACATCCAGGTACACAGTAAGGACACTGTCGAGGTGAAGGCACAAGGAGGCTGCTGAGGAACCGCTCTGGAGGAAAAACAGACTCAATGGTGCCCCGAGGAGCCTGGGCCACAGCACCAGAGGAAGCCAAAGTCAGAGACAGGGACTCTCACACACCAAGGATAAGAATGGCAAACCAGGTCATTAACTATGAAGGACGGCAGGATCAAAACGTGCACAGGTTGGCAAAACCCACCATTCTCTACCAGGAAAACGTCCTGAAAAGACCGTGTAGGAATTGGTTCATTTCAATGTTTTAAAATTAAGTGCATGCATGTGACTGTGTATGGGTTTGTATAGGTGAGTGCCGGTTCCCATGGAGGCCAGAAACTGACAGTGCTGGGAACCGAACTCTGATCCTCTGCAAAGACAGCGAGAGCTCTTAGCCACTGAGCTGTTTCTCCAGCCCCATAAAGGAATTTCTTAAGAGGCTGTGCTGCTAAAAAAAAAAAAAAAAGAACATTACTCCAGAAACAAAGAACAGTCAGTCATAAATAATCATATCATCATCGTCATCATCACCACCATCTCCATCTGTGCTAAATCCAGATGTGCTCTGCTTTGGGTTGATTCCAAATCTGCCTCTTGTTGGTATCTAAGATTCAGGAACCTCACTTCACTTTTGTGTGGTACAATTTGAATGTGTGGCAAAAACGCTTGTATTTTAAATGGTTTCCCTCCGCACGTGGAAAGGCTTTGGGTAACTTGTGTTCCCTTCTTGACGTGTTTGTGTGTTTTGTACAATCATCTTTGCTGAGAGCCGGCATCCACTGTGGTTTCAACTATGCTTTGAAGACAGGGGTGGGAGGTTGGGGAGGGGTTTGGGGTTAGGGTCCTGATGAGAACAGCAGAGCAGAAAGTCTGCCCTAACCTCCATCCGTCTGACCCCAGAGCCAGTGCCCATGAACCACCACCCAGAGTAGAGGCCAGGGAACAAAGCTATGCCAACTCTCAGTATGAAAAGGGGCACCCCTTCCCTCTGTGCAGGGAGTCACCAGAGGAAAGCAATGCAGAGGAAAAGTGCTCTCATGGGGGCCCAACCAGGCCGAAGGGGATAGGGTAAATCACAGTCCCCAAGTGAAAAGCAGCTGTTAATCCTTCTGGACACTGGATCACCGGTCTCCTGGCACAATCATCATGTCCCTGGGCAGGGTCTAGATGGTGACTAGCCCTGGCCCTGGTAGTCTCTCAGTCTGCCACATGCTGCCTGATTCCTCTTCTTCGGTGGGTGAGCCTTGGATCAGAAGGGGTCATGTCTGGCAGGCTGAGGCTCCCAGGACACCGGAAATCTGCTAGGGATTGTATCATTGGAATTGCAGAGGCTACTCGACACTCTTAAATGTCATCGCTCAGTGGCACCCCCAAGAGCTGGCAGCATGTGCTATTACATTTGGAGTTGGGGGCTAGGGATGTAACTTAGTGGAGTGCTCAATCAGCATGCACAAAGCCCTGGGTTCCTTCCTCAGCACAGACTAAAACTAACATGGCCGCACACAACCACAATTCTATCACTCAGCAAGTAGAGGCAGGGGAATTTCAAGTCCAAGGTTGTTGTCGGCTGTATAGGGACTTAGAGGCCAGTGTGAGCTCCATGAGATTCTAAAGAAAAAGAGAATTTGGAGTGGGAAAAAGTCCATGTAGAGCCAGGTGGTGGTGGCACATGCCTTTAATCCCAGCACTCAGGAAGTAGAGGAAGGTGGATCTCTGTGAGTTAGAGGCCAGCCTGGTCTACAGTGTGAGTTCCAGGACAGCCAGGGCTACACAGAGAAATCTTGTCTTGGAAAAAAAAAAAAAAAACTTCTTACATTATACAGACGGACAGGTAGAAAGAAAGCATGGGGGCTTCACTGAGTGCTGAAGGTAACAGGCCTCAGTGGCAAGGACTGAGGGGCTGCCCTTCCAGAAAAAGCCAGAAAAAGAAGCCCAGTTTCCTCCATACCAACCATCAAAGACCCATTTTCTTACAACTAGGTGAAAACACAATCCTCACATTACAAATTCAACAAACATCACTGGGTATTTAGTTTCTCAAAAGATCGGGGATCACCAGAAGAAACGTTCTAGAATACCAGCGCAGTGTTATTGGCCCCTGGAAAGGAAGTAAAAGTCACTGTGGTCAGAATAAAGGCTGTCATCTGTAGCCGAGCCAGGTGGCCCATGCCTTCATATCCTTTCACACGTACTGAAAACAGGGGGCTTTGGGTTCTCATCCAGTTGTGTGTCACAGGCATGTGAGAGAAGGAATCACGCAAATGATTAAATAAACGAATGTGATTTGTCTTTCTAGCAATGGGAAAGTGTTATGGAGTAATCTTTTTGTACGCTGTGAAGATATGTCTTTGCCAAGGCATCTTCTGATTGGTTTATTAAAGAACTGAATGGCCAATAGCTAGGCAGGAAGAAGTTAGGCAGGACATCTGGACAGAGAGAGATCAGGGAAGAAGAAGGTGAGGCGTTGCCAGCCAGATTCAGAGGGAACAAGACATGCAGAAGGAGAGGCAAAAGCCACAGGCCACATGGCAGCACGTAGATGAATAGAAATGGGTTAATTTAAGTTATAAGAGCTAGTTAGAAACAAGCCTAAGCTATAGGCCGAGCTTTCATAATTAATAAGTCTCTGTGTCATTATTTGGGAGCTGACTGTCAGGACAGAGGAAGACTGGCTACAGGAAAGCATGTGGCTTGGAAAGCATCGTGGACTCCCCTCTTAAGAGCTACAAGTACTTTCCCAGAGGTGTCACGACACATCCCCAGAGAGGAAAGACTCCACAGTCCCCTCCGTGAATTTGCTATGTTTTATTGCCACATTGTAAAGTTTAGCATTACGGAGTTGTAGGGAATGTAAGGTCCCTACAGAATCAGCCTCCTGCCCCAGCTCACTGTTGAAGCAGAAAGGCTTCAGTGGGGATGGGGAAGCTGAAAGTCAGCATGGCTGGCTTCCGGACCTTCGTCAGATCAAACAGCACTTGAGAGAGCCGCAGGTTAGTTCCCAGCGTTATTAACATGTTACCTGCACTAATTCATCCCTGGACACTAAGATTGGGGGGGGGGAGTGCAATGGTAGGTGGGTGTAAAAGTGTGTGTGAATACATGTGCACATACATGTGTGTACATCCATGTAGAGGCCAGAGACCAATGTCAAGTGTTTTCCTAAATCACTTCTCCCCCTTTACTTTTGAGATGGGTGCTTTCCCTGAACCTAGAGCTCACTGATTGGTTGGGCTTGCTGGCAAGATGAACCTAGAGCTCACTGATTGATTGGGATGGCTGGCAAGATGAACCTAGAGCTCACTGATTGGCTGAGCTGGGTAGTCTACAAGCTCCAGAAGCCCTCCTGTTTCTGCCACCTTAGCAGTGCTGTTACAGGCTCATGCCACACCTACCTTCTTCTGTGGGTGTTGGGGATTCAAACTCAGGTCCTGATGCTTGCATGGCAAGCTCTTTACAGACTGACCCATATCCACAGTCCTGAATCCTAACATCTTCTAACATCTTCTCTTACTGCCAGACCTTGAACAAAATTATCTAAGTATTTATCACATGCTTATGGCACTCCAGCTCCTGCTCATGGGGTGTGCATTGTATTGCTTCATCTCCATCTTCTCTCTGATGCTCTGATGGAAGGGACAAAAGGCCCTCAGACAATCACCTGAGACTAGAGGAAGGCAGGTAGGAATTTGGAGGTGGTGGTGTGGCTTGTCACTCTGTCTACTGGGAACGTAGATGTTTAGTCTTCATCAGGTAACTGAAAGTAGGGCAGAGGGTCCCCCTCTGAGTGAGCCTGTTGGAATGAGGCTGACACCATTGGGCATGATTCTCAGATGAGGATTTGCCTCACATTCTTCAGTTGCTAGAATTGAAGGTCTCTCTCTTCCATGTGTAAGCATCTAAAACATGAGGAGTGTGTAGAAGTAACTCAGTGTCCTGTGGAACCGAGAGGAAGCCAATGCAGCTATACTGAGAGGCAACCGTGAGCAGGTACCATCAGCCCAAGGTGCTGTCCATCTCTCAGTTCTCTCCCATTCTGCTTGTCATCGCCAGCAGACAAGATTGTTCCTTTTGGGTAAAACCCAAGTACTCCAAGTCTCCTATAAATATGTACACAAGTATCCAATAAAAAATCATCTTGTATACCTCGGTGTATTAAAATAATTGCCTAGTCTCTATTTTCTTCCAACTGTATTCTTCAGTGGGCCTCAGATTCTGCACGGAGTCAGTTGTCTTCCCCCGGAATTCCACTCCTCTGTGTTCCTACAGCTCAGGATGACCACAGTCCCCCTCACCTGCTCATCCAGAGCCCAGAAGTCACTGCCCTTCTTCTTGATCCTTCACATTCAGTGCTCACTTGGTCTCTGCTCACACAAACAGTCCTGAGTCTTTCTCTAATCTCAGCTGTGGCTGTCATTGCTGAGTCATGTGTTCCCCAGCAGCCCCGTCACTGGCCTCCTGGCTTCAGACAGTGGCCATTTCCCCAGGGAGGCTACCTGCCATGAAAGACAGCTACAGAGCTACCTCTGCTGTGTGAAACATGGATGAAAACCCTCTGGACCCTGGGACATGCCCATTTCACACAGGTAGAAATATCAGTAGGCACTATATTGAGAAGGTTCAGTTGGTGGGTTTGATTCTGTGGCAATTTTGTTTGGGGCCCTTCATATCTGTAGCAAGAGATGAATCTTCTGCCCCAGCACATTTTACCATCTGTCCATTTTCTCTCAATTACTGTGATCAACACCATGACCAAAACCAACCTGGGGAGGAATGGGTTTATTTGGCTCACATGTCCCCATCACAATCCATCATTGAGGAACGCAGGGCAGGAACTCAAAGGAGGAACCTGGAGATAAGAACTGAAGGGGAGACCACAGAGGAACATTGCTTACTAGCTTGCTCTCCACAGCTTGCTCAGACTGCTTTCTTACACGTCCCAAGACCACCTGCCCAGGGGTGACACACTCCACAGTGAGCTAGGCCCCTCCCCTCCCCACATCTATTAATCAAGAAAGTGTCCCACGTCTTGCCTACAGGCCAATCAGATGGAGGTAATTCATCAAATGAGGTTCCCTCTTCTGGGTAGCGTGTGTCAAGTTGACAAAAAGAAAGAAGTCGTACACCACCATTCCCACTCACTGTCAGCTGATCAAAGTGTCTAAGACAGTAAAGGAAACCTCCAGTGTTTACACTACAAGAAGAAATGAGTGTTTGAAGAGATGGATGTGCTGAGTCTGAGTGAGAACAGTGCAGTGTAGACATGCTTTCAAACATCACGTAGTACCCCACAAGTATGTACAATACTTTTATTCTTTGTCAATTAAAAGAAAAAAACAAATTCAACATGCCCAGTGTAGTGGCTTAATTAAGATGTAGCCTGTCAGCTGCTGTAATGTCTCATGCCTGTAACCCCAGCACTTGAGAGGCTGATACAGGCCCGAGGATTGCCCTAGACCAGCCGTTCTCAACCTATGGGTCGCAACCCCTTTGGGTGCCGAATGGCCCCTTCATAGAGGCCATCTAAGACCATCTGCGTATCAGATATTTACATTACAATTCACAACAGTAGCAAAAGTAGTTATGAGTAGCAATGAAAATAATCGTATGGTTGTGGGGGGGATCACCACAACATGAGGAACTACATTAAAGGGTCCCAGCATTAGGAAGGTTGAGAACCACTGCTCTGGACTATGTGGTAAGTTCCAGGCCAGTTTAGGTTCTAGAGTGAAACCTTGTCTCAAACAAACAAACAAACAAACAAACAAACAAACAAAACTCTATATGCCAGTCCCTTGGAACTCTACTTACTTGCCAGCCCAAACCTCCCATCATAGGTCAGGCAGCTGCTCAGGAGGGCAGGTCCCCCTTTCTCCCAACCCTTACCTCCATTTGTATTTACCTATCCACAGCCCTGAGAGTGAGGGAGGGTCTGGGACTGGGCACTTTCCTAACTCTCCTAAATCTCTTTTCTTTCCAAGTCTTTCTGAAAACTCACTGTGGGTGGGGAGTGAAGAACCACGGGCCTGCTTTGGCTTCTGCTACCTCCTGTTTGGTGGCCTCAAACCACTTTGGAACACGACTTCCATTTTCTTGAGTATCAGTTCTTACTGCACAGCCATTCTACATTAATGTCCTATATCACACCACAAAGCATGACCCCCATCTCCCCAGGTAGTTTGCCCAACACCGAGCTGCATACCCCCAAGCAAGTCCTGAGAACCCTGAGGCTCCGGGGTGTTCCTTCCCGCCCTCTGTGGGATCATGGGCTTTTTGTCTTCTGCTGGAGTCACTCCCACTCAGCCTTTGAACCCCAAACAGCACCTGGCCCAGGAAGGTCTCCATTTAGATCCAGCAAAGAGTTTGCGGCACTAAACTAAGAATGTCTTACCTCACTGTGTCCACCGTGGATTTGTGCTTCTGAAGAACTGTATCTGGTCATGCCTAGTGGCATGTGCTTGTAATTCTAGGCTTGGGAGGTTGGGCGGGAGAATTATGAGTTCTATGTCAGGCTTGGCTACACAGTGAGAATTTTTCTCAGATAGGTGGATAGATATAGATATAGATAGATAGATAGATAGATAGATAGATAGATAGATAGATAGATAGACAGATAGATACATGGATAGATGATAGATAGATAGATAGATAGATAGATAGATAGATAGATAGATAGATAGATAGATAATAGATAGATAAAACAAAGCAGAGGGCTAAGAAGATGGCTCAGCAGGTAAAGCATTTGCTACAGTAAGCACAAGGACCAAAGTTTGGATCCTCAGTATCCCCAAACTCAGCCTCCAGCTTGCAGGAGTTTGAGGGGGGATTCCTAGAGCAAGCAGGCTAGCCAGACTAGCTGAGATAATGAGCTCTAGGTTCAAGTGAGAGGCCCTGCCTATAAATATAAGCTGGAGAAGGTTTGGGGAAGACACACAACATCCACTTCTAGCATCCACATGCCTGCATACATGTACCTATAAACTACACACACACATAAGTGCACCTGCACCTGCAAACATACGTGCCCACACAAAAGCAATTATACATGCATACACACAAAGGTGAACACACAAAGAAAATTAAAACGAATTAAAATAAAACAGCAACAAAAGAGTTCTCTCTTCCTGCAGCCTTGAAGCTTATCACAGGGCCTGTGTACAACAGGTTCTAGACCAATCATTCCTAATGCATAGCTGAAGGTCCCCAAGGGAACAAACAGGCAATGGCCTCATGTATCAAGATTATGGAATGTTCTCCAAATGAAGGGGGCGAAATTCCACACTCATACATAAGTGCGGTGAAGGATAGATCAGGCTTTCCTTTCAGGCTTATGCTGTTTATAAAAAAATGCCATATACTCTTTAGTCCCACAGAACCTTAATGCAAACTGAAATGCCACGTCTCCAGAAACACAGCCGCACTGTTCAGAATAGAGCCCGCCCCATTCCTGCCTAACCCCAAACACGTGCACGTAAGACTATAAGATTCTCTTTGCCAATTTGGTCTGTTGTAGTAACAGACCCAAGAGATGTTCAGGGGCTGTGGCTAACTCTTCAGTTGAAGTGAATCGGGAGCCTTGCCAAGTCTTTTCAGGCTCTGAGCCTCTCTGCCTAAGGAGGCCGCCATCCTGGAAACAGGGAAGCCTTCCTGCCTGCACTTGCTAGAATATAGGAAGGGTAGGAGAGAAGTCACAGGCAGAGAGGTGCAGCCCAGAGTGGACACTTCAGGCCCCACACACTGACTATGCGCTCTCCCCAGTGGAGTCCTCTCTGTTGACAGGTTACATAGTTGGTCTTGGTCTTGATTCCATCCTGGTGTTATAATTGAACACAGTGTGTTCACGTGTGTCTATCTCTGGCAGGGGGATGCCCAGCACCAAAATAAACTTCTTGTGTGGAACAAGCCTTTGGTCCGTCCACAGCAGTAACACCTTATGAAAACGTGGTCTTCCTACCAGCAAGAAGACTGTATATAGGATGTGTTCCACACATTGCTAAGGGCTTAATGACCATTCCTAGAGTCTAAGGGTAGGAGATCCTGAATTTGCAGCTCTTACCCAGTCCTGTGGTGTAAATGCTTCCACCATAGCTGACCTCAAATTACAAAACTTACCTCACTGACCACACGTGGGAAGAGATAAGCACCCCCACTCTTGCAAACTATCACAAGCAAGCCGTATGTTGGGCCCTAAATTACCATTGCCAGGAAGTACCAAGAACTGAACCACTGCTTATGTGTGCATTCACCCTGGAAGCATGAAGTGCCTACTGTATACATGGTGCTGTGTCGAGTCTTACAATACAGGGCAACAGGTCTCTGCTGGGGGCCAGGACACAGCAAATACAGTGAAAGTCTATACACTTGAACACTTGACCCCCAGCAGACAGAGTGATTTCAGGAAGCAGAACAAACTTCAGGAGGTGGGGCCTATGCTGAGAAATTTGGGAGGACCTTATGGGTCACAGCCTGGTCCTGGTTCCACCTCAAACCTGCTGCTACCTCTGTCACTACGATATAACCAGATGCTCATGTTCCTTCCGCCACAACTGTGAACCACTCCCACCACCACATCTTCCCAGCAGGCTGTGCGGTTCCCCTCCATCTGCGAGCACTTCCTGCCTTAAGCTGTTTCTGTCAGTTACCTCGTCATGATGATGTAAAGTCACCAGTACAAACGCAGGAATTCTGATCACTTAAAAGCAAGCTGAAAACCAGGAAGATGGCTCAGTGGGTAGCGCACTTGCTGTGCAAGCTTGAGGACCTGAGTTCGGGTCCCCAGAACTGACATAAATCCTTGTTGGGCATGGCAGCCCCCCTGTAACTCCAGCATGAGAAGGTAGAGACAAGAGAGCTCCAGAATCAGGTGGCTAGCGAGATTAGCCATATCGGTAAGCTTTGGGTTTGACTGAGGGATCCTGCCTCAGTAAAAAATGTAGAAGAGCAATTGAGGATGACATCAACTTCTTGTACACACACCCATATGCATGTGTTCCCACACCCTTGCAAAGACAAAAGACAACAAAAACATGTGCATATGTACGTGTATAGACACATGCACACACACACACACACACACATACATGCACACACACACCACACGCACATACACACCACACGCACATACACACCACACGCACATACACACGGAAATGGAGAAACAACAGCAAGCTGAGCTCTCTCCCACAACAGGGCTTCAATTAATCTGACACAGGGCATGGAGCTGGCTCACAGAATGACTGAGAAACCCAAGGGGAATTGCAGGAAGGTGCTAAACAAAGAAGGCTTCACTTGCAGCTACTTTGTGGGAGAGGAAAAGGCCGCAAGCCACTGCTGTTGGAGAATGACCCTGCGCTTGTCTGTCAGGACAGCATTTTCGTGGTAAAAGTAGAAAACATTAAAAGCTAAAAAGTTTAAAGTGTCAAACAAATATTTAAAAAAAACTTTCTATTGTTATGCCTTATAATGTGAAAAGGGAAGTAATTGCAGAGAGGAAGAGGGGAAATATATTCCTTTCTCACTCTTATGGTGAACAGCATGTACTGATAGGTAGTGCTTTCTATGTATCAAGCCAGAATCAAGCTACAAGTGATCAAAGCCAATAGAGGAAGAGATAGACGGGGGATGGTGTCAATAAACATACCAGTGTACAAGTGTGAACAGAGAAACGCTTCAACTCCATCCAAGCCTCCAGCTCCTGGACAGTGCACCCACATTCAGAGCAGGTATCCCCACCCCCACCCCACTGCTGCCCTCTCTGGAAAGGCCCTTTCAGACATACCCAGAAACCTGCTCTCCTAATTTCGGGGCCGTCTCTCAATCCAATCAGGATGATAATCAATGCTGACTATTGACTACTACAGAAAGAAACTCCACGCCACAGAGCCAACAACAGGAGAAAGCTGATGGCACAGAATTATTTTTGTAGTTTTGGCCTACCAAGCTCATCTCCACCCTGGCCAGCTCTTCCCTGCTCTGAGCTGGTGTGGCCAGGGTTGGCAGGATGCTCAGCTACGCTTCCACTTCAGACAAAACCAGGAATGATTTTAAGACAGATGCAGTCTCACACAACACATGAGCTATGCACAGCACCTACATGTACTCTGAAGTCCACATGCACTAAAGACCTGGCATGGACCAGAGGTCCTGGAGGCCTGACCTCACTCTGTCCACTTCTCCGACACATACCAAGCCCTGTGCAGGTCAGCTTGAGCATGCAACCAGCTCCTCCACACACTTGGTGTCCTTTGCCCCGGGTTTCTAAAAGGGTCCATTCCATCTTCCTGTCCCTCAAAGGTTGTGATGATGATGTGCACCTAGGGAGGGCACATAGCTCCCCCTGTGGGTACAGAGTCGAATCTCTAGCTCAGATGGATCCTTCTGGTCAGGTTCTTTGTTGTTGTTGTTTTTGTTTTGTTTTTGCAGTTTCACATTGTGAAAATACTCACCACTCTGCTGCTTTCACGTTGGTAACTGGATGTTCTGCGTGTCCCTTCTGAAGACATCTAAAGCCTCCATTATTCTCCAGGACAGACTTAACCACAGTGAATCAAGTTAGAAACCTGATCTGTCAATGGCCTTTAGAAAATTTCTGAGAAGTCAAATCCAGATGAGATGATGCGGCTTAGGACCAGCCACCTTGCACTGGGAAAGGGAACCCTGTTCTGCTTATAATGGTTTTCACACTAAGGGAGGGAAAGAAATAAACAGAGAGGCCTTTAACTCAAAATCCCTTCAGAGTTTTCTCTAGGAATAATTTTCAAAGGCTTGATTCTTCTCAGAGAACCTCCTTCCAACAGCAACACTTGCTTTAAAGGCTATTTTTAGTTTCCTGTCAGTGAAGAAAGGATGTCAAGTGCAAAAGCCAAACGTGTTGTAGAAACACCGTGGGTGAAGGAGCATGAATACATGCTAAAGCCTAAAGCCGAAGAAGCAAGACTAAGCTGGGGGAGGGTCACACAGCTGGGGGAAGTGCAGAACGGGAGAGGAGAGGAGCACTTTGAATTCTTATACACGCTCCCTCCCTCCCTCCCTCAGGGCCTCTGCAGAAAGTTACTAATTTTGAGTCAGAAAGTGATGGTAACAAAAAGATAATGGAAGGAAAAGCCAGGCCAGAGCTCATGGCTGTGAACACTGGGAAGGGAGGGCTGTGCACTGTGCACACTGGGGAGGGCTGTGCACTGTGAACACTGGGAAGGGAGGACTGTGCACTGTGCACACTGGGAAGGGCTGTGCACTGTGCACACTGGGAAGGGAGGACTGTGCACTGTGCACACTGGGAAGGGAGAACTGTGCACTGTGAACACTGGGAAGGGAGGACTGTGCACTGTGCACACTGGGAAGGGAGGGCTGTGCACTGTGGACACTGGGAAGGGAGGACTGTGCACTGTGCACACTGGGAAGGGAGGGCTGTGCACTGTGGACACTGGGAAGGGAGGACTGTGCACTGTGGACTGTGGGAAGGGAGGACTGTGCACTGTGAACACTGGGAAGGGAGGGCTGTGCACTATGAACACTGGGAAGGGAGGACTGTGCACTGTGCACACTGGGAAGGGAGGACTGTGCACTGTGCACACTGGGAAGGGAGGAGTGTGCACTGTGAACACTGGGAAGGGAGGGCTGTGCACTATGAACACTGGGAAGGGAGGACTGTGCACTGTGCACACTGGGAAGGGAGGACTGTGCACTGTGCACACTGGGAAGGGAGGACTGTGCACTGTGAACACTGGGAAGGGAGGGCTGTGCACTATGAACACTGGGAAGGGAGGACTGTGCACTGTGCACACTGGGAAGGGAGGACTGTGCACTGTGCACACTGGGAAGGGAGGGCTGTGCACTGTGCACACTGGGAAGGGAGGGCTGTGCACTGTGCACACTGGGAAGGGAGGACTGTGCACTGTGCACACTGGGAAGGGAGGACTGTGCACTGTGAACACTGGGAAGGGAGGACTGTGCACACTGGGAAGGGAGGAGTGTGCACTGTGAACACTGGGAAGGGAGGGCTGTGCACTGTGCACACTAGGAAGGGAGGACTGTGCACTGTGGACACTGGGAAGGGAGGGCTGTGCACTGTGAACACTGGGAAGGGAGGACTGTGCACTCTGCACACTGGGAAGGGAGGACTGTGCAACTGTTCGTCCTGAGATAGGCTCTGGGTGTGAGCTGACATGTGCATTGAAATATCCCAGGAAGAAGAGAGTTAAAAATCTCTGTGTCAGGCACTGTGAGGACTCTACACTAAAAATCACAAACCCACTTCCTAGAAGAGAATACAGATAACTGGGGACATTTACACCAACAGGCCCAGCAGGCTCAGGCACTGCCCTCATGATTCATCCAGGTGAACCAGCTTGTGCCATGCAAAGCCAGCCTCAGCTGTAGTTTCTCACAGCTATGTCCACTGGCCTCCCATACTTAGCATTGGTAGGCTAATCTTTAACCCCTATGCTCTTCTTCTCTGCAGAAGGTACTCTAGGACTTGGACGGTGAAATTTGTGGTCCCATGGTCCACGGCCAGAGGTCACCATGTATGACCCAAGCTTCGGAGAAAGATTTGGAGTAGGCAGTGGGCGGTCAAACCCCTTCCTCCACTGTACCTCTTCTAGAAGGACCTGTGTGTCTCCGGGTCTGTGTCCTGTGAGAAAAGATGCTAAGGTGGTCCTCACCCTGCGGACCACAAGGAGGCACCAACTATGCTGTGTGGCAAGATACAGGATGTTCACCATGCTCTCCAGCACCGTGGGATGCCGTCGTTGCTACAGCCCCACGGTCCATGTGCTTCCCTGTCTGCGCTCCACGGACAGTCTGGCTTCACTGCAGTGCAGGATTTAAAAACTGTAAAGCACTCCCGTCAGCAGTCTGTCGTTCCTAATCTGTCACCACCACACAATGCCCATGAGGCAGGAATGGCTGAGTATTGTTCTCCCTTCACAGGTGAAAGACTGAGTCTCATACAGGTGAGCTAACTTTATATACTCACAACCCTAGCATAGCCCTCCACAGCCAGACGATGGGGACAGAAATCCAGAAGCTAAAAGTCACCTGTGTCCTTTCCTTGAGATAAAAAACACAGATTACCCACTGTGTACCACCCGAGTTCATGAATCCTCCGAGGGACTGCTGGACCCTGATGCCCAGCACACACCGCAGGTGTGACTCAGGCCCTGAGGCAGATCAGAAGCCCCTCCTTGAACTCCACCTCTTGACCTCCTAGCTCACCTTTCACTCCAGCCATTGTGGCATCAGCCAGCTTCCCAACTGAAGTCACTGTGGATTCTTCACACATGATACCTGCTCTAGGCACAGACACTCACAGACACAGCCCAGAAGAGCAAGAGATGTGTACAGCAGCCTTGAGCACAGTGCAGGGATAAGCTGGAGTGTCTGCACCCTCTTCCCCTGACTGAGAATTCTGAGGGATAGACCCCACAGTGCTCCACACAGGGGTTGGGACTGCATGGTCTATAAGATCAGCAGCTATATGGATCTGCAGATGTGTGTGTGTGTGTGTGTCCACTGCCTGTGAAGAGAGCTGCACACAGTACGTGTATGTGTGTATGTGTGTGTATGTGTGTGTGTGTGTGTGTGTGTGTGTGTATACATACTGTGTGCAACTCTCTTCACAGGCCGTGGACATACATACACACACACACACACACACACACACACACGCATACACACCATGCGCAGCTCTCTTCACAGGTAGAAGACACACACACACACACACACACACACACGCATACACACTGTGCGCAGCTCTCTTCACAGGCAGAAGACATACATACATATACATATGTATACACAAACACACACTGCACAGCTCTCTTCACAGGCAGAAGACATACATACATATACATATGTATACACAAACACACACACACACTGTGCGCAACTCTCTTCACAGGTAGAAGACACACACACACACACACACACACACACACACACACACACTGCACAGCTCTCTTCACGGGCAGTGGACAGTATCCAATGGCTCAGTTGCACACATGTGCTCCACTTGTACACAGTGTCTCTGGGCTGATGAAGGTGTTAAGCACGTAACTGAGAGACAAGAGCCACAGCAGACACGATGGAGGTGTGATGATTAGAACGAGACATGATCCCCACAGACCCAGGCCCTGGTTGGTGGCTCTATTGGGGGAGATTTAGGAGTGCAGGCTCGTTGGAGGAAGTGTGCACTGGGGGCAGACTTTGAGAGTTTAATGACTCTTGCCATTTCAAATTCTTGCTCTCGGCTTCCTAACTGACATTTAAAATGTGAGTTCTCAACTGCCCCTGCTGCCATCCCTGCCTGTTGCCATGTGTCCCTCGGTAACCATAAGTCCAAATAAACTCTTCCTTCTGTAAGTTGCCTTGGTGATGGTGCTTCATCACAGCCATAGGAGCGTAACTAAGACAGGATGTTAGTTTGCGAGTGGTCCAGGTAGTGAGGGTGTCGGATGTCTGCTCCTTCATAATTTAGTGCTGAAGAGACTGAGCCACAGCACCTGCTGATGGCTGGAAACTGGATGCAACTCTGAAGGACTCCTGAACAGCCAGGGAGGGAAGGAGAAGAGCTCTCCAGCTTCACAGAAAGGAGATGAGGAGGAGGAGGAGGAGGAGGAGGAGGAGGAGGAGGAGGAGGAGGAGGATGATATTGGGGATAACATGATAAGGGAGTGCATGCGGCTGTAGTGCCAACCCTGACAATCTCAGCCTGGATACAGTGCCAGGCTGCCATACAATGGGGATCTGCATGGCCAGAGCTGGAGTGCGGAAATATGCCCCACAGACACACAGGGGACATTAAATTATAGAAAAGCTAGAGCCAAACACAGAATAAACTCACATGTTCTTCCCTGGATGAATTGATAATGAGAATGCAGTGGATTTGCATCCAGAATAATATGTGGCCATAAAAAAGGAATGAAATCTTATTATTCTATAGAAGCCAGTAAGTCATTCTCGTAGAACGAGTGGAATAGTGGTCCCTGGGAAGGTGGTACAAAACTTCAAGAAGAGGTGTCAGACCCAGCTGGAGTGGAGGAGGACCCTTTATTATTGCTAAGCACTAACCCCTTGTTATTGCTTAACATTGTAAGACAAACGAACCAATGATACATTTCTGAACGGCCACCACCAAAATGCAAAATGCCCAACACGTCAAAGTGGTGAATGCTGAAGAGAGGTTGGCTGTCTACCGTGGTGAAAAACACCTTGTCCAAAAGCAACTTGGGGCACTAAAGGGTTTATGTGGCTCACAGGTTATAGTCCATCATCCAGGGAAGTCCGGCCAGGAACTTGGGGGGAGGAACTGAAGCAGAGACCGTGGAAGAGTGCTGTTCACCAGCTTGAGCTCCATGGCTTGCTCTGCCCGCTTTCTTGTACAACTCAGGACGGCACCTCCCACAGTGGGCTGCTCCCTCCCTCCCACATTCATCGTTCATCAAAACAATGCCCCACAGACTTGCTCATAGGTCAGTTTTAATGGAGGATTGCCTCAGTTAATTCCTTCTCTAGTTTGTGTCAAGTTGACAAAAACTAACCAGTGCAGAGGTTCTTACTAGTCTGAACAGTTACACATATTAGTCTGAACAGTTACACATACTAGGTATGTATGGAGTTATCATCATGCATGCCACCAAGTTGGATGGATTGAAAAAAATAAAATAGTCAATAGTCATTAAAATGTGTGTGTGTGTGTGTGTGTGTGTGTGTGTGTGTGTGTGTGTGTGTGTTGGAAGATGACTCAGGTTCTGTTGCCTGTCCAAGCACAGGGTATCTTCAGACCCTCCATGGTTCCCTGTGGGTTTTCTGATGACCTTGCCTCTCTTCAGATCAGATGTCATCACCCCTGTTCATGAGTGTGGCCCATCCGTGGGCCATCCAGAGTCTAAACAGAGGACGAAGGAAAGGCAAGCCCTGCTTGACACTGTGCTCCCCTGCTTGTGTGGAAGGTCTGGGGATGGCAGATGAGCCTTCTGGGTGTCCACCTGCAGTTCGTATGAATGCTGTCTGATGATATTTGATGTCATGGCCTCACTGAAAAGAAATGTGCAGACAGGTTGTTCCCTTTGGGGTAAATTCCCAGGGGTAAATATTCTTAATCATTTCCCTGGAGGGGAAATTAATTACGTCTCGTGATTACATGTATGAGTGAACATTTTCCATCTTATTTACTAATTGAATTTATTCTTATGGAAATGTTTACTAATAATTCTACCCATCTACAGACTCTTCCTAATCATATTTTTAATCCATTTATTTAGATGTTGATATAACATAGCTCTTTATTGTTCTCTGTATTTCGAGGTGTGTGTGTGTGTGTGTGTGTGTGTGTGTATGTATGTATGTGTGCATATGAATGTGAGCATATGTGTAGAGGCCAGAGGCTAACCTTTAATGGAATTCCTCAGGTGTCATCCATCTTGTTTTAATTTATTTATTTTAGTCAATTAATTTTTTTTTGAGAGAAGCTCTTTAGCCTGATCCTGGACTTCATAAATTAGCATAGACTGACTGGTCAGCAAGTCCCAGGGATCTTGTCTTGGGTGCCATAAA
The DNA here is from genome assembly GCF_949786415.1 of Peromyscus eremicus. Classification (NCBI taxonomy): domain Eukaryota; kingdom Metazoa; phylum Chordata; class Mammalia; order Rodentia; family Cricetidae; genus Peromyscus; species Peromyscus eremicus. Next base: position 6,500,131 of record NC_081429.1, on the reverse strand, counting down.
GGTGGGTTTTACAAGTGTGCAAGCACACCAGCGTTCTCAGCTGGGCTCTGGGGTGCCTCATGCTCGCTTTGCAAGCATCTTACAGATCAAGCTGTCCCCTGTGCCATTTAGTATGATTTTTATGAGATCTTTCCATGCCTGACTTGGTAGGCCACCAAGGGCTACATCTCCATGGCCTATGTTGTATAAGTGCATCTTGGCATGCATGAACACTCTGCACAAAATAAATAATATAAAGAACCCATCTCACCTTGTTTAAAAATGATTGTTATGCAACGTTTCCCTTTCTTACAACCTCAGGTGTTTCACTAGTGACCTGGTGTGTCGGGACACGAATTACATTTTGTCTAGACTATTACTTATGCTGACCCATGGGTGGAGGGGCTCAGGGCTTGTGATCTGAGATCTGATGTGGAGGAGAAATACCCACAGGCCCATTAGCTGACAGAGTTTGAGGCTCACAGCTGCAGAGTGAGGTCAGCAGCCGCCACCTGCTTCCTGTCCCCTAGCTTCTGGAGCCCTGGCCTTGGGCTGCAGCAATATTTTTTTGCTCTTGTGTTAGCTCTTAGTCACCGAGACAAAATGCCTGACAGGAACAGCTTAACAAGAAGAAATGGTTGTTTTTGCTCACAGTTGACTGTCTCAAAGGCAGAGCACCTTCAGTGGTTTTTCCAAACCGGCTGGTGTTCTGATTTTGTAGTCACTGATGCTGAGAACACTGCTTCACATAAATACACGGTATAAAATGGCAGAAAGATGTTTAGACCTACTTCATAAATTATTGGAAATTCTATCCCGATTCCAAGCCAAAATACATTTGAATATTTTCTTTAACGAAACACAAGTCCACAACTTAAACAATTTTTAGAATCATATATTCTAACCCAATCCAACACAATGACAAACCAATTAGCACATGCTGAGGGACTGTGGTGGGACAATAGAAGATACCTTGGCTTTGCATAGTTCATCCCTCATACCTCTACAAGAGCAGGAGGCTTTGCGCGTACAGTAAAAACCCTGCAATCTATGATCCACCAGTCTCTCCCAGGCTCTGAGCCCAGGCGTTTCAATGCTTGCTGGTATCATGCAGCCCGAGGGTCCCAGCAGTGACCCTGTCTGTAAGGTGTTCAGTGCAGCTGTGTGACTCCGTACAGGCGAGTTTCGCCAGGACCCCTCCGATTCATTGCACATTTGAACCTGGATTAAGTTTCCATGGCTGTGTGTTTAGAAACCTTTTCCCATTGCCAGACGTTCTGCAACCCTCACATTAGAGGCCATGGTTTAAGAAGCTGGGTTCGCTGCTAGAAAAGTCCTGAGGTAAAGTCTTGACTTTGCTCCTGCCATCTGGGTTAACCTGGGGAAGCTCCTGTGCCCTCCATCTCCATCTCCATACTGATGGAATAAGAACTTTTCCAGCTTACTATGCTGGTACAGGACAATAAACCCAGGGACTCAGGAGGCTGAGACAGAAGGATACAAAACAAGTTCAAGGGTGAGGCTGAACCACAAACTGAGTTCAAGTCCATCCCGGGCAAATTACTGAGAACCTGTCTCAATTTTATTTTTCTTCAAAAGTGTTTTAAGGGCTGGAGATAAAATTCCATGGTACAGCAATTGCCTACCATGGACCAGGCCCTGGGTGCAATCCCCAGAACCACAAACAAACAAATAAAAATGTCATCCAGATAGCCTATCACCTACAGGCCTGTAACTTCTTACATTGTCAAGACTCAGGGGTGGGGGCTCAGGGGTGGCTGGCTGGAGATAGACTAGAGAAATTCAGAACAGGCACTTTGAATCCGTCATCAAGAATGAGATGCCAACAGAGAGAAGAAACACAGCAAACCCTGCACCCAGCCCCAGTTCAGAGGCTTCATCAGCCCTGGGTTTCCAGGCACTGCCCGCCAGTAAACAGCTAGTCAACTTAAGCTGTTCCCACTCCCTGACATTTACAATCTGAAAACATAAACAACCATGCTAAAATTTATCATGAACCATGAAGAATTCAGGCCAGGAAGAAATGTCACTGCAGAATCGGGGTGCCCCTGACCTTTGAAGGTGTCCTAGAGATGAGGGATGTGGATCTGAGACAGGTTACCAGTGAGAGCTGCAACTTGGGCAGAGCTCAGCCATGGGCCTCCCTGGGGTACCAGGTTTCAGTTGGGTGAGGGAGAAATGGAGCTGGAATTCCATTCTCTAGGCAGAAGGCTTCAATGTGGGGATAGGTCCACGTGGAGCTCTGGGGCATGTCTTGGTTAATCTTTCACTGAGAAGATAAGAACCAGCTCTGGTGTGATAAACAGCTTGACATTTCAAGTACTCTGTATTATTGGAATTCACGGTGCCCGGTCAGTCTTAAGTGCAGCATCCAAAGCCCTAAACAAGGGGAGGGGGAGTCTGAGGTCTAACGGTGGTTATTGAAAGCAGGTCTGGTGTGTTTACATGTCAGTACCAGGTATGGCTCTCAGAGCCTGAGGAATGAGACGCACCATCAATAACATCTCTTAACTCAATACAAACTCATACCAGGTCAGCATACCACTAATAATTCTCTCACCCACAAGATGGATGATAGCCCACCACAGACTTTATTTTATGCCTCTCGCCAGCTCTCCGAGGGTTAGGCTAGCAGGCTTTGGGGTACTAATGGGTCTCTACCCTACTTGCTCCTGTCAAAAGACTGTGTCACACCCCAAACTGGGCTTGCCTCCATCTGAGGAGGTCATGGCTAGGGGATGGGGCAGTCATCTCCTGGAGGAGACTCAAGCTGAGGGAAGAGGGATCAAGCAGCTTTAGAGGAGTAGACTGGCATGCTGGGAAAGAGTAAATGACGAGAAACCAAGGACAGCCCACAAATGGCTTCTGTCAATCACCAATGCACGCTCATAAAGGGATCCGGAGCATTGAGAAGGAACGGACCTGGATGGCACTCGAGTTCAGCTCAAGGTTGTGAGCAGGGAACCCAGGATACCATGGTTCACTTTGACAAGTAGGCTGAGACAGTCACACAGAGTACATCTTCCACCAGTTCTACCCATTTGTCCTCCTTTTCTCTTTGGCTTTTTCTTCGCATTTTTTTCTTCTTCTGGCCATTTTTTGTCTCTGTTCACCTCTACTTGAATTCTGTGCCCATCACTCCACATGGAAGCCACAGGGCCCCCAAACCACAGGAGAGGAAGTGTGGCCCTTGGTGACCCCCATTCCCTGGCATCTCTGATCCACCCAAGGTCACGAATTAAGCAGAAAGAGTGGGACAAGTGAAGTGTGCCCACTCGTGCTGCGGAAATGGGATTTCATCATTGCCGCAAAAGCCCGTATTTTCTATGAGTAAACCTAAGTGTTTAGTTTGGAAAATGATTGCCCCAAGAGGCCATAACAGGGAATATGCACAGACTCAACCAGACCCCTGTGCTGGGATCTGTGAGGACATCACAGTCTCTCTGAGAGTTGGAAGATAGAAGTGAGTGCCCGCTGCACAGGAATGCGGAGATGGTTACGTATATACCAGTGGATGGTCTGTACAGCCCTGACACACCTGTCCCCCTGCCCTCTGGTCTTGGGGCTCCCTCCCCTTCCCTTTTACATCTCAGGGTCTATCTCAAGGAACAGGGATGATGGTCTCAATTCCAAAAGGAAGCCATGGACATGCTAGTGTCTAAACAGATGGGCAGCACTGAACTGGAAGGTGCGTTTGGGATGAGTAACAGTTAACAGGAGGGTGAACTGTCTAAAACTTAAGTGAACTAAGGGCTGAGGAGGTGGGTCCGAGGGCGAAGTGCTTGTGATGAAAACATGAGGACCATGAGTTCGAATTCCAGAAAATCCAGGCATGGTGCTGTGTGCCTGTAACTCCAAGGTAAGGGAGGCAGAAACAGGAACCCCTGGACCTTGCTGGCCAGCCTACCTCGATGGAATGGTGAGCTCTGCAATCAGTGAAAGACCTCGTCCCGGGATATAAGATGGAGGAGAGGCTAGATGGCTCAGCCGCTAAAGGCGCTTGTGGCTGAGTCTGATGACCGGAGTTCAATCCAGGGCAGCCACACAGAATCAACTCCTGCAGGTTGTCCTCTGACCTCCACACCTTGAGGCGTGTGTGTGCCCACAGACACACCCACAGGCAGAGACACCCATGCACACACAAAGAAAGAAGCAGTGTGAGTGTATTTGAGGGTCCATCGTTAGCCCTGACTCCACAGAACAGTGTTTTGTGACCCGGTGCCTTTGTGTAACAACTGCCTAAGCTCCTTAAGTGACAGATGCGGAGGAGCCATCAGAGCTGTAGGTGGGAAGACCCGCCTGGATGATTAAACAGCCCATGCTGCCATGTGGCTTGCATCATTCACGTCTAGACAATGGCCAAAACTTGAAGAGACTGGAAGAAGCTAGGACAGATCCAAGGCAGAGAGCATCAAGAAAGAATTTTGTACAGAGATACCATCCATCGATGAGAAAGAGCCTAAAATACTAAGGGGATTACTAATCAAAATACTAATAACCAATACTGATTAATACTAATACTAAGTACTAATGACTATGTTCCACTCTGCAGCTGCATCGGACCAGGCCTCCAACCACCACAAAAATCATAGAATGGATGGAATCGGTGACCCTTCTGTTTCTGGACTTTTTTTGGAACTAGGAAGTATGGAACTTGAGAGATGAGCAAAGGGGATAAGGAGACACATGGCTTCCGGGAGACAGGGTGGCCAGGTGTCTCTGGTCCTCCCCTCCCCCTGCTGTTCCTGCCAGCTCCATCCTGCTTACTCACTCTACTGGAGTTAGTCACCATGCTGTGGCCTGCCTGTGGCAAGCCCCTCACCCCCACTGTGGACAGGTATGAAGGGAGCCTTCTCTAGTCAATGCCAACAAAGAACTCTTGATTCTTCAATCCAGCAGCTCAGGGGACAGGATCCCCACCTTGCTGACAGCTCTGTGAGTCTGCCCGGAAGCTGCTCACCCCCAGGTCAGGTGGTTGGGGGATGCCAGTGTGCCAGCCAAGCCTTTGATTCCTGAGCCTGTGAGCAATCCGCATGCAGGGACATCTGAGCTGTACCATTCCTGACCACAGAACTCAGGGTCGATGAGAGTAACATGCTGTTTAAGTGACTAAGGCAGGGGGATCATTAGTTATGCAACAGTGGATAACTCAAGCAGGAAATAATCGAGAAAATTAACCAACCAAGGGCAGCCTCCAAAAAATACTGAAAAGAATGATAAACTAGAAACAGGGGTCAAAGACAGAAAAAAAAAAAAGCAGTTACACATATCAGACAAGGCAAAGGGGTAGGGGGAGTCACCAAAGATTCTACAGGTATTAAGGAGATGGTGTGGGGTCACCATAGACCCCACTGATATTAGAAAGATGATGTAGAGTCACCACAGACCCTACAGATATTAGGAAGATGGTGTGCGGTCACCACAGATCCTACAGGTATTAGAAAGATGGTGTGCAGTCACCACAGACCCTACAGATATGAGAGAGATGGTATGCTGTCACCACAGACCCTACAGATATTAGAGAGATGGTGTGCGGTCACCACAGACCCTACAGATATTAGAGAGATGGTGTGCGGTCACCACAGACCCTACAGATATTAGAGAGATGGCGTGGAGTCACCACAGACCCTACAGGTACTAGAGAGATGGTGTGCGGTCACCACAGACCCTACAGGTATGAAAGAGATGGTGTGCGGTCACCACAGACCCTATAGATATTAGAGAAATGGTGTGCGGTCACCACAGACCCTACAGATATGAAAGAGATAATGTCAAGTATCCTGAGCAATTGAATAAAAGAAATTCCACAACTTACACAAAATGATCAAATTGTCGGATGCAATACATAGCCTACCAAAGCAGACCGGTAAGGCACAGGAAGCTTGGGCCGAGCTGTACTGTAAGCCACACTGACGTTTCTTCATTGAAAACCTTCCACAAAGAAAATTCCAGACCCAGATGGTTTCTATCAAATATAAAGACATAATACCAACCTTATGTAAATTCTTAGAAACTACAAGAAGAAAGGAACGCATCCCATCTTATGAAGTCAACATAACCCTGATAATGAAACGTGACACAGTTGTTAGAAGAAAATCACAGACCAATTATCCTCCATAAGCACACAGGAAAAACCTTCCAGTTCTTAATGCAGGCAGCTGGGCAGTGCAGAGGACCCTGCCACCACAGCCCAGACGAGTGTTTCTTCGTAAACTCAGCTTTCCTGAGTTGTTTTGTTTTATAAGATTTATTTTTATATTTTTACTTACGTGGATGCTTGTGTATCTGTGTGTGGCTATGTGCATGTGAGTGCAGGTGACTGGCAAGGCATCCTTGGAGTGGGAGCTACAGGCTTTTGTGAGCCGCCTCATGTGGGTGCTGGCAGCTGAACTCGGTCCTCTGCCAGAGCAGCGAGTGCTCTCAACCACTGAGCCTCTCGCCAGCCCTCCTGAGCTGTTTTCTGAAATGCTCTCTCCCCCTCCCCCTCAATGCTGTTGTCCACATCCCACGTGTCAAGATGACTACAAAGTCTGAAGCCATGTCTTTGGCATGAGAAGGGTTAGCACACAACAAACTGAGATGCTGAGGCAGGAGCATGCCCAGAAGGTTTTCCTCTGACATTTACACTCCTTCACAGCACAGGCAGACTTCATTAGCTGAAACCTGAGCCCATAAGATGCTGGGGAAGGGCCACAGATGAAACTCGGCTCTCTGGAGATGTGGGCTTGCTGCCATCCTGACCCCTGGTCTGGGTCAAGGCTAGATCTAGGAAGTGCTGAGCTTGAAGGTAAACAGTGACCCTAGCTTGGGAGGCAGAAGGGAAGCAATAAACACAGTCGGTCTTCCAGCCTCCTGTCTTTAAAACAAAGATGTTTCCACAAAGCCTGACAGTTTAATATGGTGGATGATAAGCCATGTTGCTGCTTTCCCTGCTTTTCAGCTGTGCCTTGCTTATGTCACTGCGCTTGGTAATCCCTGTCTCCCTGTCTCATGAGCGACTTAACGTGTCACTTTTGTTTTATGAACAGGCCAGCTGTTGTTTGCAATTAGCTCCCCGTCATGGGTCCCCAACCTATTGTCTTATTATATAAGTCTTGTGAAAATAATATCGAAAGAGACGGGACGTGAAAACCCCAAACAAACCAACAGAAACTGGACGGACACGTGTTATTTACTCGGAAGTATTTATCGGAAGTGAAATATGGGAGACCGTCAAGAGGGGTGGGGGCAGGCTGGATTTCTCAATGGCTTGGGGAAGTTGTGCTCCTTTTCAAAGAGAGCAGGTGTTAAAACAATGAGACGTGACCTCTGCTCGGGGTTAGGAAGGCTGCATCAGTGTTTGTGAAGAAACAGGACAAAAATAAAAACAACATCCTGCGCCGTGGAGAGCCTTTCTACTCCGTTCTCACGCAGGCCAGCTTTATTTATAGATAACAGAAGTGGCTTAGAAGATACACACTCACACACACACACACACACACACACACACACACACTCATACATACACTCACACAAACACACACACTCTCTTACACACACACACACACACTCACAGGCACACACATACACACAGGCACACATTCACAGGCACGCACATTCATTTCCCAGGGGAGATGAACTTTACTTGACATAATTTGGCTGTAGTGCCTGTGGGAGCCTTTTTTCTGGAACTCTGTCCAGACTGCTGTGCTCTGCCACTTGAATCCCATTTAGTTACCAGCTTCCTCTCAATGCCACTGACCAAATCAGACTCATTTCCAGGATATATGATGCTTGGAGGCACAATTGGGACAACTGGAGAGAAGCCAAGATTGGCAGCCCGAACTGTGCAGCCTGGGAATGACCTGGCCTGGCCGGGTCCCAAGGACAGCTGCTCCCAGGGACACCTGTCCTAAGTTCTCATTGAAGACCTGTGTGTTAGCTCACCTGAAGTGTGGAACAGACTGTGGACGGACAGCATACACCCTGAGACCCCTAGCTAGTCCTTGGGCTCATGGCAGGCCACCAACACCAGGAGTCACAGAACACCTGTAATTCCAGTTCTCAGAAGGTGGAAACACCGTGCTGGCTAGTTTCTGTCAAGGTGACACAGATCTTGACATATCTGGAAGGAGGGCGTCTCACCTGAATAACCGCTTCTATCGGATGGACCCGTAGACATGTTTGTGGGGCATTTCATTAGTTGCTAATTGATGCAGGAGGCGTGAACAGTGCTACCCATGGGCAGGCGGTCATGGGTTGCCTGAGAAGGTAGCTGAGCAAGTCAGTGAGCAGTGTCCCCCCCAGAGTCCCTGCTTCAGTTCCTGCCTCCTGGGTACTGGCCTTGAGTTCCTGCCTTGGTTTCCCCTGATGACAGATGGCAAGCCAAGTAAACATTTTCCTCCTCAGAGTTGCTTTTGGTCATGATGATTTTATAGCAACAGAAAGCAAACCAAGACCCAGGGGATCCCCGGAGTGAGCGGGCTGCTATTCTTATTGTACAGATGAGCCCTTGGTTCAACGAATAAGGTGCAGGGAGACCCAGGGAGGAAGACTTCAGACATCAACCCCGGCCTCCACATGTATGGCCCCAGACATGCACACATGTGCATATGCAACCCTCCACATGTATGGCCCCAGACATGCACACATGTGCATATGCACCCCCTCCACATGCATGGCCCCAGACATGCACACATGTGCATATGCACCCCCTCCACATGCACAGCCCCAGACATGCACACATGTGCATACGCACCCCTCCACATGAGAGACAGATGTTTCTGGCAGCCCTGAAGTATGAGCAATACTGATTCTGGAGAGAACCTCAGACTCCACATAGCTTATGAACCTACCTGACAGCCAGCAGAAGGCAGGTTCAAATTTGCATTCAGTATCCACGCAACCCCCATAACTATCCAAGGAGAGTCGGAAGTCTCCCCATCATGAGTTGTAACTCCCCAGGGACCTCGGGGGCTCTCAGGAAGTGTAAATTCTGTGATTGTCTCTCTTGTAATTTTGGTGACGGTCCCATCAACGTGTGCCTTAACTAATTCACACATGGCAGGTGTTACTCTGGTCCAGATACGCACGCAAACATAACGAGTCCCCGCTCCCATCCACTCCTTCAGTATGGACCTGAAGTCTGACATGAAAGGGGCCGGCGACAGCAGACAGCTTCGGAGCTGTCATCTTAAAACACCTCTCTCTGAAGAACGGCGTTTCCAACTCAGAAGCACAGAAGTATTTCTCACATCTCGGTTTGGAGGAGCAGGGCCTTCCAGTTCCGAGTGAACTTCAGGTACCTTGGCTTTCATCTAGCCCAGTGCGGCCTACCCGAGCAGCGAGCCGGACAGAATCAAAGTCGACCGGAAACTCCTGCTTCCTTTCCGCTGGGCCTTGAAGTGCCCATCAAATGATGGATCCTGAAGTACTGTTCGACTCCCGCACTCCAGACTCTGCTCGGGTTGAGTAAACTCATCCTGGCAGACTCCACTCCTGCCCAGGTTCAGTGAGGGAAGTGAGGGAAGTTGCTGAGGACACCACAGCCCTGAGTACTAGAGAGGGAGTCCGGCAGAGTCTGGCCACGAAAGCGTCCCCGCTGCTCCAGGGCTCCTGTGTTGCAAGGATGCATCATCATCCAGCTAGTGGCGCTGTTTTTGAGAGGTTCTGGGAACTTCAGGAAATGAGGACCAGTTACTGGAAGCAGGTGAATGGTCGGTTTACCTGTGGACTTCTCTGCTTCCTGGATGCTGTGAGCGAGCAGCTCTGCTCCTCCACTGTGCTGTTCCATGACAGACACACACCTCTGAAACTCGGAGTCAATATAAACTTTTTTCCTTCTGAGTGAGTGATACAGAGTCCATCTTCCAAACCATGAGCGTCAGGTAGTCACTCTAAACACACAAGACCACACTGCCCAGTTCCTCTAGCACATGACAATTTAAAAAAACAAAAACCACTGGAGAGGGGCTGTAGCTCAGCAGTCAGGAGTATATACTAATCTTTAAGAGGACCTGATCTGTTGCAACTCCAATACCAAGCAGAGCACAACCAGCCATAATTCAGCCCCAGGAGATCTGACGCCCTCTTCTGGTCTCATCAAGCACTGCACCCACATGCACATACCCACACAGAGACACAAACCTCCACACATACTAAAATTGAAATAAATCCCTTTAAAAACTATCAAGAGACACACCACCAGGTGCTTTGAGTGACACAAGGGACCCTCTCACCCTGTAGAGGTAGACTGGGGTTCAGAGGTGTTCAAAATGGAAGAACAGGGGGCGGCCATTTTGATTGATTGCAGTTTTACACATGTTACTTGAACATCCAGTTTATACCATGGCTTCTAGAGGACTTTGCATGCAGGGATCCTTGTCTCCCACTCACCTCCTAAAGGCTGGGCTCCTCTCACAACTCCCTCTTCTACGGCTGCACAGAGTACTGTGTTCAGCATAGGATTGAATGGAGTACTGTGCTTTGCATAGTATTGGGTGGAGTACTCAGCACAGCACTGAGTGGAGTACTGTGCTTTTCATTCTACTGCAAAGAGCACTGTGCTTCCATAGAGGGAGCAGGCACCAGTAAATATCTGTCCCATTAGCCGGGCGGTGGTGGCGCACGCCTTTAATCCCAGCACTCGGGAGGCAGAGCCAGGCGGATCTCTGTGAGTTCGAGGCCAGCCTGGGCTACCAAGTGAGTCACAGGAAAGGCGCAAAGCTACACAGAGAAACCCTGTCTCGAAAAACCAAAAAAAAAAAAAAAAAAAAAAAAAAAAATATCTGTCCCATTAATTTAGTAGTCAAAGGGACAAGGAAGACGGATCTTCCCAGAGACTTGGGAGGCTGGACAAGAAGCCATTCACCACTTCGCATGAAACAAATTTGCTATTTAAGACAAAATGTAGGGACTGCAGAAGAGATACTGATCACATGCAAGGAAATTTCTGGAACAGTGACATTGGCCTCGGATGTCCAGCACGGCAACCAGAGGTGCTACAGTGTTCTTGCAGAGGAAGAAGAAACCTCGGCACTCACCAAGACCTGTGTGGTGACCTCTGAACCGGAAGCAACAGCCGAGAGGTCAGAGGGACAGAGCAGAGCCCAGGCGCCCCTGTGGTCTAGGAGGGGCTGTGTCCCTGGGGATTAATCCCCTTCTTGGATCAAGGTTACCTGGCTGTCCTCTCCCCAGGGCTACCCAACAAGCCTTGGGAGCCTTTGTCCTCCTACGTCAGGGATTTGTCCGTGGTTTCCTGGTGCAGTTCTCCTGCCTTGACATGCCTTGTTATGTCTGGGAAATGGGCAGATGTTAGGGAAGGAGGCAAGAAGGATACTGGAGCCTTGAGAAGGCGTTTCCAGGGTCCCTGTGGAGTCTCACTGGACTAGACAGTGGTGGTGTGCCTGTCATGGTGGCAGGAAAGGGGCCGGAGAGTTGAGGCAGATAAGGTGTGCACTGAGGTGGAGACATTTAGGTGATCCTGGGGAGAAAAATTCCTGCTCTGACAGGATTATCTCGGGGTCACAAAGACTGGGGTCACGAAGAATAACATCCCACTGATAAGAAGGTGGAGTTGAGGCCCGTGAACTTCCTATGATCCCAGAAAGCAGCGCAGGTCATTAAAATGATTTCTGAGTCTGTAGAGAAAGCAGACATGGCAAGCACCACTGCTTGGGTTCCCCACAAACACCCCAGGGCAGCAGGGAGGTGGAAGCCTGTGGTTCTGGCCTCATGGGTCAGCATGATGCTGTGACCACTAAGACGGAACCATATGTCAGCAGCACCCGGCGCGGTCTTCATCTCAGGGATCAGTTGAGGGCAGGACGGCAGGAGCAGGGCGGGCTTCTGGACTGTTGATTGATACTGACTGTGCCATTTGGCTAAGATGTACCGAAGGCTCCTCCGCTTTGGCGGGGGAGCATTTTTATCAGTGGCATTGGTTAGATCTGAGGGACCGCATGGACCCGGATGGGATGATGAACCTCTATGTGTCAACAGAAGACATTGCAGGCTGATAGAGTCCCCTGGCCAGGAGCACCCCATGAAACACCAGGGTAGAGCAGCCACGCAGAAATACGCAAGGTGTACAGGAAGGCTCTGGATGGGCCAACCTGGTACCCACTGCTCTTTCCCTGGAGGTGGCATCCTTGTTTTCTGCTCAAAGGACACAGGAAGAGGAAACCCACCACAATATATCAATGAACCACAGTCAGGAAGAGTTAAGGGAGACTGGTGTGGGAGTTTAACCACACACAAATTGCTCCTGCTGCAGAGGCTGGACAGGGGCCAGCTGAACCTAAAGCAGGACGAGGAATGGGAGGTTTCCATATGCCCTTCCTTTGCCAGTGTGGCCAACACAGGTGCTCAGGAGCCTAGACTCTCGGGGACAACTCAGGGTGCGTGGGCTTTTCCTGCCAGCAGGGCAGATGTACCACCACTACCCACCCAGTCCAGTGGAACCCCATGGGGACGCCAGAAACCCCTTCTCAAAGCCCCACTGTCCTCCTTTCCTCCTTCCCTAACATTTGCCCATTTCTCAGAAATAACATGACATATCAAGGCAGGAAAATCCGACACCAGGGAACCAAGGGACAAACATCCAATGTAAGAGGTCAGCGGCTCTCAGGGCTGGCTAGGCAGCCCAAGCCCCCAGGGACACAGCCACTCCTAGACTTCCAGGGATGCCTGGTCTCTGCTCTGTCCCCTCTGACCTCTAAACTGTTGACGTGTGTTCAGAGGTCAACTACATGAAGGCAATTCACTCCATCAAAGCACTCTGCTGCCCCGTTCGGCTTTTCAGATGGCAGCAAAAACGTCTATTTGCTCCAAACACAGCAAGAAGAAACGCTGCCTTCCCAATGAGCTGGCAGGCCGATGACAAGGTGGTATCAATTACGAGAGGGTGAGGATAAGGTGGACTTCCTGCTTTGTCCCCTCAGCTGGGAGTCAGGATTCCCTGATGGCTAAGCGGCTGGGGACCCACCGATTTGCATCAGTTCCAGCTGCCTGTGCCCTCTGGCTCTCAGTTTCCACCTTGCTTAACTGCCAACAGTGAGGCGATGGCAAGTGTCACAGGACGTCATCTGAGTTAGACCCATGCTTGAGACCCTAGCACCAAACCCAAGGGAGCGCCAAGGTCTCTGCATACAGAAGGATGTGAAAGGGCTGTGTGTGTGTGTGTGTTTGTTTGTTTGTTTGTTTGTTTTGGACACAATGTGTACCTCCTTTGGCTGTCTGAACACCATCATCAAGCAGTTTGCTTTCTAAAAGAGCTCACACATGACTCCTATTAACTATATATGGCTGGCACTGCCCTCTGACAGCTGAGTCCTGACTGGGTTATTTCTTCTACCTCTGCCTGGGAATGCAGGTGAATGAAGGGAGTTTATGCAACCTCTTACGGTTGAGCTTGGGGTCCTGAGATCTCAGTTTGCATTTGTTAACATGCTAATTTACAATTTAGGTCCTGAGGGCCTTGCTATCTGACTGTTAACTGGGGTCTCCCTCTCCCTCAGGAGTTTTGCACTATTTGGCCTCTAACTCACTTGTCCCTGAGAGCCAGCTCGGCTCCTGGTGCTGTCGGTTCTCCCAGCGCACAGCAAGATTTTATTATTATTATTATTATTATTATTATTATTATTATTATTAAGTTATTTCATCTTAGAAATGTCTTGTTTCCCTGAGTTGTGTTGTATGAGTATGTGGTTTTTTTGGGGGGAGGAGGGCACACCCGCGCTCACACACACATATAGACGCTAGAATCAACATTAGGAGTCTTCCTCAACTGCTCTCTATTGCATTTTTTGAGACAGAGTCTCCCCTGAGCCTGGAGCTCACAGAACAGACTAGATTGGCTGGCAATGTGCCCCAGGGCTCCTCATGTCTCCACAGGCATCATTGGTGTGTGCCATGGCTTTTTACATGGGTGCTGGGAATCAGAACTCAGGTCTTCATATTTCTTCCCCAAGGAATTTATCAGCGGAGCCAATCTCCCTAGCCCAAAGGTCTCCATCTAACCCAGCCCCAGTCACCGTGGCTGACTCAGGCCTTTCTCAGCTTTTTCTAATCCCTTTTGAAGTAGTCTTCATTCGGTTCTCTTTCATCAAAGAGCATCTCTGAGACCCCGGATGTGTTGTCTGCCCGGCTGCTTTCTCCAGAGGGACTTTGGGAACTGGGCCGGGCATAGATCCGGTTTCCACTGCCGTTTCCAATTGGAGGTTCATGGCAGATTCCTGTAATTCCTCTGCGACTGCTACGGGGTGGGGGAGACGTTCCAGCCTCCTTTGCTGTCCCCCTCGGTAATGGTGGGGAGGGGGCCATTGATCCAGGTCTGTTGTTTCCTGCCTTGGCGCTCTCTCGCGCCACTGCCCACTGCGAGGGTTCAGGACATGCCCCTAGGGGAACTGTAGACTCTTTGTAAAGTTTGCCCGTAAATCTCAACTTTAACCGAGGATGAAGAAAGAGGAGGCAGGAAAGAAAGCCTCCCTGCGGATCGACAACAGCCCACATACACAAGGTACCTCCCCTTTATGGAGCGCCGGCCTCCTTGTGCTTGGCGGAGTGTGGGACGAAGGAGTGACTTCTGCACCCACACGAAAGATGGGAAGACTGAGGTCTGCCGTCAGCAAGGTCGGTGTCCAAGACCCTAGGCAGAGACAGGTGGGACCGTGGCCAGTAGGACCTCGAAAGCCGGACGTAGCTCCTCACTCGACTAGCTGCAGAACCTGCCCCGCCCCCAGCTCCTCACCACCCGCTGCCTTGCAGTTGCCAAGGAAACGGGGCACGCGTGAGGGCACCGCGTAGGCGTAGCGTTCCCGTTGCTAGGGCGTCCTGGAGCCGCTCTAGCGCGAGAAGGAGAAGTGAGGTTCCAGAGCCCGGCAGCAACCAGAGCGAGGGAACCCCAGTCCGAGTCTGCGCTCCCGGGAGGGTGACTGCAGGGTGATCCACTTCTCCAAGCCTTTCCCAGCCCCAAGCAACAGGCTGTACTCTGTCCCTGTCCCTCCCTCCAGAGGAACCCCCAACCCCTGGGAACCTCTGGGGGTTCCCTGACCTCTACAGTAGGTCAGCCTTCAGAGGGCGAGCAAGAGCTTCCTGGTGGGTGAAGGAAAGACAGAAAGAGGCCAGCCATGTCGAACCAGTAAGTGATGGGTTACCCGTTAGCCTCTGTGGCTTCTCCAGGGTGGCTTCTTCGTCCTCCTCTCTCCTCCTTTTAATCTTTCATCAATTTCAATATACCTCAGGATCGATTATCCCTGTCTTGTTGGCAAAGATCACTAGACTGTTTCCCTCCTTCTCCAGGGGGAGGACCTACCCCCAGGCCTCTATCACATGCCCATGGCTGACCCAGGCGGCTTTTCTGTTAGTTATGAGGGAGTTGCTTGTGAGAACCCCAGACCCTAAACATAAATTCCAGAAAGATCTGGAGGAAGCATCAGCACCCTGCTTCCCAGCCTAGTTCCCCAGGCCATTGCTGAGTGCGTCTCTCTCACCTCCTTATATACTTGGCTCTGCAGTTGGCCCATATTGTGAGCATGTGGTATGACTAACTGGAGTAAGTCCCAGGCCGCAGCCATGGTCACAAGCACTCTGCAAAGCTGTAGCTCTGAGTACCGTTTCCATATCCCAGCACAATGCAGGGCATTGGCTTAGAGCATCCATTTGTGGCAGCCGTAGACCATAGCTCTAGGCCCAGCTTCCAGGAAACCTAAGCCTGGACGATCCCAGCTCATGAGGCTTGGGGTGAGGAGTGGGGCATGGGGAGATCAGGAGAGCAGATTAAGACCTGTGGGGCTGGACGAAGGCTGTTGAACATCAGGTCTAAGCTTCCTGGAGATGAAGTAGGAACTTGACAGTGTGGACACAGGATGGTGTGTATGAGACATGGAACAAGTGTAGGTAAAAGGGCAAGCCCAGGACAGCAGGGAGATGAGCTACCAGAAAAGGAACCAAAGCCTCCCTTTGTGGGAAAATGGTGTGGGGAGGAAGGCCAGGCTCTGCTCGGTGCTGCTGGGGTGCTGTTGGGGTGAGCCGGTGGAAATCCTAGAATGGAAGCCAGATTAGTCATCATTGACAGTGATGTGATGGACTGGAAAGATCATTCTGGAGACAGGAGGGAAGCCAATGCAGTGGAGGCCTGAGAGTTTCCCCACAGAGGTGATAGGATGGTCACCCTGGCAGCGGACAGAGTCCTTAGACAGGAAAACACTTTATTTTTGTGGTGGTGAAGGAACCGAGACAGTATAGGAGGCCAGGAATGGGTGGGTGCCACCCTTGATGGTGAGAGCCAGTGGGAGTATGGGCCAGCAGACAGCTCTGGGTACTGATTTTGCAAACCGAAACTAAGTGTAGCCAAACATCTAGAGGGAAGGCAAGGCAAACAAGAGAGCTCTTCTGAGAGAAGGGCATATGGAGAGATAACACAGAAACATTGGGACCATAAACTGAGGGAGTAATGGCAGCCACTGAGGATGTGGGACTCAGAGCTAGCAGTCGGAAAGAGAGGGGTCTGGAGGCCATGTGAATAACCAGGAGGCCCCTGGAATGGCACACAGCCAGGACGGAAGGGGGACCCACATTAAAGAGCACCCCCAATACAAACACCTAAACTCCCCAACACACGGGGGGGGGGGGGGCGGGGGAGGAGAGAGCACACAGGTAGGGAAAAGCCAGATCTCTTGCAGAGCAGGAAGGTGGTTGGAGCATGCAGAAAACAGTGACCATGCACCCAGTGGGAAGTAGAGAAGGTTTCATTATCTGCCAGTGGTGGGAGATAATCCCCATTTACACACGTAGACATCCCAAGGAAACCCAGTTTATGGTCCCTCCCTAGCCATCGGTGGCAGGAAGAAATCTATTAAGCTATAGAACAGCCATGTGGTCTTTCTCAGCTCTTACCCACTGCTCTCCTGACTTCAGAGTCTGTCATGTTTCTAGGTTGTGTTCTCAACTCTGAAATCCATCATGAGCTTTTTAAACCACTAGGCAGTGTCAGGGTTGAAATACACCTAAGTTCTCCACACCATCATACCTGTGAGCCTGCCTTTCGGAGCCTTGGGGATGGGGTCCACTCCTAAGGATTCATGAATTTAAGAGGTGACATAGTCTGCCTGTACCTAGCTGTCTTGAGAGGAAGGACAGCCTGACCATTACTACACTCTCCCCTTTGGCCCCCACCTGGCCACAACCAAAGGTGCGAACCTGTGTCCACACTAAGAATTGTGTGACTGAAGGAAGCATCATCACCATGCTCAAGACAGGGCAGAAATGTCCCACGGGTCCCTTGACTGGTGGCGGGTAAGCCACACAAAGGTGTGCCCACAGCATCATAGGTGGTTTGCCATTAGACCAAAAAAGAAGTCCCGGCTTGTGCTACAACGTGAGTGAACTTGCTACACAGTATGAGTGTAGGAAGACACCCACAGAGAGTGAATTAGGACAGACTCCGTTTATAGACAGTTCCCAAGTTAAGATGGCTCAGCTTATACCCTCTCTGCTTCATGGAGGCATCAAAAGCCGTCGGAATTAAGTAGACACCGTATTGTGACTTTTGAAGGTGGATCTTCTCCTGGGCTAATGATTTATGTCTGCTTCTCTGGATGCTCGGCCTGGTCAACTCTTAATCAAGAGGGAAACTCCTACCTCTGTAGTGTGCCGTGCTACTGAGATAGGTCTTCACTGAGGATGTGTGTGTCACGTACAGCTCTGTGTGGCACTGTCTAAATAAGGCCAACTGAGGCAGTCTGGGGATTCATGGCCAAGGGATGGAAGGAGGCGGACTCGAGAGTGACTATTTGTCTGGACAGGATTCTCTTGGAGTGATGAAAACATTCTAGAACTGGACAGTGTGATGGTTGAACAGCACCATAAATATACTAGAGCCACTGTGCTACCCCATGGAAGACAGGGTTCCTGGTGGTTTGCGAAATGTGTCTCCATGACACTCTTGTTTAGCACCTTGCAGCGTCCCTCGCCTCACATTATCATCACATATGTCCCCCGTGAGCCGAAGGACCAGACACTGCAGGGAGAGTGTGTGAGCTCATACCACACCATGTCTGTGAAGGAGGCCAGCACTCTGTAGGTTGGTGTGGCTGAGGCATGGTAGTCAGGTCCCTGGCAGCCAGAGTGGTGGAGTGTGGCTACAGATACAGTGAAGGGGTCAAGGCAGGAAGCCCTAGACTCTTAAGGAACAGATCTGTCAGAAAGCGATGGAGCCATCTTTAGTGGTGAAGAAATCATGCCAAGACATGGAATCCACGTGTTCACCTAGCACTCCGTATTTCCCATCAGCCACCACCATCCCCCTAGGGTCCTTGAAAGGCACAGGTGAGGAAGAGAGAGACTTCAGCCCGGAGGGAGAACCTGTGAGGCTCCAGTCACCAGGACTGCCTTTGGCTCAATGTTCCAGCCATAGCCAGTCTGCCGTAGCCTTGAACGTTCCTTGTTGTCCTATTCCTGGCTGAAGTGGGTGCATGAAGGCATAAACTCTGTGGAGGGCACAGACCCTCCGTGAGCTAGCTGTCTAGCTGCCTCTCCCCACCACAGTACCCACTCACCCTGCCTTTCTGTTCCACTGGGGCATCTGTGGATTCCCATGCTAGAAGCCTGAGTCTGTTGGTGCATGTGGGTCCGGGTGGGGTCAAACCACCCATCCATGTTTTTAGGAGGCAGCCCCTTTATAGTGCTTGCTGCAAGGATAAGCAATTTGAAGTATAAGTTGCTGTGGTGGTTTAAATAAGAATGGTCCCCATAGGCTCATGCATTTTAATATTTGTTCCCGGTTGGTGGAACTATTTGGGAAGGATTAGGAGGTGTGGCCTTGGTGGAGGAAGTGTGTCACGGGAGGCGGGCTTTGAGGTTTCAAAAGCCCCTGTCATTCCCAGTTAGCTCCTCTACTTCCTGCTTGCTGATGAGATGTAAGCTCTTGGCTACTGTTCCAGCACCATGCCTCCCTGCCTTCCGCCACACACTCTGCCATGACAGTCATGGACTCTAATCCTCTGGAACCACGAGCCTCTTCTAAGTTGCTTTGGCCATGGTTTGTTATGGTAATAGAAAACTTACCAAGACAGTTACCCTTCATCTTTCACTGTTTATTCCATCCCCACATTAAAATTATGATATTTACTCTGTTTATTATTCCTGGGTTCTTGTCCATATTAAATTTGTATACACCAGCCTCCAGACTTCGCTGTTTTTATGTTTTATGTCTTTGAGCAGGAGCAGATCTTGCCTTCTGTTTGTTCTTGACTTCTGCACTCTGAAATATTTTTCAGCTAGATCTGTGTAGCCCCCACCCCACCCCAGTATTCTTTAATGCCCTTTATTTGAACTGGGATAGAGCTGGGACTTCTATTTTTTTCTCAGCCCTTCCTTTATGTAGGGGTTGTGTGAGCCTTGCAACCTTGCTGTTTTAATCAATGCCATTTACTGTTACTGATTTCCTTGCATTTGGCAGCTAAGCCATTTATAAACAGCAGTGTTAAAAGTCCTTTTTTTTTTTGGTCAATCCCTTCTTCCTCGTTTACTCCGAATTTCCAGGGTCATGTTGCTTGTGTTTCCCTGGTGAGGATGCAGTGGTCCCTAGATCCAGCATCCTGTGGCAGCCATCATTTTAGTGTGCACAGTGCGTCTTTGCTCAGGAATGGGCTGTCTGTCAGTTTGCCAAGTATTTTCTCAAATGCCCATATCTACCCTGTGGTTTTGACATTCTAGGGCTGTAAGTGGGTGCTCCTGCATGCTTAGCCGCAGTCATTCCTAGATTCCCCCTGCCTTGGTTAGAGATGCTTTTCTTCTGGCTGTGTTTGGTTTGCTGAATGGAGTTTCGGATCCGAGTCCTGATCGAAATCAGCCTGTGCTCTTCTCCTGTCCCCATGTCTGTTGGCTGAGGCCCCAAGCCCTAGTTTGTCCCCAAAGTAAATCCTACGACATTTCTATGTTTGATGCTACCAGCTGTGGGGCCTGCTGGTGTGCTTGGCCTGTGTTCTCTCTGGCCAGTGACCGTCTTAAGATGTGTTCCTCTCGGATTCCGGGAGTCTAGGCTTTGGCGACATGACCTCCTTCTCACTTTACACCCTTCGTGACGTTGCGTTCTCCAGGCAGATGGCCAGCCACAGCTGCCTCTGTCCAGGTCTGACATCATCTTTGACTTGCTCATCTTTCTCCTGTCCTCCCCTGTTGCTTATCTTTCTGAGGTGTGAACACACAGATGCAGAAAGTCAGGCATCTGAGGTGTGAACACACAGATGCAGAAAGTCAGGCATCTGAGGTGTGAACACACAGATGCAGCAAGTCAGGCACACCTGTGCTTTGAGCACATGCACGGTTGCTTCTGTGGGTCTCACTCTTCCGTGGACAGTCATTGTCTCTGGTCAGTGATACCTACCATTAACCACTAAGTAGTCGGGAGTGGAGTGTCCTGCAGTAGCCATAGCTCAGACTTCCTGAGGATCCTGTTCTCTTCCGTGAGAAGCTACCTAGCTCTTTCACTAGCAGAGCCCTCTAATTGTTGTTGAATTTTTGGAAGTGTGGTGCTTGCACACACTGTGGATGGAGTGGCGGATGCCTGACTTAGCATCCTAACTCAGTGGGATGGAGTGGCAGATACCTGCCTCAGCATCCTAACTCAGTGGGATGGGGTGGCAGATGCCTGCCTCAGCATCCTAACTCAGTGGGATGGGGTGGTGGATGCCTGACTCAGCATCCTAACTCAGTGGGATGGAGTGGCAGATGCCTGACTCAGCATCCTAACTCAGTGGGATGGGGTGGTGGATGCCTGACTCAGCATCCTAACTCAGTGGGATGGAGTGGCAGATGCCTGCCTCAGCATCCCAATTCAGTGGGATGGGGTGGCGGATGCCTGCCTCAGCATCCTAACTCAGTCGGGTGGGAAGGAGGAAAAACTCTGCTTTGGGATTCGCACAGTCTTTGCTTCTCATAGTAACCCTGTGTCTTGCCCCTAACTGCTCACGCTTGCTTTCCTCCTGACAATTGGGAACCGTAAAGCTTAAAAGGCCAACAATGAACCCTAAGGCCAGAACACCACCACATGGTGTGTCCTCAACACCTGTGACTTGAGCTTCTGAATGCTCTGGCTTCCTCGTCTCTAAACCAGGAAAATGATTTACCTACATCTGAAGGGTATTGTGAGGATGGCATGCACTATTATATGGATAGCTCTCAGAAGTGTGGCTGAAGGGGTATATAATAAGTAACCGCCTCTATCACCATTAACTCACCACCACCATCATCACAGCCATCATCATATGATCATGACCATCATTATCACCATCACCATCATCAACCACTATCACCGCCATCACCATCATTAACCACCATGACCACCATCATCATTACAATCATTACCATACTCACCATCATCAACCACTATCACCGCCATCACCATCATTAACCACTATGACCACCATCATCATTACCACTATCGTCACCACACTCATCGCCGTCACCATCATACCACCATAACCATGGCCACATGACCCTGAAAATCTTCTCACATCAGGAGCCGCATCTATCATCGGGACAGTTAGACGAATGCAGCACTGGCATCCGGGCATCAGCCAGGGGCCACTGCAGTTTATCAGCACAGCGGACTGCAGAGCAACAATTCTGAGGAATGGGTTTGTGGGGGGCAGGAGGTGTCAGGGAAATCTAAAGGTGGAGCTTATTGCTGACATGAGGATGCCATCAAAACAAGGTGGCTGAGTATGAGTACTCTCCCCCAGTGCTCCCTCAGTTGCTTGTTGAGTGACAGCAAAGGACTTGAAAGGCTGTGAACTCACGGGGAGAAAGAGCACCTGAGTACCTGCCGAGAACCATCGGGCACCCTGAAGAGGGAGAGATGGGCTCGAGGTGTGAAGAAGTCGGGGAGCTGGACCCAAAGCCAGAGCTCCCCTGCAAGGGGGATGGATGCCCTGGAGCTTCTGAGGGTCTAGAAGAGCTTTGACTGTAGAGCAGTATCAGGTCAGGTCACCCCCAATCCCATGTCTCACACCCCAGGGAGCAGGTGGCTAAGCAGCTCCAGGTCCAGCAGAAAATGACACATGCAAACAGGTAGTTGGACACCAGGCACGAGGACACCTGGAAAGTGTCCAGGCTGGAGCCATAAGGGTGTCCAAGTCCTCAAGCTCTGGCTTCTAGGAGTCAAGGAACAGGACATTCATCCTTTCCAGAGCAGCCTCCGCCCAGACACCCTTGATATCTAGCTGATTTCAGCCTTAGCTCTTAAGTGTCAAAAGCAAAAATTTGGGATAGGGAAATCTCTCCTGCAATTATTTCAATCTGAACAGGCATATTGGGCAAATCTAAAGCTAGAACTATCAATAGAGAAGACAGAAAGGGGATGGTATGGTGCCTTTGGTGAATGATGTCCCCAGCTTTCAGCTGCCCCCATCCCACCCCAGGAGTGCATGGAACAGTCTGCATTTCATACACCCATTCAACAAGCTTCTTGTTGTATATACTCCACCCAGTAGAGTGGGGCAAGAGACCCCAGCAGGCACAGACCCCATCAGACCCTCACTTCTCATACGCTGTTATGATTCTGAGTGCAGCAACTGTTGGCTTTAGCTGTGATTCATCCACACTGTCTCACATCTGTGTGAAACCGTCTCTTTGGTGACTGACTGCAGTTATTCACGTCTCATTGGTGGGCTATCTCTAGACCTTTGCTATTTTCTTAAATAATGTTTTGTTTTATGTGTGTTAGTGTTTTGTCTTCATGTATGTGTGTCTGTGGACCACCTGTATGCCATGCCTGCTGAGGACAGAAATGGGCATTAAATCCCCTGGAACTGGCGTTGTAGAAGGCTGTGAGCTGTTGTGTGGGTGCTGGAACTGAACCCAGGTCCTCTGTAAGAGCAACTAATATTCTTAACCACTGAGCCATCAGCCTCAGACTTCCACTATTATTGTGTCTTAAAATACTGGAGCTGGAGGGATAGCTCACCCTGTAAACTGTGTGCCTTGCAAGCATTCAGACCTGAATTTATTAAAAATAAGAAAAAAAGGCTGTGCATGATGACACACTCTTCTATTTCCAGCACTCGGGAGGTAGAAAAAGGGGGAGTCCCTGGGACCCACTGGCCAGCCACTCTAGACTACAGGATGAATACCAAGGCCAGTGAGACTTCATCTCAAGAAGCAAGGCTTTTGTCTCCTGAGAATGACATAGTGGTTGACCTTTGGCCTCCACACACCAGAACACACACACACACACACACACACACACACACACACACACACACACACACACACCAAGATTCTAAAGGGCTAGGGATATATTTCAGTGGTAAAGTATTCACCTAGCATGCCCGAAGTCCTGAATTCATTCCCCAGTGTAGAAAAAAATTATACTGCTACAATCATACTTGATACGTAGTCATAAAATTTTATCTACAAAGTCTGCACAGGTCTAACTTTACAAGGCAACGTGGAATTACTTTCCAAAATGGTAGTTTCAATACATACTCCATCATACATCATACATACATATATACATTTAAATCAGTTAAAATCAGTTAATTGTTCTGGATACACATAAATTTATTATTTAAATTAGTGTAGTAACACTGGGTTCACAGACATGCTGAAGAACAGTTATATTATTTATAAAGAGGCTTTTAAAAATTATTTACTAATCATAGCAATGGTTGTAGGGAAACAGACAAAACACTGTAAGTTGTCTAGAGAACCTTCCAGTGCCGTGCGGTAGTGGCGCATGCCTTTAATCCCAGCACTCAGGAGGCAGAGGGAGGCAGATCTCTGTAAGTTCGAGGCCAGCCTGGGCTACAGAGTGAGTTCCAGGACAGGCTCCAAAGCTCCAAAGAGAAACCCTGTCTCGAAAAACCGAAAAAAAAAAAAAAAAAAAAAAGAACCTTCCAGCCACTCACTGTGTTCAGAACTCACGCCTGCCTGTGTGTTCTGTTTTAGGATGCCAGGTGGCCAATATTGGGTGCCCAGTGGGATCAAGTGCATACATGAGGTTATCTAAACTCTGTGTCTTCCTCCAGAATGTACAATAAAATGTGGCACCAGACCCAGGAAGCCCTCAATACTCTGCTTGACAAAGAGTCTGAGAAGATGACCGAGCCTCAGAGAAACAAGGTCATAGTCTTCCAGATGTTAGCCACCTTCTACATAAAGTATGTGCAGATCTTCAGGAACATGGAGAATGTCTATGACCAGATAGTCCATCCGCAGAAACGCGTGCTGATTCGCAAGATCCTGGATGGAGTGATGGGTCGCGTTCTGGAACTGAAGAACGAGATGGTGGAGTTGGAAATGACAGAGTTCCATTATTTTGACGACATCTTACAGGACCTGAAGTTGGCTCCCGTAAGTGTTTTTTGTCATTGTTTCCTCGTTAGGCTTTTTTTTTTTTTTTTTTTAAATAAGGCACTTGAGGCTGTGTCCACTGTCTGCAGATTCCTAGCCGTGGTGACATGTGATGACCTTGTTGAATTAAAAGCCTGAACGTTCTCTTTGCTTAAACCTCACTATCATGAAGAAGGCGTTGGGTGCTTCCTTGTCTGTGTAGACCAGTTTTTGCACCGTCCGTGGGTCTGTTTGACACTGAAGTCCTGTTATCACAGAGATGCCATTATGTCAAGATGGTTGAAATGGAGTTGACTGACCCTCTCACAAATACTCCATAGCCCAAAGTCTCCCATTTTCTCTGGGCCATGCCCCCAAATCTCTGGGTCCATGATGTCCTTCTGCCTTCTACTACCCCATCGTCACTTAGATGATAGTCTTGGATGGCCTGGACCTTGTGCCCAGCTCAATGACTCTCTTCCTTTGCTTTGGGTCAGTACTGACCAGAAGGTTTATAGCTATGGCCTTTGTTCCTTAGGTACTGCAGAAGAAGGCATCCCTCCTTATTGCCCAGGAAGCCTCCCTCTGCCTCCTGGTAACCTCGGTATCTCCTATGGTCACTCAGACCCTGCCACTGAACATTTTCCCCCTTGCTGACAGACATTTGCCTGAGGTTTCTCTAATATCCTGGGTGCACAGACTTTCAAGGACCACTAGACACCTCATTTCTTCCAGCAATAGGCCCTGTGAGCTCACCCTCAATTTTGAAAGGGTGATTCCCTCAGGTAAAGTTAAAAAGACAAAATGTCTTTACATGGGACTTAAGGCTTCTTCACTTTGAAAATAGTTTGATTTTTGGAAATACCATTCCTTTTTCTGGGGAAGATTCTTCTAGCATTGTTATCTGATGGCATCAGAATAGACTAATGAAAGTAGCTGGAAAGAGTGGAGACATTCCAGAATTTGCATGTGCATTTCCTGCATTTCTAAGAACAAAAGTGAACCACCAGATTCAGTCAGGTGTGCTTGGCTCACCCGGGTGAAAAGAGGAAGAACAGCCTGGGCCAAATGTGGAATCGCTGTTTATTGAATTATAGTCCTAAATTGAATTAGTAAGGTGACATTCAATGTCTGAATCTAATTTCAAGGCTGTTAAATGGTTACAGTCTAAAGAGGTTTGGGGACTCACATGCTGGCCTCCCTCCACTTTCCCTGCTATTCACACTGCTCCAAACTTCAACTGTTCACCTTCCTTACAACTAGGAAATGTTGCTGCTGTGAGAAGCCAATTATGCCCAGGAAAGAGAGGGGTGACGGGAACAGACATCGCTCAGGAAGTCTATGCTATAGGATGACATCAACAGTGTTTTCCACCAGCCCTGGAACTGGTGGACAAGCCATATGATGTCTTTGACATGCAGGGGTCAGAACACTGGGTCAGCAGTAGCATCTGGGTTCCGTGAACAGTGTCCTGGCAAAGAAGCGAGCCTTGGGAATGTCCCTGCCTTTGGACCATTCCAGCCAGCATCCTCTGCACTTGGCCACTACGGCCAATCTCTCACAAAGTCCACGCTCCTTGCTGTTTTTCTGGCCAGCCCCCAGCGGTTTGTATGGTAGGACTTAAGTTCTCACCCCAGAGATTGGGACACCAGAGGAGCTGTGCCAGTCAGAACTTCCCTGAGAGAATCTGAAGCCAGATAATGATGGTATCTGTGTCTCTGTGATGAACTGTCCTCCCAAGGTGGTCCTCAGTCAGCTGTGAAGAATGGAGCAAATAAAGCTAGAGCCAGAGGAAAGATGGGGAGGAATAGCAGGACATCTTCATCCCACCCCTGCCCTTGGTCCTATGAGTTACTCAAAATGCTTCCGTATGTGACGAATGGGGCTTGAACTCACATCTTCATGCTGTGCAGCAAGCACTCTTAGCCACTGAACCTTCTCTCTACCCCACCCCCCATCACCCACCCTTCACCCCTCATCCCCTCACCCCCATCCGCCCATCTCCCATCCCCTCATCCCCCCATCCCCTACTCCCCACCCCCACAAGCAAGTCTCCATGATTTGCTCATCCTGCAGTGATTCTAGGTGGATTTGAGTCCTGGGACCCTGACAGAATGGTCTTACACTTACTCTTTCTTCTTCAGCAACAGTTGGACGTCCCCATACCCAGGTATTTTTTGAAGGAGAGGTTAGAAGTCATAAAAGGAAGAGAGAAGATCCTCGCCCGCATCTTAAATGAATGTGGATTGAACCTTCCTGATGTGGTTTGTACCATTCTAACAAATGTCTTTCACGGTCTGTGTAACCTCCTCCTCCTCCAGCCCCGACTGTCTGGGGAACATTCACCTTATTCTCAAGTAGAGAAAAGAGTTTCCCCTCCCCGCTTGCTCTATGAGGCCTATAAGAGATTGTGTAACTTTGGGGTGGTTGTTAGTGATTTGTTATAATTACTTTATATAAAATAAAAATCAAATGATAATGCTTCGTGGGTTACATCGGGAGCCATAAGACTGAGCCAATCACCAGCTGCATTTGCTTTTTCGTCTCTAATTCACCAGGTAAAGTCAGGAACTAAACCTACCAAGTTCAGAATTCACAAACTCAAAACCTACTGTGTGTTCTCAGTCGCTCCCTGGCCTTTTATGAGTTCTAACTGAGTGACATTTGAATCATCTAGAAGGACTGTTACTGGGAAAAGAAAGCCTTTAAGAAACCCTCAGAAAGGGCCTGGGAGACGGTTCAGTGAGTAAAGAGTTCTCTTCACAAGCATGAGGCCCTGAGTTCAAACCCCCAGAGCCCTTGTAAAGCTGGCTGTGGCAGCAAAAGTGCCCCTACCCCTGCGGGAGCACTCTCCCATAATGTCCCTCTACACTGGTACAGCTTCCCCCTCGCTTCCAGGACAACGGTAGCCTCACTCTGATCCCATTCAGGTCTTCATGGCCTCTAAAGACTCCCTAACAGCCTTGCTTATGTACGTGTGCATAAATGGCACACACCAATCACCTAGACCTGTTGCTACATACCCCACCTGAGGCCCCACAGTCTGCAGCATGAACCCACATTTTTTTCTGTTTTAATGATGTTCATCATGGTTGGATGTGTGTGTGTGTGTGTGTGTGTGTGTGTGTGTGTGTATGTGTGTGTGTGTGTGTTTCATGTGTATACAAGTGCATGTGCGTGAGCTTGTGTGTTGAGTGTGTTTCTCAACCATTCTCCACCTTACTTTTTGATACAAGGCCTCTCACCCGACCTGGACCTCACTGATTCAGGTAGACTGGTTGGCCACTTAGTGTCATGGATCCCCTTGGCTATGCTCCAGATGCAACCCCAGCACTGGGATTCCTGACACACACTGTCACACCCAGCTTTTTAGCTGAGTACTGGAAATTCAAACTCAGTTCCTCAGCCTTGAGAGAGACTGAGTCACCTCCCCAGCCCCTACCTTTTCACACATAGAAGTAAACAGTTCTGAATGGTTTAACATCCTAGTCACTGCCGTCTACAGCTGACCTCAGCCTCTTACTTGTAGTACATTTATGTCCTCATCTCAGAGACATCGTTTCCATTGCTATTTTCCCATTAAGCAAATGATGGAATCTCCAGCATTAATCAATATGTCTGACTGACATTTCTGGTCATCTCAGGTCTAATTTGCTATGGAACTAAACTTTTGGTGTGTCAGTTAGCTTTCTGTTTGGAAGGTAGCGGTCTGGTCCGTGGTGGCTAACCTTGGTTATTAACTTATCACACCTGGGAAGAGGGAACCTCAACTGAGAAATTGCTTCCATCAGATTGGTCTGTGGACACGTCTATGAGGACTTTCTTTTTACAAAGGATTTTTGTTTTGGCTTGGTTTTTGAGAATTTTGTGCATGAGCCCTGTGTTTACACCACTCCCCACAAACTCTTCCTGGGACTCCCCACTCCTTCCAAATTCATGGTCTCTTCTTTAATTACCATTGTTGCATGTATATACAGAGACATTATATATGTTATATGTAATTGTATATAGTTATATAATGTATATATATAACATATATTTATAGTTCATTATAAAATAATGAATGTGTGTATATACAGTTATATATGTTATACATGATGAATACGTTACATATAAATACATTCACACACACATCTATAACCTACTAAGTCCATTTAACATTGCTCATGTGTACATGTGTCCTGAAATGACCACTTGAGATCGGACATCCTATTTGGGAACTTATCCCTGGAAGAAACTAATTCTCCCTCTCTTCATTTTAATGTGGGACATTTCCTTGATTGTTAGCTGTAGGAGATCCCAGCCCACTGTGGGTGGCACCATCCCTCAGCAGGTGGGCCGAGGCTATCCAGACCGGTAGCTAAAGGTGAGCTGGAAGCAAGCCGGTAAGCAGCAGGGCTCTGTGGTGTTTGCTTCATGCTTCTGACCTCAACTCCTGCCCTGGCTTCCCTTGACGATGAAGTGAAATAAGCCCTTTCCTCTCCAAGTTGGTTGTGGTCATGGTTTTTATCACAACAGAAAGGCAATCTAGAACACAGTCCTTAAGTCAGGATCACAATCTACAGTTGCTACAGTATAGTACGCAGTTGGCAGCAAGTGCCTTTACTTGCTAAGCCGTCTTGCTAGTCTAGTTCAACATGTATAAATAGTGATTTGCCTGATTTTTTTTTATTTTTGTAGAAATTCGCCGTAAAGAGCCTAGCATTGGAAGAGGCTGTCAAAATGATCCAGATTGCTGAGCGAGCAAGGCAGGGCCGCCTCAGGGCCATGTTCATGAAGCAGATCTTCCTCCAGGAGTGCAGAGCCAAGGAGATCAAGCTGCTGGGCCAGAGACTAGCAGACACCAGCCTGGCAGCACTGCAGATTCAGAAAGTACGGACGTGGGGGCGCTTCTGGATTTGAGGGGCAGGCAACACGTTCCAGCCTGTGGCTGAGCTCTGAAATTCAAAACCCAGAGCCCTACCTATAGGAAAGCTGTGTTGAGTTAGTAAACCCCACAAAGATTTATTGGCTTACCCTGGAGAAGCATCGTCTTGTTTTTATTTTGTTTGTTGTAAACTTGGAAGTTAAAGATGCAGAACACTGTGTTCAAAGACTTCCAAAAGGGCACCGATAATTGTTGGAAAGAATGTTGCTAGACTCTAGCAAGGATGTAAACCCACAATGAAGGTTTTAAAAAACTGCATCCATGCAGAGACAATTGGGGAGATGCCAGGAGCAACTCCTGGGGCCTTGAAGACAAGCTCGCCACTTAGCACATTCCAGCCACCAGCCTAAGGGCCAGAACCTGGTATTCCTTCTAGAGGGGCTCCAGGGACTGATTTTTTTCCCTCTTAAATAGTCTTACAGTGTGCCTTGTCTTTTTCCTAGTGGAGGGCAAGGTTGCTTGTGAGAAGATGAAAACTACCGCCATGTGGCACAAATCCGAATTAAATTAAAAAGAGAATAAGTATAGGGAGCCTGAGTATGCAGGACATTATCCTCAGCTGTGTCTGGGTAGTCGTGAGAGAGGACGTGAGAAGGACAGGCAGATCCCTTTCTTTCTATCTCTGGCCTCTGCACCCTAAGCTAAGCTTTAGTTTTACAGTTTTTGGAAGCATCTGAGCTGTTCAAGTTACATTGGAAGGTTTTAATTGTAAAACAATGAAGTGCTATCTTTAGGTACAGCTTCATTCTTCTGACTTCTAGAAGTTTCTCTTGAAGAATCCCAAGTAAGATTCAAAGACATCTATGAGTCATTTCTGTAATTACCCTTCTTTAAAACTATTGTCTGTGGGGGCTGTAGAGATGGCTCAGTGGCTAAAAGCATTGGCCGCTCTTCTAGTGGACGTGGGTTCAATTCCCAAGCACCTACATGGTGGCTCACAACCGTGTGTAACTTCAGTTCCAGGGGATCTGATGGGCTCTTTTGGCCTCTGTGGCTGTTAGTACCCATCCATGTATTGCACAGACATACATGTAGGTGAAACACTTGTACACATAACATAAAATAAAAATTTAGGAAAGCTGTTGCCTCGCTCACCCAGCCTTGATAAGAGGGTTTGTGCCTAATCTTATTGTAACTCGCTATGCCAAGTTTGGTTGATACCCCATGAGATCTGCTCTTTCTGACGGGAAACAGAGGAGCAATGGACCTGGGGGAAGATGGGAGGTGTTGGGGGGCAGGGACTGGGAGGAGTGGAGGAAGGGGAGGGATGCCATTGGGATGTATTGTATGAGAGAAGAATAAATAACAAGAAAAAGGGTAAAAGGAAGGAGGGAAGGAAGGAAGGAAGGAAGGAAGGAAGGAAGGAAGGAAGGAAGGAAGAAGAAAAGAAAGCTGTTGCCTATTATCCCAACGTTTAAAAAATAATCGTAGTGGCACCCACAAGTGCTGGCTAGAGTTGGTCGTCACAATGCTTGGGCTAGGCAGTTTCTACAGGAGAACTTTGGATGGGAGTAACGATGCATTTGTTCGCAGGTTTGGCGAGGTTTCCATCAAAGCAAGAAAACAGTGAAGGAGAGGGAAGAGGAGATGGTATTCCTGGGGATGGTAAGTTCGCTCCTTAAAGAGCAGATTCTGCCGGATGTACATCTTCTCTAGTGAGTGTTTGTGGAAAGAAAGGAAAACAGAACTGGTGACTGACATGCCTCTGCGAGATGCAGAGAACTCCAGACAGGAGGCAGGCGGTTGAATCGGGAGTCCCCCACCCCTGCCCAGTGCCGGCAGAGCCCCTGGCTTCATGAGTGTCTTCCTGGTGAGAATGGAACAGCTTTGGTCCAGCTGGCACTGGAGGGTCCGTTTCCACAGATGAGTAAGTCATGGGTGTATCGCAGTGTAGCTGTGTCAACACAAAACAGTAGCGTAGGCAACCATCTGTCCTGTGGCACAGAATCAAGAACCTGGCACAGCGTAGTTCTCTGCCTAGGGTGTCACATGGATACTGTTGTGCAAGCTGGGGCTTAGGGATCTCATCTGAGGCTCAGGTGGGAAAGGATCTGCCTCCAAGGTCACGTGGCTGTTGGCAGCGCCCCACTCCTGGTGGGCAGTCAGACCAAGAACATCAGTTCTTCGCCAGCTCTCAGTGGAAACAGGCCAGCACCTGGTCTGATGGACCCTGGAATCTCCCATGTGGCAGCTTGCTTTCCCAGAGACAGCAGGGAAAGAAGGTACACTCATGGTATGCAGACCTTCGACATTGCCGTGTTGTTAGTTAAAAGTGAGTGACAGGTTCCCACAGAGGAGTTACAGCAGGTTGTAGGGACCAGAATCCCCTTAGAGTCTGGGGCAATGGGTCCTCAGTACATTCTGTGCATGGGGCATGGTGCTTCTGAACAGGGCTCATGTGTCCTGATCAGAGCCCATGCCCCCCAGGGCAGCCCACTTCTTCGTTTTCAGATCCCTCTCTTCCTCAACTGAAACCATCCCCCTTCCCCCACCCCCACCCGGGTCCTGCTGTCGAAGCTCAGGAGACCTCGTGCGTCCTTTACACATGACATCCCTTCAGAGCCCAGGAAATCAGCTCTGTAGCACTGGCATCACCAGGGATGTGCTCATTCCTGGGGGGCCCTCATTTGTTTGTCAGGCTCGGTTTCCATTAAAGGAATTTTAACGGAGAATCCTAGAATCCCAGCACGTCCTACAGCACCAGCTTCGGGTGTATCCCACGCAGCTAGCCACATTGCTGGGGGCCCCATTGGTGTCCTCAGATAAAAACACATCGACAGCAGTGTTGGCAAGGACTGGGTATGTGAAAAGAACTAGCTGCCTGTGGAGCTCTGGTGAGGCTGAGTAAGAAAAGGAGAAACAGGAATATAAATAGACCATAAATAACCACAGACACTAACAGGCTAAAAAAACTATTAGATCGTGTCTTGAACCTCTGTGGTCATAAATTAGAAGACACTGAACAGAGAAGATCATCTAGGGAAATATAAATATCAAAACTCACGGAAGCCGTAAGAAACCTCAATTAAGCCAATCACAGTAGCAGAGGCTTGACAGATTCTCCAGCCTCTGGGTTAGTCAGGGCCTGGGAGAATTAGGCACCAAGGGCAGAGCCAATGCTTCTGCAAAGTCATTCAGGAAACTTCATTCCAGAAACCAGGGTGGAGCTGAGCCCAGTCAGTACAGCGGAGGTGGTTCCGGTGGTACTGTGTGGTCCACATAATGATGACCTGTGTGGCCGAGCACCAATGGCAGCACACAGTGAGTTGACCTGGATGGACCTTGCTCCCGGGGCTTGGAGCTCCTGCCCATGAAGGACCAGAGGCCCATCACATCCCCATCCTGCTCCATTCCTCCACCTAAGCAGTTCAGCTACGGTCAGACTCTGGATAGGGCATTTCCGTTGCAAAACTGTTGCAAAACAAAAACCAATAAAATACAGTTGATTTTCACTCGGGGGACAGAGCAAATTACCAACAAGAAGCGGCCGTGCCCCTATGCTGTTTCTGTCATAGTTGGGGCAGTGCAGATGACAGTGGAGGGTGACCTCCTGGAGTGTGACCAGGACACTGCCCCCCACCACTGCAGCAAAGCACCCACTCAGCAAAGCAAAGCTCACTCCCTGCCGCCGCCTCCCTGTCACCTCCCCACTCCACTGCCCTCGGTAGGCGGGTGAGGGAGGGGCTGCTGTTATTGGGTGTTTGGAAAATCAGTCATAAGCAGTTTCTGCCTCCCCCACCAAGTGATAATGGTAAAAGGACAATACACGTTGGGTCAAAATAGAGAGAAAGAAAAAGATAGAAGAAGAAATAAATCTTGGCTGTGGACTTCGGGTCAGAAATACAAACTGAAAACTGAATGAGCCGTAAATGGCACTTCAGTGACACCTGAAATGTCACCTGCTCACAGTGGGCTGCGCTGATCCCTCCCATATCAATCATCAGCCAAGACAATCCCTCCCAGACATGCCCACAGGCCGCTGGGATCTGCCCAGTCCCTCTGCAGAGACTGCCTGTAATCCCAGTGTGCACGAGGCGGAGAGAAGGGATTCCTGGAGGAAGTCACCTATGGAAACCAGTCAAATCTGGCTCAAGTGAGAGACCCAGCCTCCATGTGTAAGGTGAAGGGTAATCAAGGCATGTACCCGAATGCACAGGTGTGCCTACACACATACAAATGCCCACATAAACACACACACAGAGAGACACATACCACATACGGATACATGTGAAAAATAACCTGAGTATATTGGTGGTTTTTACTTTAAAAATCAAACCAGCAATCTAAGACTCATGGCATGTGCTTAAGCACTATGTGAAATTTCACAGTGGTCAAACTTTTGACGCAACAGCTTCTATTTGAGTAAATTTTTATTTAATGTGATTCATTAGCCTGCATTCATTTACTGGCTATCTTCTGTATTCAAAAAAAAAAAAAAAAAAAAAAAAAAAGGCCAGAATCCCAGGCAACAGCCAAAGACCTTTGCATTCACCCTTCGGTCTTGACTGCCTGCCCTGGTACCATTCTGAGGTGGATCACTCATGGATAGCTCAGACTCCTCCACTTTCCTCTGTAATTTCCATGTCCTGGACTCGAGAGCCAAGCATAAGAACTTTCCACAGTGCCTTTTGCACAGCATGAGGAGAACAGCTCCCCCGCTGAGTGTTCCCTGCGACTTTCTCTGCATGCTTTTTTACCCAGCATCCTGCCTCTTGATAATACATGTGCTATTGAAATTTTAACCACTGAGAAATACATGGATTCAATTTTTGAAAGAATGTTATCTGCAATTTCCTGGCTGATGACCATAAAAAAAAAATCCACTATCCCAAACCAATGGCATGTTTTCAATTGAATATATTTTCCACTCTGTCATTGATGAAGGTGTTGCCTCCCCATTTCAAATCTCAGTTTTCCATTTTGTCACTGTAAAAGCCCTGGTTTAGCTGATCTCAGCTGTGCTCATATCCTCACATAAGCCCACCACGCTTCCAGGAGCAACGACTTGGTCTCTGAAAGTGGAATCAGAGCAAAGGGCATCACTCTGTCTTTTACCCCAACCAAATGTTTCTCTTAGCCATTGGCATATAAATTATTTTTTTTGATACTGCCATTTTAAATATTTAGATTATACAGTCTACAGAGGAAAATAAATAGAGGTCTAAAAATCATGTACGGCTATTTTAATTGGCAGAACCAATGGCGTGGATCCCGTGAAAGGAAACTTAATGACCACAATCCATTCTCTTCCATGGACCCCTCAAAGCCATTCGTCCTGCAGTCAAAGCTCTATATATTTTACATTACCCTGAAGCCATGGCTGTTTGCATTGTAATGAGGAACTCTGGGGACACTTATTAAAGGGTAGGGCCTGTCCTTCTTCAAACATCATCAGAATCCTGAAAGCACCATAAACCCCCATTCATTTTCAGACTCTACCATCAAACGAGCTATTTTCTCCACTGCTTTGGGGCTAATAAATTAGAATTTTATTCTTGTTAACCCTAGCA
Organism: Peromyscus eremicus; assembly: GCF_949786415.1. Taxonomy (NCBI): domain Eukaryota; kingdom Metazoa; phylum Chordata; class Mammalia; order Rodentia; family Cricetidae; genus Peromyscus; species Peromyscus eremicus. Next base: position 6,465,382 of record NC_081429.1, on the reverse strand, counting down.
CAGTCTGGATTACCCTGAGACGGAAGCTCCTAGAGACCCTGCTGTATCTTTTAACATTATAAGAGCTGCCTGTCCCCTCAGTGTCCCAGCAGAGGCAGCATTCAGCCACAGGCATTTCTCCTGCAACCACTGGGCCCCTCTGGGGCCTCTGGTTGGCAACACGGACCTTAGAGGCAGACCTGGTTCAAAGCCTGGCTCTATACCTTGCCAGAGGCAGGACCCCAAGTCTCCCACACCCTCCCTGGGAACTTCAGTTTCCTCTTTGGCCAGCACAGTACTTCCTCTATCACAGGGCAGCAAGCAAGACATCCGAAGAGCTTAGAGAGGCCTTGCTGGAGTGGGAAGTGGGAGACACTTCCGAGGAATGTGGTTGATGTCATCTTGGGAAATGATAAAATGTAATGGTGGTTGAGTGACCCTTGAAACAAAACCACAATACACTTCAGACTTAGCTCTTGTGTGAAACACATGTATTGAAGACCTAAAGATCCAGTGTATCTAGACTCTCATTGCTACACCCTACTGAATCTGTGTACTCAAAACTAGCCTGTCAAAATTTGATCTGGAAAAGTCCATGAGGCTGAGTCTGTCTTGATGCTTCCTGACCGAGCTGCAGAGGAACCTTCTGGAGATTCCCCCAAGGCAAAGCTGTGACCACCTACGCTGGAGTCTGCCAGAGGAAAGCCCACAGAGGCAGCAAGCCGCCCCCCCAGCCCACCACGCCCAATGGTGAGGGGCTTCCCCGAAGTGCTTGGTGGTTTCCAAAGCTCATTTCAGCCAGCCACTGTCCCCTTACTTTCATCCTGGACACTGAGAAAGGAGGATGCTCACAAGCCCCAGGCCAGCCTGGGCTACAGTGTGAGGCTCTGTTTCAAAAGGAAACAAACACCATCCACTTGAGAGGCGCTGGAGAAAAGGCGAGGCTATCTCTGTCTTTTCTATTAAGTAGGGTTTTACCGTCCAGTGGCCTGACCTGATATACCTTAGTTTGATTTCAATATATATTATATATTCATGCATGCATATCAATTGTATATTAAGAAATAATATATTGTTATTATTTGTTGTTGTTATTGTTAATATTCTGCTTAATTATGGCCCCGGCTTTCCAGGTCATCAGACATTAAATGACAAAGATAATCCTTTTCTTTGTCTTCCCTTTGTCCTCTGGCCCCAGGAGTGCCTCGTGGGTTCCCTTGAGCTGGAGGCTTGTTCATCGCACAGGAGACCCTTTACAAAGTCTCTCCATGCTGCATAGACTGTGGGCAAGGCTTGGGGCTCCAGTCAGCTTGGCTGGCTCACAAGGGTCTTCTGGGACTGTTGGTGCTACCATGCTGTCCTGCAGAGAGCAAATCATGTGGAGCTGTGCCCAGCTCACAGCACATGAGGAACACTGGCCAAGCATGGTCTGTTCTGCTCTTCAGAAAGCTTAAGATCCTGGGTTAGATACCAACATCATTTGCAACTCAGACACGCTAATTGAAGTGCTAGCGAGTGTTTTTATGTTTGTTTGTTTCTTAACCCACTTAGGTTAGAGGGGGATCAGGAAGGGTTGTGTCACCATGAAGTCAAGAAAGGGCCCTGTTGCAGACTCAGCAGGGAGAGGGCCTTGTGTAAAACCACCACATAAGACAGTTCAGCAAGGGCCACCAAGTCCAAATGCACATTACTTTCCAAGTATGATCTATAGCATCCATAAGAAACTATTTTCAGACAAAATGGCTTAAGCCAGAGACTCAGCCAAGAGAGGCATCAAACACAGAGAGTAAGTGTGGCCTCAGTCTGTGTGTTCTGCCTGTGTGACCCTGGGCAAGACCCTTGACATCTCTGTGCTACTAATTCCTCATATAAAATGAAGTAGTAGCCTTCTCTCTGGGTAAGGCCGCTGCGGGGACTAATTGAGTTCATATTTGTAAACACTCAAACTTGCCTCACGGTGAGGACTTTACATTGTCAGAGCACAAGGGGACAGACTCAGCCTGAAAGCTCACCAAAACCCCATCCTTTCTCGGTTCTTCAATAAGCAATTGTTTTTTAAATACCGGGTTTTTAAAGAAATTGAATCTAATGGGCTAGAAAACATTCTTACTCTTTAACAGATTAGTGCTGGCTAAAATGGTGTGTCTTAAAGATTCACACTGAACTCCTTCAAGCCAGAGGACCAAAGAAAAAGATTCTCTTCCCTGTAGTCCTTGGCTTCGGCTTCTGCCTGTCCTTGCGCAGAGTGGGTGTGTTTGTGGACCCACAGCTGCATACATACAGACAGGTGACTCTGAAATGATGGGACACCCACCAGTTGACACATTCCCAATGGGACCTGAGGAAGAGTAGGGTGTTGTGTAACCTGAGGCCTTCCTAGTATGAAATCAGAGCCTGGATGCCAAGGCAGCCCTTGTAAGCACCTCCCCCAAGCACTAATGGACATGAGCAGGCCCTGGGAGAGCTGGTGTGACACAGTCACTAGCTGAGGTCTGTTCCTTCCCTTTGGGTGACAACCAACAGATAGACGTTCTTTGGATAATTGCCAGCACCAAACCACGTGATTCCCAGTCTATTTGGGACTGATATACTGACTGGGGTTTTGTATATGACCGTTTTCCCTTCCTAATTTCAACAAGGGTTTTTAAATCCAAAGCCTGTCGAACGTTAGCTAAACATGGACATTAACGGAGCGTAGAGTCTTGTCCCCCGCGCCCCACCCCTCCCCCAAAGTCAAGAAGCATTGCTTCACGTCGCATTTCTTCAGCAACATCAATTATTAATGTGTGTGTTTTTGCTGACAGCGGACCTCGCTGGAAATGTAGGTTTCGTTACTCCGTTCTGGGTCGTTAACTGTGGAGAGCTGGTAAATGTAATGGTTTGCTCACATAGGGAGCCTTCATTAAGATGCATTAATCTACAGCCCATGCTTTTCAATGCATCGTATGTTATCATGTTCTCCCCTGCCTTTTAATATCCCTAATTTATTTTTAAATGAGTTGCTGTTTATGTGGCCAGCTAACAAATTTGAATTCATAGGACCAGCGTTGCTAAAGAAGATAAGATGTTTGTGCCCAAAGGACAAGATACTCGTTAGCCTAGGATGCAAATTTATTAGAACCTTCAAATGCAGAAACAGCAAGAGGAGAGGGTTACAAATGACCCAGATGTATTCTTGCCAGAGAAAGTCTATATGGAGAAGCACGCATGAACTGTCCCATCTGAATGACACAGCAAGGAGCTCCACAGCAGAGTGGAAGGAGCCTGCAGCTTGCTGCTGCTTCTCCGTCGGCGCGAGACTTCTGCTTTCACATCTGTCCAGTGGGATTCTCCATGCTGTCCTTTCTACCTCCAAACAGAATTCGAGCATCACCAAGGAGACACGGTGCAAGGGCTTATGAGGGGAAGTACAACCACGCCTGAGATGATTAGATCAGCCTGTGAAATGATTCTAGAGGGGCTGGAGAGATGGCTCAGGGGTTCAAAGTGTTCACTGTGCAAGCTAGAGGACTGGAGATCAGATCCCCAGGCCCCACGTAAATGCTGGGTGGACGTGGCGGCCCACCTGTAATCCTAGCTCTCGGGAAGGGAATACAAGAGCAGACTTCCTAGCTAGAATGACCGGATCCATGAGGTCTGGGTTTAGATGAGAGACTCCAGGAAGATGCTCACAGGCAGCGTTTGACCTTCACACACACACACTTGAACCTGCACACACACACACACACATGAAAAACAAAGATTTTGTAATTCTCACTCTGGATCCACCTGAATAAAATTTGTACTCTTCATACCAAATTCTCTTTATACTAAATGAGAAAATTGTCTCATTTTTAGTAGTTTCTGGTGGGTACGTTTATAAAGTATTACACATGCAGATTCCTCTTCTGTTTCACTCGACTGTTTGGTTTTAAGTGGATTCTAAATTCTAGCAGATGGAAAGGTAAGATAATCTCTCCTACATGAAGTTCCAGAAGTGTTCCTTAGAGGTGTGTGTGTGTGTGTGTGTGTGTGTGTGTGTGTGTGTGTGTGTGTTTGCACAGAAGCTTATTTGTCCCATTGGCATGGTACAGAATTCCCAGAACAACTGAGTCTGGACTTCGATTTGCCTGGTTGTGTTGAGACATCAATGTCAAAGCCACCGACCCACTGGCTAGCGCAGTGATCCCTGGGACGGACCAGAGCTCCTCCCCCAAGAGTTAAGGAGTTACTCAGACTGATGCAGTAGGCATTGCCATGGAGACAACAGACACAAATGTCTGTAAGAGCATAGATGGCAGGAAGATAGCTCAGAAGTAATGAGTTCTGAGTATTGGTAACTTGGTTACTGACATAATTGACTTAAATTATTCCATGTAATTTTAGATTTAAAGATACCCATATTTAAAACCAACATGCAAATGTCCCAGAAATGTACCCGTGAAAGGCTGTTTTCAGTACCCAGTCTGCCTGCTTTTGATATGAGAGCCTTGATTGAACCTTTGGATGTCTCTAGAGGACGGGCTCTTCCCTCACATGGGAGAACTGTCCTGATCTTGTATTTCTGATCTCGGGGACTGGAAGCACCAGGCTCGGCTTCCTTTTCCATGCCCCTTTATGTCATCGTCCTCATCTCCAATGCGGCACTTGGGTAGATTGCTGCAGAGGTATGGGCTAATCTTCCTGATTTTGCTCCCTTGGAGCTTCAGAAGAACTGTGTTTTATCCTAACACCCTTTGAGGCATGTCTGTTTACAACCTTGTGTGGATGTTGCACATTGCTAGGGGCTAGGGCCCAGAAAATGCACCACAACCAACCGCTTTCTGATTTGTTGATTGACAGATCTTGAGGGAGAACATTCTATATGATGTGTTGGGATGTATGTCTGAACTAGGCTGCACAATGCCTTTCTTTGGAGAGTTGAGAGTGATGTTTAGATCATTCTAAATAATCAGACTACAACTCCTTTCAGTAGCCTTTGGGACAAACATCCCTTCTCTGCGTTCTGTTTCCTCCCACTGATAAGAGGACTGGGAAGGCCTTCTGAAGGGACTTTGTAGGTTTCCCGAATGTACTCGTTTTGTGTCACGGTAGCAAAATATCTAAGATGATCAACTGAAAATATAAAAGATTTATTTTACCCAGGAGTTTTGGAATTGTTGTCCATAATCAATGGGTCCTCACTGCTTTGGATCTGAATATGTGTGTTTTGAGCTCTCACCCACCTTGGAGTGTGCAGTGGCGTGGAGCTAGCCCTTTTCTCCCTCCCTCCACAGTGAACGAGTTCTTCAGGGTGCACACTGGCTATGATGTATTTTTGTAATGCGTCTGTGGTGAGACACCTCCAAGACACAACATATTTGATTCCCTTTTAATGTTTTCCCCAGTCCTGTGACTCTCAGAATCTCAACTTCTGGGGGATTTTCTTTTCAGAAGCCACCTCACATCTTTAACGAAATCAGTGCTGCCACCATCCAGTCTGAACGCGTGACGCGCCTGCGGAACGAGGTGCAGTTGAAACATGAACAGAACTACAAGGAAGCCTTGGTGAATATCAAGGAGGAGCTGAAGTTAATGGAAGGCCCTGACATCAAGGAGCACCTTCAAGACCAGATCCGGCAGTGGTTCATTGAATGCAGGTGACAGCGTCCCCTCGGGTGGCACGGCTCACTAGGTGGTTTGGTTGTTGGTTGTTGGTTAGCTTATTTAGTTCAGGCTTGAACTTAAAGGAAGCCTCTTGCTTCAGCGCTGGCGTGCTGGGCTTATAAACATGAGCCACCGCCTGGCTTGCTGTATTCTTGAACACCAAGGGACCCAGGATGAAGATGTGAGGTTTCTTGACTTTATTTTGAAAATGTCAAATGCCGTCACTGAGGATTCAGAAAGATTTTTTATTAAATTGCTTCTCAGTCTGTGTTTGTTTTTTTTTTTTTAATATGGCCCATGCAGTGCTCTGTGACTGCATAAAACAGACTGTGCTGGGTAGGGTACAGATGGCCAGGTGTGTCTAAAGCCTAGGGAACTAGAAATAACCAGGTCTGACTGCCTTTCTCTTGAGAACCAGCAATCCATTGCTTATAGGAGCCTTCTTCCGGCTCCGAGCCCCTGGTCCTCCATCAGTTGGAGACAGCTGCGAGTTCTGAGCCCTAGGACTCCCTAAAGTGTTGGGTTGCTAGGAGTTCTGAGGCCAAGGCTCCAGGCCTGTTCTTACATTAGACTTCTTACTGCCTTTAAATGAATTGCTATATTGTCTGAAACTTGTTTGCTGGAGACGTTTTAAAGTACGTTTTTTTCCCAAGGGGAGAGAAATAAGGATGCTCTGTAGCCAGAAGTTTCTCCGGTCCTGCCCGGTCCTGAGGCTGCTTATAAAATAATCATTCACTGGCTTATATTAATTACCAATTGTATGGCCTATGGCAGGCTTCTTGCTAGCTAGCTCTTATAACTTAACCTATTTCTATTAATCTATAAGTTGCCACATGGCTGTGGCATTACCTGTCTGCTGGTATCTTGCTGCTTCTTCAGTGGTGGCTGGTGTCTCTCTTCCTCTTCTTTCTTCTCTCCATATATCTGCTTGGATTTCCTGCCTGCCTCTAAGCTGCCTTGCCATAGGCCAATGCAGCTTTATTTATCAACCAATCAGAGCAACACATATTTACAGCATACAGAAAGACATCCCAGAGCAGTGCTCTGCCATGGGTGCTGAGGCAGGAGACTCAGACATCTCTTCCCATGCTGGGGTATTGTATTACCCCAACATTAGGTTCTGAGACACTCCAATGCCAATCCTGGTCAGCTCACTGGGACAAGAAAACTGAATTGTTGGGAATAGAAAAATCATATCTCCTCTTTAAATAAAAATCACACCAAAGAGTGTATGTGTGTGGCAGGTAGGCTGTGAATAGACATCTGGGGATCCTTGCCTTCCTGGGGCCTAGACTTAGGAAGTTCCTCACAGATAAGAACCCAGCAGAAGGGATGGCACCTCCCTCTGGTTCATCATTCACCTTCTTGTCGGTGTAGAGTCTCACAAGGGACATATGGGGGCTCCCAGATGACAACTGGCAAGAGACAGGGGCCTGGTTCCAGCAGCTGGACAGCCAAGCCCTGTCCACAGCCATGTAAGTGGACCCAGGAATGGAAAGGTGTAACCGTTGTCAACCTCCCTATGTTGACCTCATGTGGAAATTGAATACTTGTTCCCTGCATGATAGTCTGACTTCATCCAAACTTCATGGTGGGTGTTAGGCATGCCAGTTGTACTCTTCCTTATAAATGGCATTTCTACACATTTAATGATTTTTCTCAATTTCAGCATTGAGTTTGTGAACTTTCCTTTGTCTGGGAGGGGTATTTAAATGAGGATCTGGATGGAGAATTCGGAACTCGTTCTAGGAGACAGGTGGACTCATCCTGGGGGAGGGATATACAAACAAGTAGGTCCCCCCATTTCCTTGCTGCCAATCTCCCTGTCTTCTTCTCCAGGAGATGGTTGCACAAATGCACACATTTGTCAAAACGTATCACATTCCACTCTTGAAATCTGAGCAGTTTATCACCTATCAATTATACCTCAAGCCAAGCTGTTAGAATGCCACAAGATGGGTGGGGTACCAGCAATATGCCGTCGTGTTCGTTCTTAAAATTCACACAGTTTGCTGTTTCTCAGACTATCAAAACCCGGGGTTTCAGCCTTGTTCCCAACCCACACCTGCTGCTCACAGCATGAGGGAAAGCTGCTCCTCTGCTTTAGAACAGTTGCTTCGGGTCAACTGTCTTTTCTGTATAGACGTGCAACCAGTTCAGATGTCCCCTTCTCGGGAATCTTGCATGCTTTCTCTTCTTATGGAGCCGGCCTACGTAGAGAGCCCTGCAGCAAACCCCCAGCGCCACGCTGGGTGAAGAGTGACCAGAATTAAGGATGTGGACAGACACCTGTAACTTACCATCTTAATACTGGGTCGTATGGTGGGAAGTGAGGTGTTAAGTGAGTTCACTGTTGTGTGTACATCACAGGGGTACACACACACACACACACACACACACACACACGTCTGGATGCCCAAGCCTCCCTCATGACTGGGCGCCACGATGCTTCTAGAGAATACCTGTATGTGTGTGTAGTAGTAGTGTGTAGCACACTACTCCAAATGGCACACTGTTTAAAAGGAATGGACTGTTTATTCTGGAGTTTGGGGCTCAGTGTTCACAGATCCCTGTTGACAGTGGGTCACCAAAGCCAAGCCCACAGAAGGCAGAAATGCAGATAAGGGGTTCCTGTGCTCACAACACACCGAACACGCTAAGCTTTGTGGGCAAGTGTGGAAAGCTTTTGGGAGGGTGCAGCAGAAACTGAAGGTTGCTTCCAGCTAGGCTCCAGGGAGAGGGGTTACTCTAGAGTCGATCTTCTGTACTGTGAGAATTCTTTTGTTTCAGTATTATTTTTAGGGTTAAAAAAACAGTTATGAGAGGGGGGAAAAGGCAATCAGCTTGTGTTGATTTAAAATATTTAAGGCACTTGGGTTTTAGGGAAGTAGATTAATGTGATGTCATCATTATACTGTGTCGTTCTCAGTGCAGAATTAAGTAGGATGGCAACAGGTATGAATTATTTTCCCTACCTGAGTCCTGGGAGGCCCTGGCTGTCACTCTGGAAATGCCCAGTTGTTCCAGCATTTATGAGCTTCTTTGAAGATCCAGCTGGTGGGTCCTCTGAGGACACTTCCTCCTGACCCCACCGTCTGAGGGCTGGTTCGAGGCTCCCTCGTGGGTACACTGGGCAGAATTCACAAAGGCATAAAAATTCCTCTTTTTGAAGTAATGGAAGGTCGAGGGTAGATTTATTTTCATAATTGGATTAAAGTCATCTGATGGACTTTGATAAAGAGCTTTGCTCCCTGCCTTTTTAAATCAAAGGCAAATAAAAGCAAATATTGTCTTTTGAAGTATGAATCACAGTCCGTTCTCAGAATAAATTCCAAAAAGATGCACAGGGCAGGTCAGCTGATCATGAGAAGCCATGAGCAATAAACAGACACTCTTGGCTCATCTGGTCAGTGTGGACAGGCTGGCCTCAGGCTCCAGCTCACCATGCTGCTGAGGGTGAAGCTACCTCCCAGGGCTGGGTCACAGGTGTGCATGCCTTCTGATTATTTGTTTCTTAGGCTGTCCTAGGTGAAGGTTTAAAAAATTAACAGTTTCATACACGTATATAACAATTTTAGGTCATTTTCAATCTTATCTTCGTCTCTCATCCCCTCCCCCTCCCGCTGAAAAGTTAAACTTCAAAAGTAACACATATTCATTTGAGGTAGAGTTTAAAAAAGAAAAACTGGCCTATGTATAGTTTTCATTTCAGCATACAGAGACAACAACTGTGAACATTGTCGGTCAAGTTCCTTCCTGTCTCTTTTCTCTCTAATATATATATTTTTTAATTAGTTTTATTTATTCATATTTTGCATTAAAACTTCAACATTGAACTTTCCCATGGCCCTGTAATGGTTTTCAAAAGATTTTTTTTTTAATGAATGCTTGGCATTTGATTGCATGGGTGCACTAGATAATAAACTGATTGTAATCTTTTTAATATTTTGCAGAGCCAATAAAAAAAGGCTATCAAGTGATCTTGGAATTTGTGTTAATTTAAATTTTTAAATTTTTTTTTTTTTTTTTGGTTTTTCGAGACAGGGTTTCTCGTGTAGCCCTGGGTGTCCTGGAACTTGCTCTGTAGATCAGGCTGGCCTTGAACTCAGAGACTTACTTGCCTCTGCCTCTGCCTCTGCCTCCCAAGTGCTGAGATTAAAGGCGTGCACCACCAGCACCCAGCTAATTTAATTATTTGGGGGGTTGGGGAATAATTCCATTTTTGTTTTTGCCTTGAGACAGGGTCTAACTATGCAGCCCAGGTTAGCCTTGAATTCAAGATCCTCCTGCCTCAGCCTCCTGAGTGCTAGGATTTTCAGGTGTGTATCCCCAACTTATTTGAGTTGGTTTTGCTTGTTGATAGTTCTTCATCTGGGCTGTTCTGTCATTTATCTACTTCTCTGTGTCTTGGTGCTGGGTTTTCTTCAAGTGATCTCTGATATGTAGTTATATATACGAATGTTAAACATTCTTAAGCTTTTGACTTATTTTTAGAATACTGACTGTTTAGGTTTTTATTTGTCATTATTATGCCAAAGGAGGCATCAGGCCCTTTCCAGGTACCTTCCACACGCATCCTTTGGTATGTCTTCTTCCCCTTCTTCACACTCTAAGGACCTAGGCTCTGCTGCAGTGTGGCAGTGGCCTGGGCTCTCCTGCAGAGTGTGGCAGTGACCTGGGCTCTCTCTCCTGCAGAGTGTGGCAGTGACCTGGGCTCTCTCTCCTGCAGAGTGTGGCAGTGACCTAGGCTCTCTCTCCTGCAGAGTGTGGCAGTGACCTAGGCTCTCTCTCCTGCAGAGTGTGACAATGACCTGGGCTCTCTCTCCTGCAGAGTGTGGCACTGACCTGGGCTCTCTCTCCTGCAGAGTGTGGCAGTGACCTGGGCTCTCTCTCCTGCAGAGTGTGGCAGTGACCTGGGCTCTCTCTCCTGCAGAGTGTGGCACTGACCTAGGCTCTCTCTCCTGCAGAGTGTGGCAGTGACCTAGGCTCTCTCTCCTGCAGAGTGTGGCAGTGACCTGGGCTCTCTCTCCTGCAGAGTGTGGCAGTGACCTGGGCTCTCTCTCCTGCAGAGTGAGGCAGTGACCTGGGCTCTCTCTCCTGCAGAGTGTGGCAGTGACCTGGGCTCTCTCTCCTGCAGAGTGTGGCAGTGACCTAGGCTCTCTCTCCTGCAGAGTGTGGCAGTGACCTAGGCTCTCCTGCAGAGTGTGGCAGTGACCTAGGCTCTCTCTCCTGCAGAGTGTGGCAGTGACCTGGGCTCTCTCTCCTGCAGAGTGTGGCACTGACCTGGGCTCTCTCTCCTGCAGAGTGTGACAATGACCTGGGCTCTCCTGCAGAGTGTGGCAGTGACCTGGGCTCTCTCTCCTGCAGAGTGTGGCAGTGACCTAGGCTCTCTCTCCTGCAGAGTGTGGCAGTGACCTAGGCTCTCTCTCCTGCAGAGTGAGGCAGTGACCTGGGCTCTCTCTCCTGCAGAGTGTGGCAGTGACCTAGGCTCTCTCTCCTGCAGAGTGTGGCAGTGACCTGGGCTCTCTCTCCTGCAGAGTGAGGCAGTGACCTGGGCTCTCTCTCCTGCAGAGTGTGGCAGTGACCTGGGCTCTCTCTCCTGCAGAGTGTGGCAGTGACCTGGGCTCTCTCTCCTGCAGAGTGTGGCAGTGACCTGGGCTCTCTCTCCTGCAGAGTGTGGCAGTGACCTGGGCTCTCTCTCCTGCAGAGTGTGGCAGTGACCTGGGCTCTCCTGCAGAGTGTGGCAGTGACCTGGGCTCTCCTGCAGAGTGAGGCACTGACCTAGGCTCTCTCTCCTGCAGAGTGTGGCAGTGACCTGGGCTCTCCTGCAGAGTGTGGCAGTGACCTGGGCTCTCCTGCAGAGTGAGGCAGTGACCTAGGCTCTCTCTCCTGCAGAGTGTGGCAGTGACCTAGGCTCTCCTGCAGAGTGTGGCAGTGACCTGGGCTCTCCTGCAGAGTGAGGCAGTGACCTAGGCTCTCCTGCAGAGTGTGGCAGTGACCTGGGCTCTCTCTCCTGCAGAGTGTGGCACTGACCTAGGCTCTCTCTCCTGCAGAGTGTGGCAGTGACCTAGGCTCTCTCTCCTGCAGAGTGAGGCAGTGACCTGGGCTCTCTCTCCTGCAGAGTGTGGCAGTGACCTGGGCTCTCTCTCCTGCAGAGTGAGGCAGTGACCTGGGCTCTCTCTCCTGCAGAGTGTGGCAGTGCACACATCATCCTTGGTATAGCATGGGCTAGTTGAAGCAGCAGCTTTTGTTGAAGATCTCAGTCTGGGAAGCATAACTAGTCAGAAGCTGTTTCAGTTGTTGACTAAGCAAGAACCAACTTCCCAGGCTTCGCCTTCATTCCTCCTCCTAGCCCCAGGGCCAGAACTCAAAAGTGGGGTTCCGCACTCTAACTCCCAGGGTCTGGTTGGTAACTGTAGCCATCTTAGTGACTGAGTACCTCAGGTGTGCATACAGGGAGGAGGGGGAGACTGTCATTTCCTGAATACTTTTTCTATTTCAAGAATGCTTTACACAAAGCGACCTTTGTGTTACTTTGCTCTTGCCAAATTAAATTGCTGCAATCTTGGTGTCTTAACCGGAAGTCTGGATGTTCTGAGATGAAGGGGTAGAGCCGTGCTCCCTAGAAACTCCAAGGATAATCCAGTCATTGCCCCTTCTAGCCTCTGGTGGCTGCTGCCACTCCTTGGCTTGTGTCTAGGTCACTCAGCCTACCTCGGTGGTCACATCGCTGTCTCCTCTGTGTGTCTCTGACCACCAGGCACATGTTTTGCAAGATAATGAGGGCAACATGGTGGGAATACCACATGACACTGATAACCCCTATCAGAGGTTCAGTCACATCTTCCAGAACCATTCTTCCATGTATGGTGTCATAGACTCCAGGGATTAGGACTAAGGGTCTTTGGAGTCACTGTTCAACCCACCCCACACCTACAGCCTGTGAGATAGCACTGTGTCCTTTCCACCCACTGACAGCATAGTAAGGACCACACTGCAAGGCTTTGGGTTGGTCTAGATAGTTACAACCCAACAGGACTCTCTGCTGCGCTGGAAATGCTCTGGATTCTGCCAGCTAACACAGTCAGTCGTAGACGATGCCCCCGTCTGGGTGTGTGGACTGGCTCTGACTCACAGAGGCTCAACTTTGCAATGTGCAAACTAGGGCACATTAAGCAGAAATGGCTTTCCTAATTTGAGCATGGACCTTCTTCTGGGCTGGAGCTGTGTGGTATGATCCTTGGTGATGGGCAGTAGTGGATAGTAGCATGGAGTATGGGGTGGGACTGAGCTCCCAGTCAGTCCAGTGACCTCAAGGGGATTCTGTGGTGTGCTGTGTGGTTAAGCTGGGATGCTTAGCAGGGCAGGTATATTAAATGTATTTTCTACTTAACATGCTTTCCAACTCACGGTGTGTTTATGGGACACAGCCCTGTAAGGTGAACAGCAACTGTACATTTTATTTTACTTCATTTGAGTGTAGGTTGGGATAGCCGCCTGTCCCTAGAAGCTACCACGTGGAGCAGCACAGCTGAGGAGATGCTTGTTTCCAGAAAGCACTTGCTGTACTTGATGTGTGGCCTCACTTGAGACCACCATTCACTGCGTTAGTTCCAGGGCTCAATCGTGAACTTCATCCCGAAGTCTCATGAAGGGGTCTTAGCCACAGCTTCATCCAACACGCACTTATGAAACAGAACCCTGAAGCCCAGCCAGGCTGCAACCCCCAGAGCCAGTCTATGGAACTGGGGCTCTCATCACTGAAGAGGCGACAGCCTTTCCCCCTCCCAGTCACCTGCATCAGCACCATGCAAGCTGCTTTCATCACCAGAAGACTGGGACTAACTCCAGGCCTTGAGATCTTTACCGATGAAAACCCCAAGTTTGTTTGGGAGTCTTGTGGTGCCTCTGCCCACGGCAGTGCATTGCTCACTGGCTTAGTTTAATTTCTGTTGCTATGATTAAACACTCTGACAGAAATCAGCATAGGAGAGGAGAGGTTTGACTTGTATTTTTAGCCCGAGTTACAGCCCATCATTACAGAGAAGAGTCACAGAAGCAGGAGCTTGAAGCAGTCGATCATATCATATCCACTCAAGAGCAAACAGAAATGGTGCCCCCCCCATGCTCCCTGCTTCTGCTCTTTCTCCTCACTCATACCATTGAGGACCCAGCCTAGAGAATGGTGTCACCCAGAGTGGGCTCCGTTAGGTACTGATCAAGATAATTCCCCAGAGATAGCCCCACAAGCCAACCTGATCTGGGCAATCCTTCCATTGAGGCTTTCTTCTCAGGTTATTCTAGATTATGGCAAGTTGACAGTTAAAACTAACCAATATTTATTGACCTTCTTAAAAAGTGCCCTGACTTCCAGGGACTTCAAATGGGGGCTACAGCGCGGGAGTCAGATCAGTCTGATGGCCTCTCCAGTCCCATTTCAGCAGGCTTCCACGTTACTGTTCCCATTGCTGGGATCAAGTTCCTGACAAGAAGGGACTTAAGAGAGGAAAGGCTTCTGTGGCTCACAGTTTGAGGGGATACATCCATCACAGCAGGGGAGACAGGGCATAGAACCCTGGACGTGGTTGGATGGGTTGCATCCAGAAGCAGGAAGTAGAAAGGAAACGCAGCAGGACTCTGAACCCTGGAGGCCTACCCTCAGTACCCTATTTCTTTCACTGAGGCTCCATTAGCACCACCAGCTGGGGACCAGGTATTCAAACGCAGGAGTTTGTGGGTGACATTTCACATTCAACCCGGGGAGTGCTGTGAGTGACATACGGGCTATGTCGCTTTTCCAGCAGACACAATAGTCACTGTGAAGGTCAAATGCAAGGACTCTGGGGGGTAAGTTGGACCTCAGCAGTGTGACCCCCTGCTGGAGATGGAGCCACCACCACTGCCTACTAATGTTATGATGCAACGATGCATCTTGTATAGACAGCAAGCAAACGTACTGTGAATGCTGCGTACACACACAAGCTCTCACACTAACTTGGGAGTTGAGGCCCTAGGTAGAGGCTGCGTGGGTTCAGATCTCCACTCCACCACTTAAGTCGTTGTGACCTTGAACCATACCTCCTCTCTCTGCCTTTGTTCTCTCATCTAAATGTGTGTTGGTGATGGGGACAGTCTTAATGCCAATGTCATGGACAGGATAGTACAGATTAATAAATATGACGCCATTAGAATACTGAGTACTCAAGGTGCTCCATCAGACACGCATCTATGGTTGAGAACATGTGTTATATCCTTGGTAGCGAATGTTTTCGTCCCTGCGTCTAGCACTGTGACGTCCCCAGCCATAGGCATATTTTGTGGCCTCCTAGTCACAGCACTACCCACCAGCCTACAAAGGAGAGATTGGCTGGTGGGGGTGGGGGAGAGAGGGAGCTCTGAGGGGGAGGGGAGGTTTAACTGTGAGAGGAGTCACAATAGGGTTGTGATACACAACAGCAAGTGTGGAATGTGCTCCAGCCCCAGGGCACGGGAGCAACTTCTCTGAGGTCGTGTGCAGATGTGCATTCTTCCTGCAGGAGGTTTCAGCCATTTGGGGGTGGGGGGTTGTGCTTTCAAACCTAAATTACAATCTTAGTTACAGGAGTTAAGCTTTGGCATTTTAGGACTGGGAGACCTTGAATGTGGGACCCTGTCTTCTCCCTTACATCAGACATTGGGAACTCTAGAACCAACCTGTCAATGCAGAGTCCCCATGCCCTGGTCCCGGGAGGGCCAGTCTGGGAACAGGAACTTACTGGCTACGCCGTTGTCTTCAGTGGACAGCGAAACCTTGGCTTTGATGCTGGCCTGAGGGAATGGAGTCCTGTTTCCCCCACTGCCGCCCCGACACTGCCTGCCTGAACCACCAGAGCTGCTGGACCACCTCAGCTCCCGTTAGCTCCGTCTAGCTCCGTCGTCTTCACGGTTTGCCCCATTCAGATGAACCTGCCTGCCTCCTGCTCTGCGAGAGAGGGGTCTGTGCCAGGTGCTCATAATAAGAACCGATCTAATTAGTTCTTTAGTCTTCTACATTATTTCACTTACACACCATACACAGCTAGTGCAATTAGCCCACACGCGTCACAGAAGCCCACAGGCTGAAGCGGTCGGAGCCAGCCTCCCAGCTGTAGCTTCCATTTTAATTTTACTACCATCACCTTGAATTCTTTATGTGATATAGGAGATGAACAACCCGCCACGTAACCATGGTAACAGTAGGCCACCAATGGCATTGAAATTAGGAATGCAGAGATTGGGAAGATCTAAGTCTGGAGTGCTGTATAATCCCCGAATCAGACCAACATACACTGGAGACTTTGAGGGGCTTTCTCGACTGGAATTCTCCCTCAGCTCTTAACCCCTACGCCCAGGACATCACTTACTTTTCCCGTTGCTGTGAAGAAAGCATTTTAAGGAAAGAAGGATTTATTTTGGCTTTCAGTTTGGGAGAGCACAGTCTTGGCAGGGAAGACCGGGCCACGGGAGCATGAGCAGCTGGTCACACTGCAGCCATGGTGAGGAGGCAAGGAAAGCCGGACACAGTACTCAGCTCACTTCCTCCTTTTCATTCTCAAGCCTGCGAGAGGCTCACCTCAGTTAACCTCCCTCACAGAAACACGCCCAGAAACTCCCTCACAGACACTCCCAGAAGTTATCTCCTGGGTGATTCTAAGTCCTGTAAAATTATTAAATTCATTAAATATTAAAAATACTAACCATCACACTGACATTTCCTCTTCCCAAAGGCTCCAGCAGCAAGGCCCTTGGCCCGAGTGTCCTCAACTCTAAGCCACAAAAGACTGAGAAACGGTCACCATCCCTTAGTATGAAAGGATGGTGGACACTTGTATTATTTTTTTCACTGCTGTTATTTTCTTTTTTCCGTTTGTGTCTTAAAAATTGAAATACAATTTAAATGAAGTTAGGCCTGCTCCCCCACCCCCGTTTCAGCGCACAGTTCTGTGAGTTAAAGTTTGGCATTTTAAGACTTTGAGGCTGTCTTCTCCCTCATGCTTTGGGAACTCTAGAATCAACCCGTCAACGCAAAGGTCAGGCTGGGAACAGAGACGTGCTGGCCGACAAGAAGCAACCTAAGTGAGGAAGGGCTTATTTTGACTTTCAGTTTAAGGAGAAGC
Source organism: Peromyscus eremicus (assembly GCF_949786415.1). Lineage (NCBI taxonomy): Eukaryota > Metazoa > Chordata > Mammalia > Rodentia > Cricetidae > Peromyscus > Peromyscus eremicus. Next base: position 6,448,643 of record NC_081429.1, on the reverse strand, counting down.
CGGGCGGTGGTGGCGCATGCCTTCAATTTAAGGAGAAACAGACGATCATGGTAGCAAAGGCATGGGGGCGGAAGAGTGAGGGAGTTTACAGGCAGGAAGTAGAGAACGGCAGGAAGTAGGGCCAGGCTATCAAATCTTGGGGTTCACGCCTGGTGACTACTTCCTCCCATGATGCACCACCTTTTAAAGGTTCTACAGCCTTCCAAAACAGCAGCACATGTGGAAACTGAGTGTTCAAAGACAGGAGCCTGTGAGAGCATTTCTTGTTCAAACCACAATAGTGCTCACAGCGGTCGGGCTCATTAGGTACCTCCTGGGAGCCCAGGTCTTCGCTCGCTCCTGATTCCTCCTCTTCCCTCGGCTGCTTCATGTGTTCATGCAGTGTAGGTAAGAGGAAAAAAGGGAGCCCTCGAGAAAGAAAGAAGGGGGTAAGAAGGGAAGAGAGGGAGAAGAATCCAGGGACTCAGGAAGCTGGCTGTGGCTTGCTCTAGTTGTTTCACAGGAGACATCGTAGACTTACGGAAGCTGGGCAGCTTGGCTCGAAGTCCACCTAGTGACTAGCACATAGAGAATGAAGACGCCGGGGAGAGACCTTTAGAGATGTGGGCATTGTGTAGACCCAGGGTGGTCTCCAGGGGAAAGGGTGGAGCTTCCCTCTGAGAACTTTCAATGACATCAAAAGAAGCCACCAGCCTGCCCCTGTCAGGTACCCTCCATCCAGTTAGCTGGGATCTGAGCTATACTTGATTTTTTTCCTTCACATTTTCTACATGTTCTGCAGGAACCCTGAGTTATATTCAAAATGAGACAGAAGTTTAAGGAGACGGGGTGGTCACACATGGAGAGACGAGTCGAGGGCTCGTTATTGTGAATTCTTTGTGTAATTACACATTCAGTGAATTTTCAAAAGCAGCTGCAGTCAGCAGAGGAGGTGCAGACACACGTGTGGGTTGCTTGAGTAAGAAGCCAAATGAGCCTCCTCCTTGCCATGGCTTTCATAGAAAATGTACGGGATTGGACAGGGCACACAAGGAAGGATGGGTGAGAACTCACGGTCCTGACACTGTTCACTGAGGACAGGGGACAGGCACATAACCCATGTGAAAGTTCAGGTTTTGATGTGGCTCATCACAGTAGATTAAATTAAGAGCACCCAGGGGCTCTTGTGGTTCCCGGTCCAGGTACCAGAGCTCGCTGACAGACAGACACTAGGCTCTTCAGCAAATGCAGTAGGCTAATTTCCTTTGTCTTGGGCCCTCTGTATTCTCAGTATGCCCCACAGACTGCAAGGACAGAATAGTCACCTCCATGACAGTGGTCTCACAGAATCAAGGTTGGCACTAGCTGCCCCTGGTGGATCTTCTATCTCCAGCACCACCCAAGAAATGAAAACTTGTCTTAGGCTTAGACGTGGATTAAATACTCACGTCTAAGTATTTCTGCTACAGTGTGTGTAACACTGTGGTGACAGATCACACGTGGGTCTTTGTACTCAGGGCCTTCTGGTTCTGAACAGACAGAAAAGCCATGGCTTTGTGTAAACACTGTGGGACAGAAACAGCCACACCTTTGTGTTTTCTAAATACAGTGACACTCACTTGCCACTCGATCGAACAAGGACAGAGGATTGGGAAAGAACAGGAAGGTGAAGCTCCTTCTGAGGAGGAAGGGCCAGGGGAGACGCTGGCTGGGTTGTGAGCCTTGCTCCATGGGAAAGGATAACAGTGAAGAGAGGCCTTTGCTTTTATCCCGACAGGAGCAGCTCTGTCCCGAGCATTAATTCTCCTCCATACATGACATTTGGGATAGGAAAGTAGAAACAAGATCTACTTGTCACTTTGTCAACAGAGGAACAAACCAACATAGGTTCTCATATCATCCCTAATGAAGTGTTTCTTTTAATGAAATTGTAAAGGGAAGGGCAGGCTGGCTGGATGTGGGGGGTGTGCTTGTCACATTCAAACATGAGCAGAATTCAAGACAACACTCTTGGGCCAAGAAGGAAGCCTCGGTCTAGACTGGAACCAGCTGATAACATCCACTAATAAGCAAGGCATCTATGAATAGACCGACTCTCTTATCTGGCTCAAGGGGATCAAGAGACTGGGTGCGCAGGGCTCTCCTGCTCTCCTGTGAGCACAGGCCCACTTGGTGTCCCAAGGAGGCCATGTAATCAAGTCCATGTGCAGTCCATTGCCTTTATTGAGTGTCTGCGAATTTATGGGCAGCAAGTGACACCTTCAGAGGCTTCTGTGCAGTGGCACAAGCTGCTTGCTTTAGAACTTGGGAGAAATTTATGGGGCTGCTGACATTAATGGAGGTGGCTGGATGACTGGGGGGGATCGGCCGGAAACCCCTCCATCCATATATTTTTCATACTTGATGAAACACAGATAAATCTCTGTCCTGTGTGTCTGAGACGGTGAGACCCGTCGAAGCCTGGTGTCGGGCCTCGGGGGGAAATTTATCATTTGAGGAGTTCTGCTTTCTAAATCACTGTGAACTCCAGACTGGCCATTTGCACATTTGTTTGAGAATTTTTGACAATATCCATAAATTTTTAATAGGCCCTAACTTGACCAAGCGCACCACACCTACCGTTTGTTAACAGAAAAATATGAGACCGGAGTGTCTCCCCTTCAGCGTGTTCAGATAAAAGAACAGGAAAACAGCACTCTATTTCCACCGTATTTTTAGTGAGAAAGACAACATTAGTCACTGAATAAATTTTATAAGAAGTTAGCAGGGCCCCCATCATTTGTCACATGTAAATAGTAGAGTTTCCTGTAGTCAGAGAAAATACAAAAAATTGTTTCTTGGGCACAAGGTTCCTATTTTTAAAACAACAAACCTAAGGTTTTGCAGAGACGGAAATGCCCTGGTCTCCATGGAGATTTTTAAATTAAATTTATTATTATTATTATTATTATTATTATTATTATTATTATTATTTGTGTGTGTGCACATGCCATAGCACGTGGATAGAGGTGGGAGGACAACTCTGTGGAGTGAGCCCTCTCCTACCTTCCCATGGGTTCCAGGGATGGAACTCAGATAGCCAGGCTTGCCTGGGGGCGGGGCTTTATCTGCTGAGGCAGTCCAGGCCACTCAAGGGGATTTCCTACTTTGCCCCATCACAGGAGTCGTTAGTGGCGACTACCACACAGCTTTCCCCATTTCCAGTAGAACTCTGTTTATCATACATCTAGTCTCCCAGCTGCTCCCTGATCTGGTTTGAAGCTTTATTGTAAGTGCAGTTTATTGGCATCTACCCGGGCCGTGTGCTTGTCTGCCTCAGCCTCCTCCCTGCTGTCACAAGAGATGTCACCACACCAAGTGTGTAACTGTCCTTTAAAATCCTAAAGCAGAGAGGGGTCTGATGGCACAGACCTGGGAAGCTACTCGGGAGGCTGGAACCAGAGGATCAGAAATTCAAGACCTATCCAGGCTACAGAATGAGTTCAAGGCCGACCTGGGCAATTTAGCAAGACCTGGTCTCAAAATTTAAAAAATGTATATATTTTAAAATTGAGGCTGTATCTCAGTTATAGAGATGTATGTTTTAACATACACACAACCATGCTTCTGGGTGCAATCCCCAATACACACACACACACACACACACACACACATACACACACGCATATACACCTATGCACACCCCACACACATGCATATACACATACACACATATACTCATACATGCACAAACCCATGCATACATATGATCACAAACATACACACACATATAGACATGCATATGCATGCACATATGCACTGCATATATATACACACACGTGCATACGTGTGTGCGCACACACACACACATGTATAGACACACACACAGTATCATAACAGTCCCGTCCAGGGCCCCAAATGCAAGTGTGACATCCTGTGCTGTTGTCAAGTACATCCTGGGCTCTCGGGCACCCAGGGATGCCTTTTGTCAGAGGCTGTGCGGCTTCCCCCTCACAGGAAGCCTCACAGGAAGCCTTCTCCCTAGCTCAGGAGAGCCTGCCCGGGGTTTAATGCTCTCAGAATTGTCTCTAGTGTTCTGTTTTTAATTCTCCAGGTGTTGGTGAAGGGGCAGGGAGTGGGCTGGACTCATATTGTTTCTTACCCTGCAGGATCGAATGGGCTGCTGCGGAGTCCATGACATCCTGTTTTGTTTTGATTGCTCATTTCCCACAGGTTCGTACTTCCAGAATTTCTGTGATTCATTCAGTTATTTCAGAAAGCACTTTGGCCTTTCCAAGAGATGTACAGTTAGAATGCTAATACCCATCCTTACAAATACAGTTACATGGTAGGGAAGTTGGACGTGAATGGCGTCATATGATCACCTCTGCTTGATCAAGTTAAATGTCCCCTTCTTATCTGAAAAGCCAAGGCATGGGAGAAGGGGCATAAACTGTAATGGCATTTAGTTTAAGTGTGGCAAGATGTAGGCTAGGTGTAGAGAGACTGTTATATCTTCTCCCTGAGGATTTTTCTCAGAGCCGTAGGCACTGTTTAGCACACCACACGTACTCAATGAGCATATTGTGAATGAACAGATGCAGGATGAACGGGTGAGTCAAAGATGCTGTGTTCTCAAGAGAGACACACTTCACAGACATTGGGCACAACCTTTGTCCCTGCCCATAACTGCTGCCATGATATAAATGAGAGTTAATAACCAGGATAGTACCAAGGGGAAATAACAAGAATCAGCGTCTTACAGAGAATGGGGAACTATACCGTTACATAATGATGGACAACGTATGCAAGGAAAATATCAGCCCTATGTGAGATGAGAGTGGGCCGTGAAGAGACAGAAGAATCACTTGAATAGACGGAGAGATGGACTCTGCTGCCGGCTGAATGGAAAGACGATGAATTGACCCCAGGAGATTTATAGGGATAAAACAGTTTCAATTAAAATCCCAACAGGATTATTTGTGGAACAGGAAATATAATTATTAAAGTCATTAGGATTGAAATAAGAATCTAAGAACAACGAAGAAGAACAAATGACCATGTATTCTAAAGTACATTATAAAGAAAAATAAGAGCTGCTTAGTGCTAATAAGAAAGCATAAATGTAGATCAGTGGACTAAGAGGGCGGCCTGGGAGCTGACAGACATATGGGATGAGTAATTTCTGATAAATGCATTTTTAAAAGGGAGCCAGAACATAAAAATACAGTTATGGTAACTACATTGTTAGAGCTGGCTGGTAACAGAAACAGAGAATTTAATGTCCTGGGAAAGACGCCACAGAAGCGTAAATATTATAAAATAAAATTGGGCAAACTCACTGCAAAAATTATGAGGCCTATTCAGTATTAAGAGTCTACAGGAGAGAAACCAGCCGAGTATGACAGTTGCTGTGATTACAAATGTTTTTGCTCTGTGCTTTGTTGCGTTTGATATATCATTCCTACTTGCTGTGCTGAAGAAATCGATACTGAAGTGGATTCAGGAACTCAGCAGCCCTGCTCCAGCCCACTCCCAGGCCTTCACCTGTCCGCAGGCCCTGAAGACACATGGGCAGGGGATCGCCAGTTGTCCCCTTAGCTCTTAAACAAAAGCAAGGAGTGGTGATCGTCCCATTGGCGGATCCTTCCCGCTAAGAGCCGTATAGTCACTTCAGGAACTGACAGTGTTGAGTGCATTTCCAGCATCCTGCAGACACTCAATGGGAGGAAGAACGTGGTGACTGTGCAGCACAGCTCTGTTCTCTCTGCTTAAAACCGTGAGAACTTAACTCCGGCAAAGTGTCCCTTGCACACAGAACATCCGACGTTGAGGAACAGGCTGTTGTTGGCCTGCATGCCCACGGGCTGTAACCTAAAGTGGCTGAGGTGGGCTGGGTGGGTCTGGGCAGGGCAGGAAAGGCTCGCTGCTGGCTCCCCACGGGAGTCCAGTGTAACCTCTGCCTCGGAGCTGAGAGGTACAGGAGTGTGTTCTTTAATGCACAGAAGGACAGGGCAACAATATTTACTGTCTGAGTCTCTCAGAAGCCAGGTAAATGCTTCACAAATGAGGTAGAAAATCCCCTGTTGGAAGAGCGATGCTGGCAGACCCGCTGGCCCTAGCTAAACTGGAGGCAGTACTGGGCTCCATGGTGTCTGAGACCGAGGCAGGCTCAGGGACACTACCACATCCGAGAGCATCAAGACGGGGGAATGAAAGCCAGGTCCTAAGGCCACAGTCACAGTGGAGGAGGAGTGGGGTTGGAGAAGATGGGATGAAAGCATTCCCAGGAGAAGAAAAGGAAATGTCAAAAGCTGCTCTCCAGAGCTTTTCCCACCCCGGTGGAGCTCCAGGGCACCACAGCTCACAAAGCTAGAGTATGGTGGCCGCCAGCACCGATGAGCACTCCAGGCTCCCCCGGGCTGGCACGCTTGCCCTCGGGGGTTTTGTCTCTCAACAGTCTAGGGGTGATTTATCACTTAGTGATGGGGAGGTGACATTCATTCTGTTAAAAATATTAAATCATCTCTAAAATTTAGTGTTTTCATTTTCTCAGTACATTTCAGAAAACATGTTCAGGAATAACTAAAAGTTTTCTTTTTGGAAATTGGTATTTGTCTTGATAAAAATTGAATATCATGGGCTGGGCAGATAATTCACTCAGTAAAGTTATTTGCCCCTTGCAAGCTCGGGAACCTGAGTTTGACCCCCAGAACCCGTGAAACAGACAAGCCGGTGGGAAAGGTAGACAGGAGACGTGCTGGGGCTTGCTGGCCGGCCACCCTACTCGGTGAGTTCCAGGCCAGCGGGAGACCCTGTAACAACAACTAAGGTTGTCCTCCAGCCTCCACGTGCATGGGTACACACATGCACACTTGTGAACATGCACATGCAATACATAAACACCCCGCAAAGTTTGCTGTAGAAAATGTCCTTCCTAATAAAATACACCAGTGTTTGCCTGTAGTGTCAACAAATGGTCCACAACTTCTGTATTTTTGCTTTACCAAGACAGCACCTATTGCAAGCTTTCTGTCCCCATTAGCTGCCTCCTCCCCTTCGCCTCCCTACTCCTCCCTCCCGTCTCCCTCCCACCCCAACCCCAACCCCGCTTTTTTCTGGAGACACGGGTGAGCTGGTGGGTCCCCTGGAGGTTCTGATGCCCCCTTGGAGAGCCTTTCTCTGACCATGCCTGCCCAGCAATTTCAGCGTGAATGGAAAAGCGAGGGGAGGCGGGGAGGAGACAGAACTCGGGAATGGCATTCTAGCTTGCTACCCGCTGTGTGTCAGCAAGACAGTGCAAGTTTAGAGATAATCAAGGCTTTAGAATCGTAGCTGAGGGAAGGCTGTAATTTTAATAATTATGCATAATCTCAGCATATTGAACATCTCGGAGCTGTGCGGAAAATTCTGCCTCAAAGTTCATTTTAAATAAAACAGGTTCTTGCCTTTATTAAACTATTTTCCAGACTGCAAAGAGAGAGAGAGACCTAGGTTATCACCCTCAACACAATTCCACAGATAGGTGCCTCTACCCGATCTTGGTCTGTTTATGCCATATGGTGTGATTAGGCAGGGCTTGTCTGATACTATGACATTTGAGCAGATTTAAAATGAAGGAAGGAATCAGAAGGTAGCCAGATCCACCAGAGCTAGACATGCAGGAAACGGTGTAGGAGACAGGGTGAGGGAGGCTGAGTGCAGCATCACGTGGGGCCAGGGTCACTGGAGAAACAAGGTAACTTAAGTCCCGAACTAGGACAGCTTAAGGCCCCTTAAGAATACAAGGGGCCCTGGGATCAATTGTCCCAAGAGAGCTGGAACAAAGCTTAACCTAATGATATGGACAAAAGTTTGGAGAGAATTAGTGAGCTTTGAGCAAAGAAGTGACGCACTATGACTCATGTTTTAAAGGGGTCACTCACCTGCCACCTACCCCAGGTGGCCACAGAACAGTAAGAAGAGGCCAGCTCCTGGTGTAAGGAAGCGCTTGGTGACAGTGTCCTGGGTCTAGTGCAGTGGTGTGTACCAGTCACCCTCAACACATGCTGGGAAGGTGGAACCATTGGAAAAGAGACAGCTGAGGATGACTCCGGCCGTGCTCCTTGGAGCACTCCCTGGGATGTCTGAAACAAAGTGTCCATTCTCTACAGGAGGAGGAGGAGTTTGGGAGTCAGAGTGGCAAGAAGGCTTGGGCTGCAGACGCATCTCAGAACTTCTGTGTTCCCTGGTGTTGGGTGGGCAGCTAGATTGGGTCAGTACCAGGGAGAGGTGAGAGCCAGGGAAAAGTGAAGCCAGGGAGAAGCAAAAACCGGAGATGCCATTAAGGAGCTGAGCATGTGGGGGGTGAGTCAAGCTGGGTGAGACCACAGGCTGTGAGGGTGGACAGAGAACGGGGAGCCCTAAGATTGAGCCCTGAGTTCAAGGTAAGGGGTGGACACAGAACACTGGAAACTGAGGCAAAATGGGATCATGTGAATTTGTGGGGAAAATGTAAGTTACAAGGCTGGAGAGATGGCTCAGCCATTAAGGTTAGGAGCATGTGTTGCTCTTCCAAAGGACCTGAGTACAATTCCCAGCACCCACCTCAGGTGGCTCACAACTTCCTGTAACTCCAGCTACAAGAGACCTAAGACCTCTGGCTTCTGCAGCACCCACACATAGCATATGCTCACACAGACACACATAGATAAGGGTGGGTGGGAAAAGGACCCAACAGAGAGGATTGGGTTGCAGAGATCAGTGTGAGAAAGGAGAGCCCACAGAGCATCCCCGCCAAGAAGGGGACAGGAACTGTGCCCATCCTGTATGTGACCAGCTGTCTCTATGGAGGAAAGAAGGTACTCAGTAAGAGAGGAAGACCCCAGGGTGGGGGCAGGGCGGGGGGAACACTGGAAACTGAGGCAAGAGAACCTTTCCAGAAATAAGGCTCTGCCTTCCAACTGCAAAAAAGCATGTGCTGGCTAGTTTTATGTCAACTTCACATAAGCCAGAGTCATTTGGGAAGAGGGAACTTCAATTTAGAAAATATTCCACCAGATTGGCCTGTGAGCAAACCTGTGGTACATTTTCTTGATTGATGATTATTGTGGGAGGGCCCAGATCACTGTGAGTGGTGCCATCCCTGGGATGGTGGTCCTGGGTGCTGTAAGAAAGCAGACTGAGCAAGCCATGAGGAGCAAGCAAGTAAGCAGCACCCCTCCATGGCCTCTGCATCAGCTCCTACCTCCAGGTTCCTGCCCTGGTTAAGGTCCTGCCCTGACTTACCTCAGTGATGGACCATAATATGGAACCATAATATAAAATAAACTCCTCCTCAAGTTGCATAAAATCATGGTGTTTAATCACAGCAATAAAAACCCTAAGCACAGCATCATGATGGAATGCCCTTTAGAAAACAGCAAACCCATGCTAGGCCATAAGCTGTATACTAGGATGCTGGGCCCCAGCTGCCATAATTATGTCCTAAGTCTGGGTGGCCGAGCAGCAGGAATGCATTGTCTGGGTTCTGGGCAGGAAGCCCAGAGGGTCAGCAGGTTGGTTCTTTCTGGGGACCGTGAGGTGGAGCCCTGTCTTAACCAAGCACAGCTGCAAGGATCTCCTTTCCAACAAGTCCATATCTGAGGTGCTGAGGTTAGAGTTTCAGCGTAAGCATCGGCAGGGCCAGGGTCACAGCTCAACACTCCACACCTGTGAGAGCTCTCTTAACGGGGCCGTGCGTGTGGACAGCTCTCCCAGCTGAGTTCACGGAGTGAGAGCTAAGAAAAGTGAGCATGCCAAAGGAGGAGCTGCAGGATTCACGGACGGCAGATGACGAGGGGAGGGGGGATGTGGGGGGAGCAGAGGAAGTATGGAAGACGGGGGGAGAAGGAAGAGTGGCCCCTGAGAAGGCCGGAGACTACCGAACAAAGCCAAGCTCTTAGGGACAGAAGCATGTCTGAAGGAGGTGACAGGAAGGTGGTGGCTCACTGGTGGGTGGGGTACCTGGCCATAGGACTTTGTAAAGATGCAAGTGCCCATCACTGAAAAGGTCCCACGCTCAGTGCTCTCATGTGAAGCACAGTTACGTGCCTATTGATTCTCAGTCCCATGGATAGTGTGACTGTCTGTGTCCCGGTGTCCAGGTGTCCATCATCCATAGGACCCAAGACCGTGGGGAGAGTGTGTGTCGGGGGCAGAGGCCTAGGAGTCCCCAAGACAGATACTTTGTGTTCCACTCTTAATCAAAAGCATCTTGGTGCTGACACTGTATAATTTGGGGTCCTGACACTGTATAATTTGGGGTCTTCATTTCCTTCTGGGAGGCTCCAGAAGGACATCCCTTGCAGTCACAGCTATCAAGCCCCATAAACAATGACAAAATTACCATGGAAGCCTAAATAACATTCGCTGTTCCGTCTTAAAGGCCATCAGCACCGTGACTCTGCAGCTCTCACACCCATGGGAGCTTATCCCAAAGCTTGGAATGCTCAGGGACACACTGAACATAAATTACAAGACATAAAGTACCATCATTAAGATAAATATATTTAATATTATTTTATAAAAATTACCGTGGAATTTTAATATTAACTCTTGCTGTGAAAATTGATACATTCTAAAATTAAGAAGTAACGTGCAAAATGGGATCATGTGAATTTGGGGTTTTGTGGGGGAAATGTAAGTCATGAGGCTGGAGAGATGGCTCAACCATTAAGGTTAAGAGCATGTGTTGCTCTTCCAAAAGACCTGAGTTCAATTCCCAGCACCCACCTCAGGTGGCTCACTACCTCCTGTAACTCCAGCTACAGGAAGGCTAATGCCTCTGACACCCACACAGCATATGCTCACACAGACACACATATATACATACAATAAAAAGTGTGTGTGTGTGTGTGTGTGTGTGTGTGTGTGTGTGACTAAATTTGTCATGATCCCTAAAAAATTCTAGTTCAGCAATCCAAGGAGAGAGTCATATGATGGCATCCCTTGCGGAGGTCCCTGCAGAAGTCTTGTTAGTGAGCGTGGTAGGAAGACTGTTCCAACCTCCATTCCAAATGCAACTACTGAGCGACAGGGGTTGAGAAGTGAATCTGGGGTCCCTCACCCTGAGTCCGAGAGCTTCCGAGCCTCAGACTTCCCGGTATTGATGAATGGTGTCCTTGGCGTTTTCCTGCTTTTCCTATTGTGACAACTCACAGTTTGAGGGTGCAGGCTGAGGTGGCAGGGTAGTCAGGGAGGGGTGTGCATGAGGCCGCTGGTCACATTGCGTCTGCAGTTGGGAAGTAGAAATAAATGAATGAATGCTGGTACTTTCTCTATTTTTTGAGATAATAATTAATCATTTCTCCCTTCCCTTTCCTCTCTCCAAACCTTCCCATATATCCCTCCTTGCTCTCTTTCAAATTCATGGCCTCATTTTGCATTAATTGTTGTTGTTGTTGACAGTGGTGGTGGTGTGTGTGTGCGTGTGTGTGCATGTGCATGCATACATGTGTGTTTCTGAATACACAAATACAAATTGCTCAGTCTGTAATCTCTTTCCTTGAGGCCGGCCTTGAACTCACGGAGACCCGCCTTCTTCTGCTTCCCAGGCACTGTCACTTTTCTTTTTTATCCAGTCTGGGGTCACAGCCCCTGGGATGGTACCAATGACATCTAGAGAGGGTCCTCCCACCTCAGTTAAGCTAGCCTAGAAACTCGAAAACAAACCAGAGTCTTGTCTCTTAGAAGATTCTAGATTCCGTCAAATTGATGATCCATATAGAATCTTACCATGCGATGAAATGCTTTGAAGAACCCAGTGGATGATCATCTTCTAAGTGAGCAAAGGCCTGACATTCCCAGTGCACCCCATAGGTCCATCAGGCCAGTGAGGTAGTGACAAGGGGAAGTCCGTTGAGATGGTTGATTCCTTCCGGCAAGCAGCTACAGGCAACTACACTCATTCAGCTGCCGTTCGTGAGGCCAGATTTCCTTCCTGAATTTAGCACAACGTAGTGCAGCATATTGGAGCATGGAAGCAGAGGGGCCCATCCAGCCGGCTTCCATTAAACCAGACTCTAATAGACTTGAACAGTCAATGGCTTTGGAAACTACTTATTGCTCATAAAGTTGTATCTATACAAACATATGATTGGTTGTTTCTTGTCTGTCTGTTTGTTGCTTTTTAGTTTTAGTTTTTGGGAATTTTGTACAATGTGTTTTGATCATATCCACTCCCTCCCCAACTCTTCCAAGGTCTATGCCCCCTTCCCTACCCACCTGACTTTGTCGATAGCTTTGGAGCCTTTCCTGGAACTCACTCTATAGCCCAGGTTGGCCTCAAGGCCTTTTGTGCTGCTCATATATTCTTGGATGTGTGACCTTCCATCAGAGCATAGCCAACCTACCAGGAGCTACACTCTTAAATCTGACTCTCCCTCTTCCAGTAGTTATTATTATTGCCAGTAGCTCCTTGGCTAGGGGTGATCTTCATGACCACGTCCCCTCCCCTCTCGATGTTAGGGTTTGGGCTGGCTTGAGCTTGCTCAGGTCTTGTGCATACTGTCTTAATCACTGTAAGTCTGTAAATGCAGCTGCCCCATCGTGTCCAGAAGATGCTGTTCCCTTGAAGTCATCTGCTACATCTAGATCTTACCCTCTCTCAGCCCCCTCTTCCACAGTGATTCCTGAACCTTGGGAGGGTGGGAGTGTGATTTAAATGTGTCATTTAGGGCTGAGCATTCTGCAGTCTCTTACTGTCTTCATTTAGGCCCAGTGTGGGTCTCTGTGTCTATCACTGTCCTAATTAAGGCTACTATTGCTGTGATGAAACACCATAACCAAAAGCAAGTTGGGGGAAATGGGGTTAATTTGGTTTATATTTCCCATCACAGTCCATCACTGAAGGAAGTCAGGACAGGAACTCAAACAGGGCGAGAACCTGGCGGCAGGAGCTGATGCAAAGGCCTTGGAGAGGTGCTGCTTGCTGGCTTGCTCACTGTGGCTTGTTTACCATGCTTTTTTTTTTTTTACGCAGCCCAGGCTGGGCCTTCTCCAATCAGTCACTAATTAAGAAAATCCCCTACAGGCCTGCCCACAGCCGATCTTACAGAGACATTTTCTCAACTGGTGCTCCCTCCTCTCTGATGACTCTAACTTGTATCAAGTTGACAGAAAACTAGCCAGCTCCATCACCATCTGCTACAAATAGAAGCTTCTCTGATGATAGTTGAGAAATGTGCTCGCCTATGGGTGTAGTGGTAACTCATTAGGAACTGGTTCACTACTATTCCCACTCAGCAGAATAACAGCAGTAAGTTCTTCCCTAGGGCCTATGACCTGGCTAGCTGTAGGTTCTTGGCCTAAAAAATGGTGCCAGGTAAGAGTTTCGCCTTGTGACGCTGGCCTTATATCCAATCAGAATGTGGTAGGTTACTCCCATGACCTTTGGGCCACTATTGCAGCCATGGGCATGCCTTGCTAGGCAACTGGTTTTTGTAGCTCGAAGTGTTCAGAGATGGATAAGATTAGTGATTAATTTCTTCCTCTGATAATAGGTTTATTATTATTATTGTTGTTGTTGTTTGAGACAGGGTTTCTCTGTATAGCTTTGGAGCCTTTCCTGGATCTCACTCTGTAGCCCAGGCTGGCCTCGAACTCACAGAGATCTGCCTGCCTCTGCCTCCCAAGTGCTGGGATTAAAGGCGTGTGCCACCACCGCCCAGCTTAGGTTTATTGTTTTAAAGTGAACTATAATATACATATTTTAGAATTTCTGAGTTTAATGTCTAGTAGAGTAAATATCAGTTGTGCAGCTTACATAAACAGAAACCCTTAGAGGTCCTCAAGAATCATTTAGCATGAAAAGAGGACCTTGAGTTTGGGAAGCAGTTAAACATGGCCACCACCTCCAAGCCTTGGGCTTTCTACTTCTGGGAATGAAAGGCTCTAATCCAGCAGCTAGTATATTTTTCCTACACATGGAGTAAGTGTAGCGCTTATGTCAAAGTCAGTTTCTCTTATAAATAATGACCACATCCTCCTTTGGTAATTCTCCGCACTAAATTCCACCGCCTTCTTTCTCTGTGGTTGCAAAAAAAAAAAAATACTTGTTGGACCCTATCAAGCATGGGGGCCTAGACTTCCTAAAGCATATGTGAATGTTTCAGACACTTGCTGGACGTGCCATTTGTACAGCTCCACCCTTCTGTTTAGTTTCAGAGTCCTGTGTTTACCCTACATTTTAAACAGGAAGAAATGATTTGTGCTTCTGTCTTGGTTGAAACTAAACCACAAAGAATTTTAATATTAAAATGGAAAAAAGGCAGAGGAAGAAAAATAGAATCTGTCTAAGAGAGCGATGTCCACCTCAGACCAACATGTCCCCAGGGCAGGAAACCTCAGGCTGCTTGTCCCTACTCCCCTGCTTCTCGGGGACCCTGCCCAGCCCTCAGCCATCACTTACTGATATTAATGCACATAGGTTGGTAAGTGGGGCATTACCAAAGAGATTCATCTCGCTTCTCTTTCAACTCACATTCTTTCTCTCTGCAGGAATTTAACGGGTACATTTCCAGACTACCCCAATGTAGAAGACGGGGGCTCAGCCATCATATTTTCCAACAAGACCCCAGAGCAGGTAAAGGAATAATGAGAAGTATGAAGTGATTAAACCATAGTCGCATTTCCTTAGACTTGAACGTGAACGGATTCACAGTGTGTTACGTCTCCATTGTTTTCTTATGGTTACTTACATAGCCCAGGGTGAGTATCATCTCACGTATCCTTTCTGATTTGTTTCGTGATCAAGTCATTCTTTCTCCTGTCCAGTTTTGGAAAAGCTGTGATGACACATCAAGCCATTTTCCTTGTCCGTTCTTAACAGTCTGAGTTCTGGTTCCTGGTACCTCCCCATCCCTCTTCCATCCCCAGCGTCAGGTCCGTGACGCCTGCAGTTCACTCCCCCATCTTCCACATCTCTGCCCGCTCTCCCCTGTCTGCCCACATCTCTGCCCGCTCTCCCCTGTCTGCCCTCATCTCTGCCCGCTCTCCCCTGTCTGCCCACATCTCTGCCCGCTCTCCCCTGTCTGCCCACATCTCAGGCTGCTCTTTCATGATCTCCACATCTCTCTCAGGCTGCTCTCCCTTGCTCGAAGGTAACTTCTCTCAGATCTATTAGTTAATATTTCCTTGGCTATGCTAACAAATACAATAAGATTTAAAACAGCAGAGTTATAAATACTTGAAGCAACATTTTATTATTTCACGTTATAGGTTATCTTCCTAGAAAATGCAGTAATCTCAACATGAAATCATTGACGGATACCCAGTTGTCCAGAATCACATGGGTAAAACTTTACTGGGGAGTTGAGAGAAGCCTTAGTTAGACAAAGAGATTGCTGGATCATTTCCCTGAAGACTCAGTAGAAGAGAAGCATACTTTGTCCATTAATCCCCACCCTTGGTGCAATTTCAATCAAACCCAAAGTCATTTTTGTATTGATTAACACATTTTCAAGTTTTTATGCAAGAACACATGGAAATCTCCAAAAAAAAGGCTGAGTAAGAGAATCTGTAATGGTGGTGATGCCACAGAATCACAGAAAGAACAGGCAGGTGACAGCCGTAATAGTGGCATATTCACACACAAGGAAACATTCTGTGCTGGCTGCTGTGCACAGCATTTGCAAACGAATCCTGTGACCATCGGGCAACCAGAGCAAACTCACAGCTAATAAACTGTGCTCCCGAGATTCAAACCACAGAGGCCAACTGTAGAACACTGTGTTCAGAAGCCAATTCAGACACAAATTAGAAGTCAGTCATCCTGATGGTTCCTTTCAAAGTCCAGAGAATGGACCAGCAGGTTAAGGGACGGCCAGGCTCCCTCTGTGGCAGGATTCAGTACATCCTGAGCCTTCTTTGACTTGCAAAATAAATTCCTTTTGCATTGAATATTTACATGTAAAAGTTAAACCACAAATTGGCAGAAGACATTGCTAGAATATTTAATAATCGGAAGGGTAGAGAATAACTTTGGAAGCATGTTGCCATAGGCAGAAATCATATAGAAAACAGACTGATATAACTGAGTATGTAAAACTCAAGCAGTTGAAAAATAACACCGTAAGAGAAATTAGAGTCATGAAAAACCGAGGAAAAGGCTTGCAGTATCTCTGATGAAAAGTTCATTCATATTTAAAGAGTCCTTAGAAAATAATAAGTCATCGTCTCCATAGAAAAGACATCAAAAATATGAACTTTTTTTTAAAGAAAAAAAGTTTTAATTATTGGCACTGACCTTTCACTATAAAACAGTTTTGCTGTGTCTCTTTATCCACACAACTAATAAAAATTTTAAGTTAGAAAACCAGCTTGGTGTGCCTGTAGGAAAATGTCACTCTCAAACACTCTGGCTGGTGAATTCATTAGCATGGCATTTTTTAAGGCACATGGACCAAGTTAACATCAAGAATTTCAGTACGGATGCTCTCCGCCTGAGGGACACCATTTGAAGAATTTATACTATAACGGGCTGGAGAGATGGCTCAGTGGTTAAGAGCACCGACTGCTCTTCCAGAGGTCCTGAGTTCAATTCCCAGCAACCACACGGTGGCTCACAACCATTTGTAATGAGATCTGGTGCCCTCTTCTGGCCTGCAAGGACACATGCAGGCACAATACTGTATACACAATAAATAAATAAATATTTAAAAAAAGAAAAAGAAAAGAAAATAACAAGGCAAGTTGCCAAAAGTTAATAATGTCAGGCAATAGGGCAAATAGAAAGGACCCAGGCTGGGTGTGGGCACCCTCTGCCACAGCTAAGCACTATAGCATGATAGCAGGAAGGCGGCCATGATGTAACGTAAGTGATGGGGCTGTGCGGATCTGCCCTGAGTACCAATACCTCATTACCCCTACTGTGGGTGAGTGTAAAAGTTGGTCATTTCTGCCTTGTTTATACCATGGATGAAGAACTCATTACCCCTACTGTGGGTGAGTGTAAAAGTTGGTCATTTCTGCCTTGTTTATACCATGGATGAAGAACACGAGAGAGAGAGAGAGAGAGAGAGAGAGAGAGAGAGAGAGAGAGAGAGAGACAGAGAGAGACAGAGAGAGACAGAGAGAGACAGAGACAGAGGAGAGAGAGTGTTTTGAAGTAATTTCCGTAGCCCAGGCTAGCCTCAAACTCAAGGATAACCTTGAACTTCAGATTCTCCTGACTCCAGTCCCTAACCAGGGCTTACTGGTGTGTACCACCACATGCTTATGTGTGGTGTTAAAGACAGAACCCAGGGCTAGGGCTTAATGCATGCTGGGCAAGCACCCTTCCAGCTGGGCAACCAACCCTCTAGTGTTCGGGGTTTTATTGTTTGTTTGGTTGGTTTGGGTTTTTTGTTTTGTTGTTAAGATCTATATTATTTTATGTATATGAATGTTTTGTCTGCATATATGTATATATAAATACACCTCATGTGTGCCTGGCCCCTGTGGAGGTCAGAAGAGGGCATTGGATCCCCTGGAGCTGGAGTTACTGGTGTTTGTGAGCCACCATGTGTGTGCTGGGAACTGAACCCAGGTCCTCAACAAAACCAACTAGTGCTCTTAACTGCTGAGCCAACTCTCCAGTCCCCCCCCCCCCAGTATTCTTATGAAGAGCTAAGTACCTGGAGCACCACACAGTGGAGTCCCACTCTTAAGGTCAGGGTCGGAGACCTCACACCAGCCCCTAAGCCAGACTGCCCACTGTGTTCCCTGTGGCCTATGGGATCAGATACAGGTTCCCTCTTAAACCTGACATGTTCCTGCTGAGGCCAGCATCATTCTCATTCCTCCAGACCACACTCTGGCCCTCCCCCAGAATACCATAAGCATGCAATACCAGCATTGCTACTCAGCAGCTCAGCAGGCCTTGCCCCGAGGGACCATTACTTTAACTGTTTTTTCCTTTAGCTCTGCGTTGTTTCTTTTCTTTCTTCCTTTCTCTCTCTCTCTCTCTCTCTCTCTCTCTCTCTCTCTCTCTCTCTTTCTGTGTGTGTGTGTGTGTGTGTGTGTGTGTGTGTGTGTGTGTGTGTGTCTTGCCCTGCAGCTAAGTCTTCAGGAACAAGCAGGGTCTTGAAAGTCAGACCAGGGCAAGCAGCCAAACATGTTTCACTGTAGTTTAGAGAGCAGTGATTACGGGATTAAGAATGTTGGTGGAATGTCTCAGTTATCCACAAGAAACATGAAAAGGAGGAGCTGACGCTAGTCGAACTAAAAACAAACCTCGGGGCGCCTGGTTAATACATTCCGATAAAGCAAAGGGGACCACAGGGCAGCTTGACATTAAACGAGGACGGATGCTGGAGAGTGAGAACAGAGCCGCGATTACAGGCCACATTCCACCGAAGGCCGCAGCTGGAGCCTGAGCCCGCCAGTCTGGAGATCCGGGCTC
This sequence comes from Peromyscus eremicus, assembly GCF_949786415.1. Lineage (NCBI taxonomy): Eukaryota > Metazoa > Chordata > Mammalia > Rodentia > Cricetidae > Peromyscus > Peromyscus eremicus. Next base: position 6,430,285 of record NC_081429.1, on the reverse strand, counting down.
AAGCTTCCTGCCTGGACCGTGTGTGATCAGATGAGAGAGCGTGCGTCAAGCCCGGAGTTCAGTTCCCGGCACTGTGGGGGAGGGTGGAATACTGGCTCACTAAAACCAGCAGCACACTGAAGAGGTAAACCGTGGTGATAAAGCGGCAGTTATTTCATAATGCAGCGACACTTTGAGTTTAAGGTATGTGTGAATGCACTGCATCATGGGAAGTGGACCGAAGGAAAGAGCATGGACTCATCACATGGACGTGGAAGGGCCATTTCCAAACTCAGCATCTCTCCCTGGTACTAAAAAATAAAAACCTCTGCTGAGTTGTTGGGCACAGGGGTCTCCAAGACACCCCAAACATTACAAGCCATTTCTGTTGCATTTGGTTACCCTCCAGAACTTGACAGTAAGACCCTCTTCTTGCAGATACTACACACTTGAGGCACAGGACATGGAGAAATCAAGCTGCTACATCCTTACTGGCTAGATTGCATAGTGCCACAAGGTTCTATTTGCAATACTAAGAGAGAAAAGTATTCAGCCATCTTAACTACCCAGCTGCGAACCCCATGAACTTCAGTACTGACTGACCCTGCAAGATATGCCCACTGGTGCAGTAGTGGGCATGAACGTTCTGGACGTCACCAAATACCTTCTGATTCGATCTAAAGCCTTCCACGAGACAGAATTTGTGCCTGGGCCCTAAACCCATGGCTGGGTGGGTCATAGGCCATAGGGAGAACCTAACTACTATTATTTTGCTAAATGGACAGAGTAATAAGCTGCCCAGGATCGTTGTGGAAGAGGAGGTGGAAAAATTATAAGAGCCAGGGGAAGTGGATGTCCACAGAGAAACAATATTTGTTGGTCATGGCAGAAAACCAGAGCAGCCATGACAGTGTACACAAGACCTGAGCAAGATCAAAACAGTCAAAAGCCCAGTATGGACAGGGGAGGGAGGGGCTTATGAAATGACGTTCCTCACTCAGGAGCTACCTGCACTTGGTGGCTGCCGAGGAAGGGAGAGCCAGTTTTCTTCAGTGATGTGGCCCCTGAGAAGGCTACCCATGCTCCAGCAGATGGTCATACATCCACCAATGCACATACAGGAAGCACCCAGTGGACTCAGTGTTTGTTTGTCTGTCCTCTGTCTGTTTGCTTGTTTGTTTTCAAGAGCAAGCACATGAAGTTGGGAGGAAATAATGGTAGAGGGGATAGGGGAAGAACTGGAGGATGTAAGAATGGGGGTGGATTTAATCAAAACACAGTATATGCATGCATGATAAAAAAAAATTGAATCCAATAAAATGAAATATAGCTACCCTTCTGTAACACAACAACAAACTTCCATCTTGGTTTGAAACCCAATGTCATGCCTAATTAAATTCATGAGAAACAGTTCCACAAATGGCAGAAACACACAGGAATGGCCGTTACACCACCACTATTAAGCATTGTTCTGTGTGAACCATTGTGCACTCTCAGACAAGGCAAAGTGCAAGGCACAGACATGGGGACAGGCAAAGGATCACGTACTGCAGATGTATCTAACAGAAAAGCCAGAGAATAAGCTGAAGAACTGAATGCTGTGAGGGCTGGAACAGGAGCCTTACACTGTTAGTGAGCAGAGCAGTGGGTCTGTGTGTGCAAACGCTGGTGGAGAGGAAACACCACAGGAGCTGTCCATTCACAGCACCAGCATCACCATAAAGATGCAATGCCTGTGGTAAACTCAGCAATGATGTGTGCCGGGAGAGTCACAGGCAAGACCACAGGGTGGGGGCTGCCCTTGGGTTGGCATGATCAGCGTCACAAACCCCCAGTTCTGCTAAATATTGTTCTATAGATGTAACTGATCCAAAAACTAATCCTCATAGTATTATTATTTGTTGGAGCCTTTGAGAGGAGAGGGGGTGAGGGTGAGCACGCTAAGCTTCAGATAGCCGAGGATACCCAGTCAAGCCTCGAGCAAAAGTGACCTGTGGGGAAAGAAACCATCTCTGCCAGGTATTAAAACATTATTTATTAGGAGCCTATTGAGGTGGGCAAAGGCTGAAAAGCTCCAGCTTCCATATGCATGCATACGTGTAAACACACACACATTCATCATCTGGGTAGAAAACAGAGCAGTCCTCAGGATGAATTACTTGGGTTTAAAATGGGACAGGACAGACATGTCCTGCTGCCACTGACCGGCTGGGGAAAGCATGGTCTCTTCTAGTGTCAATGTAACTTCTGAAAGGTGTGGAGATATGGAGAGAGGTGTCTGACCTCCATCTACCCCTCCTCTGAGAGTGGACAGACAGCTTCTCCCGACAAATCCTCCTCAGGAGAGCTAGCTAGCCTCGTCCAGCAGGGATGGAGCCCAACAGGATGGGGAAACGGTCCTCCTCCCATGAGGTGCTATGACTGTTTTGGTCTTTTCCATAGGTTATTGAGGATATCCTAGCCAATCAAGAGGAAGAAGAAAAACTCAAAAAGAAAAAGAAAAAAGAGGAAAAGGAGAGTAAGCCCAAAAAAGGCAAAAAAGCGAAGGAGAAGAAAAGCAACCAGAAAGAGAAGGTTGTAAAGGTAAGGAGGGCGGGAGAGCTCTAGAAGGCTGACTCTGTCTTCCTCAGGCTGGGCTCTCTGGCAAGGGGTAACCTCCAGTCTGCTGGGGTCGCCAGCACTAGCTTCAGATTTCATTGTGTTTTAAGTTGATAGCATCCGGTCACAATCTTTTCTACATTTTATAAATGCCGACCAGGATAACTGTCAGAGTGGACAACTCAGTTTACATAATTTACATAATTACTCCCCAAAATAAACCATCACACTTGTCTTTCTTCAAGGCAAGCTGCTTGGCAAACCAAGGAGCCACTGTGAAGTGAAAGCAGTCCTCTCTGTTAGCCCAAACGTGCCCCTTTGAATTCATCAGAAACACTGACACGGAGGGTGTGCCTCCACAGCACCTTCAGAAATCACCAATAAAGTGTAAGCAGCTAGCATTTACCCCGGGAGACAGTTGGGAAAAAAGATATTAGCCCTGCCTTATTTGTTTTAATTACATACTGTCCTAGTCTTTATTTCTCTTGGTATGATAAAACACCCTGGGGGAGGGGGAAAGCAACATAGGTAAGAAAGGATTTATTGCAGCTCACAACTCCGGTCACAGTCTATCTTAGCAGGGAAGCCATGGTGGCGTGGAGGAAGCTTGAAGCAGGTGGTCACATCTGTCGAGAGCAGAGGGGAATAAAAGCGTGCACATGGCATGCTTGCGGGTGTTCAGCTTCCTTTTTTCACTCGGACCCAGTCACCCCCCATCTAAAGAATGGTGCAGCACTTAGTGGGCTGGTTCTTCCCAAACCTTGGAGAGACTTCATCTTGAAAATGATCGATTACCTTTTTAACTAAGATCTATTGGTAAAAAGTATGCTCTTTCCAAAATATCACACAAGCAGAAAGCCGGACACTCTGCAGGTCCATGAGACAATCATCACTGGGAAGAAAAAGCCATGTGAGTGGAAAACAGGGATCTGAGCACGGGACTTCTGGGTGACATCATCGGTGACTTGGTGTCTGGGGCTCCCATCCCCTGGGTCAGTGGGATGAGAAAAGGGCAGAGTCACTCTCTCTGGGACTCTGTGTTTGCACCTAAGAACATCACCATGGAAGAGGGGCAGGAAGACTGTGAGAGACAGGAGAAGCCATGTTTGCAGTGAAACAGTATTTACCAGACACGACAGGGCCGCTGCACACAGGAACGCACAATGACTGTGACTGTACACTTAAGACCTGCAAAGAAGCAAGCCAGCCAAATCCAGCATGCACTGGGGAGGGGCTTGTGAAGTCCCCGCCCCAGCTGAGGAACCATTGGCACTTGATGGCTTCAGGGGGAGGGAGATACCATTTTCTTAAATGATGTGGTCCATGCTGTACAGGCAGACCCAGTCGATTTGAAAAAAGAAGACATAAATGGGGATGGATTTGTGCAAACTACATTATATACATGTATGAAATTCTCAATTGACAGAAAAATTTTTTTAAAAAAAGAATGCTTTAAAATAAAACCCCTGTGGGTCACTTGATCCCTTTGTCAGAAGCTCGGCAAAATAATTAAATAGTGAAAACAGGACCATTTCTCCTCCTTTCCTGGGTCCGTCTAGAGACACAGCAATGAGCTTTTGGAGAAGAAGACAGAGCTCATGCGAATGGTCATCTTCACTTTCGGGTTAAAGGAGGGGAAAACAGAAAAGTCAAAAGCCACATTCACATCTGAGCTGCTAAATTCCAATTTTTCATGTAAGAATTTCAGAAAGATATTATTTATGTTAGTATTTGGCCAGGTGTGGCAACATAAACTTGTACTCCCAGTGTGGAAGGTAGAGACAGGTGAGTCAGTCCTTGGGCTCCCAGGCAGGCCAGCCTGGCCACTTGACAAGTTCCAGAGCAAGGAGAGATCTGTCTTTAAAAACATGTTGGCATTCCCAAGAAAGAGCTCTTGAGGTTAATCAATAGTCTCCACACACATGCTCACATACATGCATCAAATATGGACACACAAGTGCACACACAAACATATAAAAATATTTTTCACCCGTAGTCAAGAAAATCAATCTCTCCCTAAACTTCACACCTTCTGTTCACATTCTGTGTGAGCTCAGAATGAGCTGTACACTTGGAACATAAAAAAATAAAATAAAAGTTTGAGATGAAAACATTGTGGGGAGAAGCTTCATGACCAGGTCTAAGAAAAGAGCTTTTTAGATTTGCCAAAAGTGAAATCTAGGGGCCCAGCAATGGCTCAATGGCTGAGCATTGACTGCTCTTCCAGAGGATCCAGGTTCAATTCCCAGCAACTGCAGAATGTCACAACCATCTGTAACTCCAGTTCAAGGGGATCTGATGCCCTCTTTTGACCTCCATGGGCACCAGGCATGCATGTGGTACACATACATACACACATACATATACATACATACATACATACATACATACATACATACATACATACACGCACACATACATACACACATACATATATACATACATACATACATAGAGGGAAAGTACTCATCCACATAAAATAATTTTTTTTTTTTTAAGTAGAGCCCAGGGCTGGGAAGATGGCTTACCAAACAAGTGTGGGGACCAGAGTTCAGATCCCCAGAACCCACACAATCGCCAACTGGGCCTGACAAACTCCCTGTAAGTCCAGCTTCAGGAGACAGAGACAACAAGACCCAGAGCAAGCTGGCTAGTGAGACATAATATCCATGAGTTCTATGTTTGATTGACAACTAATCCAGGATGATTCCCACATCAGCCCTAGGCCTTTACATGCACATGCATACATATGCATCCTCCCATACACACATGCAAACAGGCACATACACACACACACACACACACATACTACACGTATACACAAGAAACTGGGGCAGTGGGGAGTAGAATCCCTTCTAAACTTGACAAGTTAGACTCCGTCAAATGCAAAACCTCTTGCAGTGTGAACGACCTGAGAATGAGGATTTAAAAGTGAAATGGCAAGATGCAGCCAGAAGAAAATGCTTACAAACTACCTCACAAAGGATGATCTATAGAATTCAGAGTGACTTCTCACAGTTTCACTGTTTAAAAAAATGCTTTTTGGTGGGTTTTTGGTTTGTCATCGAACCCGTTGAGGATTTCAGACAAGGAGTTCCCGTTACCATACATCCACATGAAGGGGATATTTCCATGGGGGCATGCCTCTGTGAGGGGATACCTCTGTGAGGGATACCTCCATGGGGGCATGCCTCTGTGAGGGGATACCTCCATGAGGAGATACCTCCATAGGGGAATTTCTCAATGAGTGTATACCTCCATGATAGATACCTTCATCAGAGGATACCTTGGGGAGGGGATACCTCTGTGAGGAACCACTAAAGCCAGAAGGACATTTTCCGCCAATGTGTGGTCACCTCTGCAAGCATGCTGTCCACAGCAAAGTAATCTCGTTTGTCTAGCTGTGGCTTCCATGGTCCATACTGGCTTCTGGAACAAAAACAAGAGAGATGAACCCATCCTACAACTGGTCCCTCTTTCAAAAGCCACACAGTACACCATTAGGAATCATTGTAAGTGCTTTGACTGAAGCAGAACAGGACCAGACTGAGTGCTGCTGGGAAGATCTTTGGCCCCCAATAGCACAGTCATGTCTAAGAGTTCTTGGGTGATGGTGTCATCCAGCCATGACTGGCCACAATCTTCTCTCTAGTCTCTTGGCCCCAAGAGGAGTTTCATATTGGGCCCCAGCCATATGCTACCCACGTACAGAGTGTATCTCTCCTGCTCTGCTAAAACTTTCTGGACTCTCATAGTCACACCCAAACGCTTGTTTCCATGGAGATTCTAAATCCCATTAAATTGGCAACAAAGGATAACCATCACAGTTACCTTCAGATGAGACCAGTGATGGGCAGAAACAGCCTCCGACAAGGATAAAACCCAGCAGTGTGAGGACCATGTTTAAATGTCTAACTGTGTCAGCATATGGGAAGATCAAAAACACCACCACCACCTTGCTTTCTGTCCCTCAGCTGTGAGGGGAGAGAGCTAAGAATGTAACAGAGACTGTCAGGTGGCTTCTTAAAAACTGACTCATCAAAAACTGAAGAAGGGTGGGGACTAGAGAGATGACTCAGCAGGTAAGAGCACTTGTTGCTCCAGCAGAGGACCTAGGTCTAGTTCCCAGCACCCACATAGTTTCTCACAGTCATCCAGAACTCCATTTTTAAGGGATCCAGTGTTCTCTTCCGACTTCTGCAGGCACACACATGGTACACACAGACACATGCAGGCAAAACACAAATGTGCATAAAATAAATAATAAAAATGCATCCATAATGGTTTTCGAACTGCAGAAGGGGCAAGAGAGATAACCCCCTGGTGGCTTCCAGGTCTCCTGCTCACCCTAGCCACTGCCCTGGGGTACAGGAAACATTTACTGTATAGCATCTTCCCATCTCTAGATCTTAGATCCTGAAATAGAGGCCATTGCTGACTGAGAATGATCATGGCTGGAAACTGTATTTGAAGATAAAGTATGCCAAGATCACGTGACAGCACGTTATTTTATATGTAATCAGCATGTTGGAACTACTTTTGACCTTGCACTAGCGGGTCGTGTTCTATCCCCACTAGACCTGGAGCTGTTCGTGCTTGTCAGGGTTTGAGGAGTTTGAGGAGTCTTTTCCCACCCACACAAAGTCATCAACCGAGCTGACAGAATTTGAAAAAGGAAACCTGAAACTATGGCGCCGTGACCCAAAACTGTCTCAGTTTTCTTTGATGATTTTGTGTTTGACTTTTGTCAGAAGGATGCCCCTGGGTTTTGTTTGAGAAGTGGCCGTGAGGAAACAACGCTCCCCACCACACACAAGTGGTGGCGGGGTATAGGGAGGACAAATGAAGTTTAGTCACGCCAGCCAACAACGTAAGAATCAAAATGAAATGGCTTGCTGCACCTATTCACCCGGTGAAACCTGTAACCGCTTGGCATCATGGTGTGATGGGCAGGTAACACACAGGCAGACAGACAGCAGAGTACAATGGAAAGTTCCTTCAGTCCAGACCAGTAAGTGTGGCCCTTTCCCATTGGGTTTTAGGTTTTGCACAGTGCTGTGTGTGATGACATCATTTGTGGAATTAATGGGGTGAGGTTGCTCTGCTGTGAGGCAGCAGGAGGGTCCAGAGGGTGGTGTGAGTGCCTTCAGGGGGCCAGATCCTGCTGTCTGGCATCGGCAGGCCCTGAGTGACATTGGCATGGCTCTGAAGAAATGCAAGGGTGGAGCTTGTGGGGGCTCACACTCCTTCCCTGGAAACACTGGGCCCGTGGAGCGGCAAAAACAAGCTTGCTAAAGTCACCAGTGATAACATGAGACAGGGGGACATGCAAAGTGCAGGGACAAGAGGTGTGACCTCCCTGGACTGGAGTGGAAGAGGCTAAGAATTCAGATCCATGAGCCAGCTCCTTCATCCATCTCCTCTGAAGATGTGTTCTTTTTCTCACCAGCCAGTTCCCAAATAATGACACAGAGACTTCTTATTAATTATGAAAGATTGGCCTATAGCTTAGGCTTGTTTCTAACTAGCTCATAACATAAATTAACCCATTTATACTAATCTGCGTTCTACCACATAGCTTTTACTTCTGTCCCATTCTGTGTGTCTGACTTGTTCCTCCTCTGGCTGGCTTCTCTGCCTCTCTTCTTCCCAGAGTCCTCTCTGTCCCCAGAAGTCCTGCCTATACCTCTTCCTAGCTATTGGCCATTCAGCTTTTTATTACACCGATACATTTTCACACAGTGTACAAATATCCCACAACAGACAGATCTGAGCAGCCAGGTTCTCACCTCTCTCACCCACCTGGCCTTTGTCTTCCCAGCTCGATGCTGAGGGAGCTGTTTGTAGGACACTCACAAGAGCCTGGGGCCAGGCTTCCCTCTGTCCAGAACAATCTCCAACCACTTGGCTGAGCTGAGAACAGCAGGGTCATGGTCAGAAAGCTTCTGTCAGTAAAACGCAGGGCTGTGATTACGTGTGCAGTGCACTTATACGACCCTTTCCAAGTAAAGACTCAGGGGAAATAAATAACCTTGGGATTAAGACGGCAGATTCAAACTTCCTGGAAGAAAATTCTACAGTATTTGTCCAAAGACGTGATGTATTGGATGCTTAGAACAGCAGCCAAAGGAGAGTTACTCAATGAAGCTAAAGGCTCTTTATCAAAGAAAGAAATGCATTTCGGGGGGCAGCAGAAGCTCCCGCTGTATTTTACCCTCCACCGAGAAGACAGCTCGAGTAACCGCCAATTATGTCATTACTAATGGGAAGCCGGACCCTATTATGTCATGGGAATGTCTAGTGTTCTCTCTTTAAAGTCACCAGGATTAGATGTTTGCCAAACCAGTCTCACAATGGGTTTTGCCCTCAAGAACTTGATCTGTATTGTAGAAATGAAAACAGGCCTCCAGTTTTGCTTCTATGTCCGTGCCTCAGACACCTGTTGTATACGAAGCTGCGTGCCGGTTTCAGACAGAGCAGACAGCCTAGCTGAGATGGCACCCTTGCCTCGAGGGTGCCTCAGCCCAGAGCAGCGACAAGGACACTGACAGTCCATAATGTGTACGGAGAAAGAGGTTCCCATAAAAGGGAAAGCACCCCCTCCCCCTGCAGAACCCCATGCCTATTCCAGCCAAAGCGGTGTCCCAGTGGCCAACCTTGCCTCTGCCGCCCTGCCCTTAGGCCAAGTCCAGGTTCTATGCAGAGTTCAGCTCCGGGGCCTTCCAGGCTCTTCCTCTAGGCTTAACATTTTTATCTCTGCGTGTGTCCGTTGGAGCTCTCGATTTCCTCCCCTGCCCTCTCCTACACACACCCATGTGTCTGTGCCCGAGTGTTTCACACTAACTTGATGACCTTTCATTGTTCAGAATCTCACCTCTGCAGCTCAGAGTTCCCACCTGCATTTCCGTCTTTGGTTGTGGCTCTGTGGCTCTGCCTGTGCACCTTCCCCGAAATCCTCCTCCTCTTCCTCCCCTCCCCCTCCTCCTCCTGATCCTCTTCTTCCTCCTCCTCTTTCTCTTCTTCCCTCTCCTCCCCCTCCTCCTCCCCCTGCTTCTCTTCTTCCTCCTCCTTCCTCTGCCGCCTGCTACTGCTTATGCTCCTGCTCCTCTTCCTCCTCCTGAACCTTCTGATCCTGCTCCTCTCTCTTTCTTCTTCCTCCTCCTGCTCATGCTCTCCTTGCTCCTCCTTTGACTCCTCATCCTCATCCTCTTCTGTCTTCTCCTCTTCCTCTTCTCTGCCACCCATTGCTCTGTGGTCCTTGGTAGGGTAAACATTGCTGTAATTGACTGGGTTGTAGTTCCATAGCTGCTTGGGTTTGGTATGGTTGCTGTTGCAGGGTTTTCTTTCTTCCTCTCTGATAAGTTCAGGGACTGAGTCCTCAGGCATGGGCTTCTCACTGAGAACTCCACAAATAAAACCAAAAGAGCATTGCATCCCAACAGAGGCCCAAACTGCAGCACAGAAACACAAGAACCTGGGAAAAGCAAGGTAGCAGAAACACTCCAGAGGTCAGACTCCTTGGAAAACAAGCTGAGGTCAAGATGAAGCTGAATATCTCCTCCTCTGCCACCGGCTGTCAGAAACTCATTGAAATAGATGATGAATGAAAGCTTTGTACGTTCTATGAGAAGCGCACGGCCACAGAAGTAGCTGCTGAGGCTCTGGGTGAAGAGTGGAAGGGTTATGTGGTCTGAATCAGTGGTGGGAATGACAAACAGGGTTTTCCCATGAAGCCAGGCAATTGACACATGGCAGAGTACACCTGCTGTTGAGTGAGGGGCATTCTTGTTCTAGAGCAAGGAGAAATTGGGAGAGGAAGCGCAAGTCTGTTTGCAGATGCATTGAGGATGCCAGTCTGAGTGTTCTCAACTTGGTTATTGTAAAAGAGAGAGAGAGAGAGAGAGAGAGAGAGAGAGAGAGAGAGAGAGAGAGAGAGAGAGAAGGATATTCCTGGGCTGACAGACACTACTGTGCCTCACCCATTGGGACCTAAAAGAGCTAGCAGAATCAGAACGCTTTTTGATCTCTCCAAAAAAAGAGATGATGTCCATCAGTATGTTGTCAGAAAGTCCTAAACAAAGAAGATAAGAAGCCCAGGACCAAAGCATCCAAGATTCAGCATCTTGTTACTCGCTGAAGAAATATTGTGTTAAGATGGAGAGATGGCTCAGCGGTTAAGAGCACTGGCTGGTCTTCCAGAGGTCCTGAGTTCAATTCCCAGCAACCACATGGTGGCTCTCAACCATCTGTAATGAGATCTGGTGCCCTCTTCTGGTCTGCAGGCAGACATGCAGGCAGAACACTGTATGCATAATAAATAAATTAGAAAAGAAAAGCAAGGAGGAGGCTGCAGAACATGCTAAACTCTTGGCCAAGAGAACGAAGGAAGCCAAAGAAAATTGCCCAGAACGGATTGCCAAGAGACGCAGGCTCTCCTCACTGGGAGAAGTGTCTACTTCTAAGTCTGAGCCCAATCAAAAAATGAGTCTTTTGAGTAACAAATAAATAATCATACTTTGAAGAAAAAACAACCCAAACAGACTGAAATGGCTAAAATGCCAAAATGCACAACACTGACTAAAAACTGTCAGTGACTTCAAAGAAGACACAAATAGATGAAGGAATCAGGGAAGTGGATGAGAAAGTCAGAAGCCTGGATAAGAGATTCAGAGAGAAAACAAATGTTTAAAAGAAAGAGAGAGAGGCACAAACTGAACTTTTAGAAATGAAAACCTCAAAAAAAATCAAAACAAAAATATAATTCACAAAAGTACCATGAACGAAGTAGCTCAAGCTAAAGAGAGACTCTCCGGGATGGAGGTCAGGGCTCAGGACATACTGCTCTCCAACAGCAGTAAAGACACCCAAATGAAGCATGACCACAACTTGCAAGGCTCTGGAACCTGAGCTGGAGATCACAAGTAAGAATCCATGGTGTAGACGCTGAGATAAAAGTGAAAGGCTCCAGAACCCACATGAGAAAAGAAAGAAGAAGAAAAAAGCCAAGTGCAGTAGGAGGCAGAGACAGGAGGATCACTGGCCCTGCTGGCCAGCTAGTCTTGCCTAACCAGAGAGCTCCAGGCTCAGAGAGAGACTCTGTCTCAAAATGAAAAGCATCCAGTGTCAATCTATGGCCTCCACATGTGCACCTACACACACACACACACACACACACACACACACACACACACACACACACACACACATGCCTGCAAATAACACAGCTCTCAGTAGGAACTCCAAAAGCCAAGGAAAGAAATTAAAGCAGAGAGAAGAAGCCTACCAATGCAGAATCAATGTTGTGGAATGGTCCTAATCACCAAAAGCAGTCTGCAGAGTCAGTGGAATCCCACTCAAAATTCCACTGACATCCTCCACACAAACAGAAAAAAAATCCTAAAATCCACACAGAAGCACAAAAAAGTCCAAAGACCCAAAGTCGTCCTGAACAAAAAGAATATTGCTATATTTCTGGAGGCATCACAATAGCCAATTCAAACTATACCATAGAGCCACAGTAGCCAAGACAGCATGGTATGGCACAGACGGGCATGTAGAGCCATGGTACAGACAGACGAGAGGACCTGGAAGTACACCCATGGAGCTACAGTCACCTAATGTTTTACAAAGGAGCTAAAAACACACACTGGAGAAGTGTGTGGAGAAAAGACAGCCTCTTCCAGTAGTGCTAAGACTGGATACCACGGGCAGAATGGCTTTCACCAAGAAGACAAACAAGAGCTGGGCATCATAGTACAAGCCTTGAGGCAGAGGTGGGCAGATCTCTGTGAGTTCGAGGCCAGCCTGGTCTGCTTAGAGAGTTCCAAGCACCCAGAGCTACAAAGCGAGACCCTGTCTCAAAAAGACAAACAAAGGAAAAGACTACAAACAATAAGTGCTGGTGAAGTTGCTGGAGGAAAGGAACGCTTCTCACACTGCTAGTGGAGTATAAATCAGTGCAACCACTGTAGATATTAGTGGGATCCTCAAACACTGATTTCAAGAGAATTATCTAGCTACACCACCCTTAGGCATGCATCTGAAGGCTTCTAAGTCTCCTTACTACAGGCATCCCTGCACATCCATGTTCACTGAGGCACCCTTCACAGCAGCCAAGATAAGAAGGAACCTAAGGTGTCCATGGACACATGACTAGATAGAGAAAATGTGGTCCATATACAAATGGAGTTTTATTTAACCACAAATACCAATAGTGTGCCATTGGCAGGGAAACAGATGGAACAGGTCATCAAGCTAGACTTGAAAGATGAGTGTTGTGTGTTCTCTCTGATGTACGGAGATTAGATGTATGGGGCGGGGGGGGGGGTATTTGAATTAAGGGTCCAGAAGGAGGGGAAGGGAGAAGAAAAGAGTGATGGGAGTGTTTCTAAGAAAGTAAAATCACAGCCACACGAGGGAGGGTGAGGAGGGGAAGACGCTGGTGACATCATCGGTAAGAGTGTCGTCCTCTAATCGGACACAGATTGGACTTCTGCCCCTGGGCACCAGCTGTCTGTCACTGCTGCTGGTTTTGTTGGTTTTGACACTGCCCTGGCAGATTTCTTTGCTCATGCCAGGGTATCTCCATCCCAAGGGTAGGACAATGGCCAGCCTGAGCCAACGGTGCCATGGCTGGGCTTCTTAACCGATGAGTTTGACTTTAATATGAGATTGATCTGACCCAGCGGTCAGATTAGCTGCTTCTTCTTCCACTCTGAGTCCTGGTATTTCTGGGACCAAATCCTCTTCTGGCTGTGCAAGGCAGGTGGCTTCCTTGACTGCCTGACAAGCCATGGTCCCTGGACTCCTTCTGTAACCCCCAGGAGCACCCTGGGAATCTCCACGACAGCCTGTACCACTTGCTTCAGGCATCTCTCCTGGTGAGCAGGGACCTCCTGGCACCTGCAGCCTCACAAAAGCCTGTGGGAGGAGGGGTCCCACCTTGGCCAAGCAGAGCACAAGGCTCATCTGGGGCCAGAGACTGACTGGGGTCTAACTAGGTAGAGTGTGAGCGTTTCTTATGTGTGGGACCCTCTGAAATGTGGTCTTTGTGTCTGGCTTCCCTCGCTCACTGTATCCTTACAGCAGGTGTTGGCGCCTCATTCCTTCCCATGGGTAAAGGGCAGCATACTGTTTATTCATCTATGGACTGGACATGTATGTTCTACATTCTTCTTTCACCCAATAAGTGTTTACGGTATGCAGACATGCCAGCTCCAGGACTAAGGGGCATCCCACTATTTGTGATCCTCTGTCTGCTGGGAAGTGGAGGATGCTCACAAGGAAGGAAGGCTCCTGAGAGTGTAGACAAAATCCAGCCACTGCTGGGCTGTAAAGCTGGCTGTGGTGGATTCCTGGAAGAGAGAGACCTGAGTCCAAAATTATCAGAAAGCATTAGCAGCCAGAAAGAGGGGACCGAAGAAAGGAGGCAGGGGCAGGAAAGACCGTGCCACCGTATATACAAGACAGCATCCTCCTCCGTATGGATGCAGCAATGTCAGGAGCATGGAAGTGGCCTAGGGACCAGGGCTGGGAGGGCTGCATGCAGTCTGCTACAGGCTGGACTTTGTCCTATGCAGACAGGTCTGATGGGGAGCTTCAGGGCTGTGCGGGGCTTCAGTTGAAGGAAGTCTTCAAGTTGGTCAGATCTTGCCTGAGTCCTTTCTGGCAGGACAGAGAAGGAGGCACCAAATCAGACAATGTACAAGCAAGGGTCCTGTCAGATGGCTGAGACAAGAAAAGGGTAAGATCCCTGGAATCAGGGGAGGCAGAACAGATGTGGTTTGGTGCCCATCTGTCTATGGATGGTGAGGAGGAGGAGGAAATAGTGGGGGGATTAGAGGTCCAAAGGTCATGCAGTCTCCAGGGCGTGTGGACACACAGTGATTGGTACCACCCCAGAGCCCAACACTAGAGCCCCGAAAAGGAAGTGCTGTTCTCCAGTTCTCCAGTGTCCAGGGATTCACAGCATCCTGGTGAAGAGATTCTCATAACAACACACAGTCCCCTCCTCATGTAGGTGCTAAAAGTATTCAGGGAGCTCTAGAGACACCCCGTGGGCACAGCGACCAGCATGCTTCCTTTGGACCTTTTTGACAGTAACAAGAACCATGAAATTTGTCACCAGAAACTATTGATGTGGTAGAAACCCCAGCTGAGAGCCTGCAAGGCTGGTTCTCACAATCAGGGACAGAGGGGCTCAACGCCGAGCTATCGACCACGCAGATGGCAGATGGCAGTATCCTGTCTTGATGCACAGAATTGACAGGAGAAGCCAAGGGACACATATTTGGGCTCTCTGCAGTGGGGACTTGGAATCTGAGTTCTGCAGACCCCAACTCCATGGGGAAGCCAGTTCGTTCTGGGAAGGAAGAGCCTGTGGCTGGTTCCCAGGATCAAGGGACACGTGAGCAAGAGGAAGGAACAGCACGTGTCTCACAGAAGCCCAGAAATGGCAGGGGTGCAGGAAAGCCCAGGGTGGAGAGAAGCTCAAAGCCTAGCTATGGGGACATGGAGAAGGGATATAGACAGGGCCCAAGCTGAGTGTTCAGCCTTCAGACAGCACTGAGCAAGTCCTTACAAGGTAGGACCCAAACCAGGGATGGGCCTGTGGGAAAGCCACCGTGCAGAAAGTGCCTGGGCTGGCCATCCATGCCTCCAGTGCTGGTTGTGGCACTCCCTGCTCAGGTCACTAGCAGGGGGACTTCCTGGTGGGTGGGGCACAACCTCCAGTCCAGTCAACTACATCGTGTGTGCCTTTTGCTGTCTGGTCTTAACAGATAAAGTGCACCTTCAATTCACAAGAATATTACTTTGTTCTGAACAGGAAGAAGACGAGGAATGGAAAATGTCACCAAGCCTTTTCCTTCAACTGATGGAAGAAGGAAATAGCTTATACAAAGGTCAGTCCCGGAGAATGCCTGGTCCTCAGGGGTCACCCTGTCTGCCGAGTGTGCCCAAGCTCCAGTGGGTGGACAGGTCTTAAGTGCTCAGTCACGGAAGGCTGTGTTGCGTGAATCCAGCCAAAACCTGTCCCTCTCCTGCTGCTTATGCTTCCTAAAAACATAGAGTTGCCGTGGTGGCTGGTGTCCTAGTTTAAGAAATCAACCTGGGAAAGAAAGGACCTGTTTCAGCTTACCGTCCATCATGAAGGGAAGTCAGGACAGGCACTCAAGTCAAGAACCTGGAAACAGGAACTGAAGCAGAGACCACGTAGGAACGCTGCTTACTAGCTTGCTCCCTGTGGTTTGTTCACTCACTTTCTTACAGCACCACCTCAGGGGTGGCACAGCCCATAGATGCCTGGGCTCACCCACCCAATCAAGACAATGCGTCCACAGGCTTGGCTATACGCCAATATGATGGAAGCAATTTGGTTGGTTGGTTGGTTTTGGTTTTTTGCTTGGTTTTTCCAGATAGGGTTTCTCTGTGTAACCCTGGTTGTACTGGAACTCACTCTGTAGACCAGGTTGGCCTCAGACTCACAGAAATCCACCTGCCTCTGCCTCTTGAGTGCTGAGATTAAAGGCATGTGCCACCTGGCAATGGAGCCATTTTTTTAACTAAGACTCCCTCTTTTAAATGACTCTATCTTATGTAAATTTGGTAAAATAATAATCATCATCATCATCATCATCATCATCATCTAACCAGCACAATTAGGTTTTCATTGTCAATTTGACACAACCCAAAGTAGCCTAGGAAAGAGTCTCAAAGAATTATCTAGGTGAGGTCAGCCGGTGAGCATGTCTGTAGGGGACTGTCTTGATTGTGTTCATTGATGTGGGAAGACCCAGCCCACCATGGGTGGCACCATTCATTGGCTTGAGGCCCTGGACTATATGAGAGTAGAGAGGGCTAGCTGGGTGATGGCAGGAAGGCAGCTTGGGAGAGTCGTGTCTCCCTGCACTTGACCGTGGAGGTGATAAGACTAGCCAGCGGAGCCCCTGCCTTAGGTCCCTGCAGTGATGGACTGACTGTAGCCACATCAACCTTCCTTCCCTGCATTGTTTTTCTAGTCAGGGCATTTTTCACAGCAACAGAAATGAAACTAGGAAAATGGAGGTGGAAGACGCGCATGCAGGGCACAAACATTCTAGAACTTTCCCCAGTTGTGTGCTCCGCAGCTGACCGAGCTTTTGCTTAGGGGCATGAAGAAAGGTATTCCATCAAGGAAATGAATTCCATATGTACACATCTTAGTCCTTTCACACCAAGACACGTCTCGTTCTGAGGATCGTTTTGTCTGTGGCTCAACTCCAATAGCATGGCCAGAACCTAGCCGGGTGTGTGAGCATATGGGCTCTGCCCTCTCAGATATCCGTCGTAATTTACCAGGACTGTCATCCAGCTCCTTAGTTCCACTGCACCCTTGGGATAAATCCTAGCAGCAGATGATTGGCCAGTTTGACCCTGGTTCCTAGTACTGTTGTGGAAATCCCTGGGAAATGTAATAAGGATGTAAAGGGGAGATTTTTCAAATGTCAGTCAATCGTGAACCTTCTTCCCAACTTGAGTCTGATCTGGACAACATTGGGTCAGATAGATAGATA
This sequence comes from Peromyscus eremicus, assembly GCF_949786415.1. Taxonomy (NCBI): domain Eukaryota; kingdom Metazoa; phylum Chordata; class Mammalia; order Rodentia; family Cricetidae; genus Peromyscus; species Peromyscus eremicus. Next base: position 6,413,156 of record NC_081429.1, on the reverse strand, counting down.
GATAGATAGATAGATAGATAGATAGATAGATAGATAGACAGATACGTATATACTTAATATTGATTCAAGGCATTCATCCCAGTAAATTAGGTTATATCCTTAACAACAATTTCACTATAGTTACAGGTTCACTATGCTAAATACATTCTAGCAGGTACCCTTCTACAGACCACTAGTGGCAGGGACATTCAGGGTGCTCTGGGGAAAGCCAGAGGTGCCCATGACACTGTTAGTATATGGTGCCTGAGTCCAAGAAGGAAGCCAAAGGAACCAACTAACATTTACCAAGTGCCCAAAACATGCAAAGACAGATGTTTTTTGTGCCCAAGTCATTCCATCTTCATAGGAAGCAGGCAACGAACACAGTCCTTGCCCTCGTCAGGAAGGACCATTGAGAATTCATCCAAACATTTACTTACAGTGGAGCAGAACAGTTGCCATCAAAAAACCTCCATCCACTCACATATTCGCTTAGCAAACCGTGCTGGATGCGATATTGATCTGGAGGTCCAAAAATGATGTCACCCATCCACCTGCCTGCAAGATGGGGAGGGACCAAGCTGAGTAGTTGTGAGTTTAGAATGAAAGCAGGCATGCTCCCTGAGCATTCAGGACCTTCAGGAATCCACTCTGCAAGTCCAGGCCTGACTGGGGTCCCACTGATGCGTGTGTGGGTGCGTGCGTGCGTGCGTGCGTGCGTGCGTGCGTGCGTGTGTGTGTGTGTGTGTGTGTGTGTGAACAAGAATGATAACTGGCAAGACAGTCACATCTTTTGGCCTTTTTACCCCCCTGTTTGTGCCGTGTGTTCGCTGTCTCCCACCAGCCTTCAGGATGGTTTCCACACTGAGGAGCCGAGGAATGCCATGTTCATTCTGTCCCGCACCCTCCCCTGGGAGCCCTCCATGTCTTTGCAACCGTCATAGGCCCTCCCTGATCTCTCTCTGCTCACTGCCAGCCACACTCTCGTCTCCTCTTCTCTCCCTCACTTTGGTGGCATCATCATCCAAGATGTCCTCAGCAGGAAGGACTTCCAGGTGTGAGGGGCTGTGTGCACATATTTACCCTCAGAATTTGGAAGGCCTGACTCCCCCTTCCCCTCTCATACAAGTGTGCAGAGAGGAGGAGGGCAGAGGAAGACATATTGGGGGAGGAAATCCTCCCTTGTCACACCAGGCTCTCAGAAACTCTGAACATCCTAAGGAACCGAGGGGCGCCCAACGCAGGCCTGAGAGAGCAATACATTTACCAGCTGAAGGAGCTCCAGAGACCACATCTTCAGCCTTACTGACATCTCTCTTCCCTTAGCATGCCCGGAACACTCTCACAGCAGCTGTGTGCTGTCTTCTCTCCTTGCTCACAATGCTTGTCCCCCCAGGCCTTGCGCCAGGAAAAGCCCCTCTGGGGGCCTCGGCAGAATAGTGGTCTCCTCCCCACCTGCACCCACCTTGTCTCTTTGTACTCAGCTCAGATGCCAAGCAATGGGTATGTGCTTCACACACACACACACACACACACAGAGACACACACACACACACACAGAGACACACACACAGACACACACACACACACACACATACACACACACACACACACACACACACACACACACACACACACACACACACCTGCAGTGGGACCCAAGTCCCAGAGGACAAGATCTGTCACCTAGTTGCTCTGGAAGCAAGGCCTTGGTCTGAGACTCATCAACTCGGCTGCATCATAATTAACACAGAACTGACTTCCTTCATGAGTAAATGAACACAGAAATGAATTCATCAGACTGTGTGAGCCAGAGGCAGATGGCGCAAGAGTTTCATTTTCACGGTCTTTTAACACTTGTGAGCACCATGTAAGTGCTTCTTTTTTGACAAAAAGCAAAAATGAATTTGGGGGAAGATTTGGCATTCCCATGGGAAGCCAGATCTTGCAACCTCCAGCATCCTGCCTTCACCACCACCTATTGGGCATAGCCTGTTTCCAGGAAATCCACGAAGTAGGGAGAAGCCGCAAAGTGTCTTCTAGTTGGAGGCTTTGACTGTCATCTTCCATCTTCAGTAACTTAAATAGAAATCTCTTCATCTTAGATTCCTTTTCATTAAAACCAAAGGTTTGCCTTCTCAAATAACGCATTAGCATTTTAATCGCTAAGATTAAGCCCCCCTGCCCCTCCTCACCGAACCGCCCTCCTCTTCCCCTCCATGTGAAAGGGCTCTGGCCGGCTTTTCACAGTCCGGGGATAAAAAGCTCTTTCTGGCTGCAGGAGAGCGAGGCAACAAGTACCCTCTGAGGGTCCCAAAGAGCTTCCTGCATTTACAAACGCCCATGAAATTCCTAAAGGGATTGAAAAGTGCCCTGTGCAAAAGTGTCATGAGAAAGCAACATTTCGAAGGAAAAAAAATCAGCCCATTGAGACCTTGTGGAGGGGAGATCAGAGGCCTCCTTGTGAGGAGCTGTGTTACAAAGCATAGCTGGGACTCCAGCGTGTGGATGTGTTCTTGCGACTGTGGCAGCAATGCTCGGGCCGTTGCTACCTCCCTGTTAAGTATTCCGTGCTCCTTCTACGACAGAACGTCTTGTTCTCAGAGTCTGGGGAGCCTCTCTAGCGATGCGCCGAGAAGTGGGTCCCTGTAAATAGCGAAGCGACTCTGCTCTCTGATGTCTTAATGTAGGAGGGAAACTTGCGGCGGCTGAAAACTTACCAGTCCTGCAAGGCGGAGACATGTCAGGTAGTTAGCAAAAGTAAACGGCACTTTGTAACACACTGAAGCTCTTTTTGCTATTGTCGGGGGGAGGGGGAAACATAAAGGTTTGTTTGTTTTTTTTTTTTTAACACAGAGAAAGAAGCCAGTGAGCCAGGCATGGCAGGGAATACCCATAATCCTGTCATAAAATAGGAGACCTCTAGGTCAAGGCCAGTTGGACTATATAGTGAGACCCTGTCTCAAAAAAGGAAGCATCTGTCAGCCCTACATTTAGACTATTCTAGATGTTAGAATAATGTGTATTTCGGGAAATGAGCTTATTAAGAATATTTTTATTTATTCTTTGGCAATTTTAATATATGTATACAATGTATTTTGATCATATCCATCGCCAGCTCGCCTCTCCTACTCTCCCTAAACCCCCGTCAGGATGTCCCCTCCAACCTTCACGTTCTTTCTTTTTATTTCCCCTCAAGATTTACAGCATTCAATTAGTGCTTCCCACACATACATGGTGGGGGACCATCCACCAGAGCATGGGTTTCCACAGCAGTAGTACCCCCACAAAATGACACCCCACCAAAGCAGCCATCAACTGCCAATAGCTCCTTAGCTGGGGTAGGGATTAATGAGCCCCTTCCCCACCCGTGTTGAAATGCTGACTGGCTTCATCTTGTGCAGCTCATGTGCCAGTAAACACAGCTGCTGTGAGGTCATGGGTGCCATGGCCGTGCCACATCTGGAAGCCAGCATTTCATGGCTCTCCTCCCCATCTTCCTGCTCTTACATTCTTTCCTCTCCTTTTCCCATAACCTTCGCTGCGCCTGGGTAGGACTGACACAGTTACCCTGCTGAGGGCTGAGCAACTGCCCATTTCAGACAGAAGCTTCTCTGACCAGGGTGAAGGCTAGCACTAATCTATGGGTATAGACATAAATATTTAGAAGGCGGTCTGACAACATGTCCGTTTATCAAGACAACAGTAGCGGGTTCTGCATTATGGTCTGTGACTTCCACAGCCATGGGTTTTGACCAGGTTTACAGTTCCAGGCGTGAATTCCTTCCTGTTGCGCAGGCCTCAAATCCAATCAGAAAGTGATTGGTTGTCCCACAACAGTTAATGCCACTGCTGCACCAGTGGGCAGGCACATCTTGCCTTGCAGCTTGCAAGGTCCAGCTGTGGGTGAGACCACATATGACTTTTCTTCCCTGTGGGAGCCCATTTGCAGGTTCCTAGTGGCTTTATCCAGCAGGTCCACATAGAGAGGATGATTGGACCACAGGTCTGAGTGCAGGTGTCCGAGATGCTCTGCACTTGGCTGTGCTGGGGTGGGGTCTTTTGCTCCACTCCTTGGCATTCCTGTAAATACCCTAGGGCAGAGACAGTCGGGGCCCATTGGAATAGGTTCCAGGCCCTCTTGGGGCTATCCTTTATTTTCTATCTTTATCTTCGCCTCTAATTCTTCTGTCTAATATGTCCTGCTGCTCCTACTCAAGAGTACTCTGGGGAAATGTGGGGGTGGGGTGGGTAGCCCCCCAGCAATGGCATAGCACCTTCTAGCACTATGTAAGCTAGACAGTATGGAGGAAGCTTCCTGATCAACTCTAGCTTCATTTCTGTATATCTTTAGCAATAAAGTCTTCCCATATGGTTTTGATGGGCAACCAAAAATATTTGCCATAGCCTGGGTTGCTTTCAGGAGTCTCTGGAGGTTCATTGACCAACAGCTTCTTATAAGAAACTATCCCACACCCGACACTGGGATTTTCATTTTATAAAATATGTCTTCTGATAGAAGCATTGTCTACCCATGCAAGGTACCCCCTTTTTCCAGGCTTATCCCCTGCCAGACCAGATAATGACATACCTTGAAATTCAGCCCCAACTCTTTCATTACCTTCAAACTAGAGTCCCTCCAGTGGTACTTTTCATCCACCAGAGTGGGGAGCACCCTGACATCTGTCCTGTGCTCTGGACCCAGTCATTAAGACACTTCTCATGCAGCTGCCCTGTCTAGGGGAGGACACATGGAAGAATTGGGTCTATGAAAAATGTACCAGTATGAAATCTGTTTTTTCTCTGTTTCTTGCAAGTCCACATCCTGCATTTTCAAGCCCTGGTCTCACCTCTGACATCACCCACAGGCTTACCCATAGATCGTGGTGGTGTAGCATATGGTGTGGTAAAGTGGGGATTGTGATACACTCACCCGGCCCAACTCACATCTTTCTCAGGCAGGACGTAGGTGAGGTGAGTGAGGATCCCTGATAGACTTTGTTGGAGTCTATCCAGGCTCTGCTCCAGCTAACATCTGCTGACCTCAGAGCTTGTCTAGGAAATAAAGGGGCCCACCTCACTTCTGCATGGTGACATCAATTAATGTGGACCCACCTCACTGGTGCATGGTGACATCCATTAAAGTAGGCCTACCTCACTGGTGCATGGTGACATCCATTAAGGTGGACCCACCTCACTGGTGCATGGTGACATCCATTGCTTTTCCATAAGTGACCACATGGCCACGGGGTTAATGTCTATAGCTTGCAGACCTGGCCCACACTTTAGACACTAGACCTTTGTGTCCATGTCTCCCTGAAGCTATCCTGTCCCAAGGGCTCTTGCCTCAGGCCTCCCAAAATGGTGCATCACAATCCCTGATCTAGACAATTCCTCAGACCTCTCCTCAGCAGATTCTAGGCTGTGTTAAATTGACAAAACCAACTACTCCCATATCTTTACTTCATGTTTCCACATTCCATTTTTCTCTCCTTTTTTAGAACATTATATGGCAGGTCTATGAACCCTCTCATTCTCTGGCTTCTCTATTCAAACTTCCTTTCTAGAAACCGGACAGACTCATGTGTGTTGAGATTACAATAACAGCCCTCATTAATCTAGATGTTGAACTTATTTTTTTTCATTTCCTTTTTCTCTGTCCTTGTGGAACACAGACACATGGATGAATAAAGATGAATCTTGGAATTTCCCTCAGGACTATGACCCAGAAATGATAAAGGAGGAGAAACGGAAGGAATTGGAGTTTGAGATAAGAGTTCAGGTATGCCTACACTTGCCTCCAGCAGAAAAAAAAAAAAGCCATTTGCTGCCACGATTACACTTTTTACAATTTCCAAATCGGTAAGCAATCCAAGAATTTACCCCAAGGAGACACAAGGCATGTGAAGTCACCTGAAAGCGGTGTATGTACTTTGCATTTTCTCCTAGGTTGATGAGTTGATGAGACAAGAGCTGAGAAACCTTAAACTGGCTGTGAACAAAGAGATAGAACACCCGGCCAGGGGAAAGAAAGGGAAGAAGGTGGGTATTAAACACGCATGGGCAGCAGAGTCGGCCATGGACAGCAGGGCCTGCTGGGTAGCTGGTTGTACCCAAGATGCCCCACATCAAGCATGGTGGTTTGAATAAGAATGGCCCCCATAGGCTCATATACTTGAATACTTGGTGATCAAGGAGTAGTGCTGCTTGGGAAGGATTAGGAGGTGTGGCCTTGTTGGAGAAAGTATATCACTAGGGGAGTGGGATTTGAGGTTTCAGAAGGCCACCCAAGCCCAGTGGCTCTCTCTTCTCCTGCTGCCTGTGGATCTGGATGTAGAACTTTCAGCTACTTCTCCAGCATCATGTCTGCCTGCATGCCAACATGCTCCCCACCATGAAAATGGACTAAACCCCTGAAACTATAAGTAAGCCCCAATTAGATGCTTTCTTTTATAAGAGTTGCCTTGGTCATGGTGTCTCTTCACAGCAATAGAATACTGACTAAGACCTCAAGCTTCCCCCTTTTGCTGATTTCACTATTCACCACTCAGTGTTTGGTGGTTTGGCCCTCTCACCTTCTAAGAGGCTCCTCCCCAGGACCACCCATTAACACCCTACACAAGATGAGCGCTATCTGGGGGGCCACAGCAAGTGCCCCGATCCCTCTGCCCCCATCTGCTCCCGTAGGCCAGTTTGTAGTGGAAGCCATTGACAGTGAGCAGGGTTTATGAGGGCGAGAATCAGGCTGAAAGGAGCTGGGTGGGTCAACTCTTGAATTGCCACAAATCCGTCTCGTGGTGGTCTGCAACAGTCAGAGTGAAGCATGTGCAGCTCATTCCTTTAGCCTCTTGTGTCCACCTTCCTCCCACAGACAGCCCAGCCACTGGGCCAGAATGCTCAAAAGAAGAAATCCAAGACTCCCCTGGCTGTGCTGTCAAAGACAGAAGAAACATGAGGTTTAGAGACACCAAGGCACCGGCCTGTGGCTCGTGAGCTCAGTGGCACTGTGTTGAGTCTTGGCATCTCAGGGGACACGTGGCCTGAGGATAGCTGTCTTAGTCCATCTTGTGCTGAACATATAGCTTAACTCTGAAGTCATTTAAATTGTCCCTCAGAGCGCTGTTCTGAAGGCACAACACGGTGGCCTGATGCAGTCCCCTCTCCATTCCAAGGACATCTCCTGATGCCACTGTTAAACTCCATGTGTGTCTTCATCTATGAAAAGGGGGTGTGTTCATGACTAGACACGGAAACTAAGCTGATCACCGTGGGAAACGTATTTCGGAGGTGGCTGTGACCCCCTGTCAGGTGGCAGGTGTTCTCCTCACCAGCCAAGCCCAAAGCCATACCAGCCTTGCTTCCCTCCTTCCCTCCTCAGACTTCTCTCCTTGTTCCTTGCAACCTGGCATCTACAAGATGCCACCATGTCACAGCGCTGTCAGGTGCTCTCAAGGGATTGTTAGTGATTGTGTAGCTAAAGAGTTTTCACAGCCCAATCCCAGTGACCTAGGGGTGAACTTCAAGGCAAGCTAAAAGATAATCAATTACGAGGAGTCTCGTAGGGAAACCATTAGCCAGGGATGGGACTCAAAAAAGGATAGCCCATGGCAGTTTCCTGCACTTTCTGGAGATGGCAACTTGGTCAGAGATTATCCAACATCCTGAGTGGTCCTTCCTAAATACAAGTCTGATTTGGACATTCTCCATTCACACTCTCCAATGGCCTCTCTGTATCTCAGGAACAGACAACAGTCTCCCTTAGGGGGCCCTTTGGAAACCCCAAAGTGGCTCTTGTTTCTTTGCATATGAATGGCACTCTGTGTCTTCCTTGTGCTTTATAACTAGTGGGTGTTATATTTGCTGGTGACACCATGTTAATGTCTTTCTTATACCTAAGGGCCATGAATGTAGGAATGTGTAGACATAAGGGACCCTCTCTGGCTCAGAGCAAACCTCAATGTATATTATTGTATGGACTAATTGTTAAGTCTAGCTCCTATGGGGATTGGTCCCCAAGACTAAATGAATGTCTTGGGTGTCACAGTCTGGCTTCCAGAGAAAGTGAAAAAGAAAAAGAAAAGTTAGGGAAAAAAATCCAACAATAATAGAAGAGGAAAGACTTCTAAGTTCTTTTATGAGCCCTCTGGCACCCTGAAACCAAAACCAGATAAAGACACCAAAATAAAAGAAAGCTAGGTGTCAATATTCCTGGCTAACAGGGGGACACATAGCTTCAACAAAACACTAGCAAACTGAGTTTGGCAGCATTTAGATGGATTTTGCCCCAGGACCGTGCAATGCAAGGATGGTTCGACATGCACGGGTGAGTAGGTCCCTGTGCCCCACCACATTGACGGAATGGAGTTGAAAAGCCTGAGTCATTCATGGTTGCGATCTATTACCTTGTTCTATGTCCTTTCAGAAATGGGAAGGTATGTGACATAGTTCAATATTCTACTGTGGAAAAAAAAAAAACTCTCAACAAATTAGGTATAGAAAGAATTTACCTCCATGCCGCACAACTATGCTAGTCAACACTATACTGTACATAAGAGAACACAAACATACAGACTGACAGGCAGGTAGATGTAGATGCAGCAGGACAGAGGGCCCAAGCAGCCCTGAGCACAAACAGACACAACTAATCTTTTGTCGAAGATGCAAACGCAATTCAAAGGCGAGAAGGCGCCTCCGGGAGTCACCCTCTTGCTTATTTTTTTTTTATGAAAACGTTGCTCCTTCCCACTTTCTTTCAGCAAGGTAAAGGAAAGAAAGGCAAGAAGAAAGGGAAACGGGGGAAGAAGGACAAAGACCTGACAGCTGACAGGTGAGGCCTGGGCTTGTTCTGGGGGTGACAGATGCAGAGAGCCAACAGAAGAGCAAATAAGAAATGCAGAGATGCAGCCCGAATCCCAGAGCAGGCTGAGGTGAGGCAGCCCCTCTCAGCCCTACCACGTCCCTCCTAGACAGAGTGTGGGGAGTGGTAGGCACAAGAGGAAGCCCTGTATAGACTCCAGATGGAAGAAAAATGCCCAACAGGACCACTTGCCTGGAGGTGAAGCTGCCCATCACACCCAAGTTTCTGTAACTTTGAAAAATTCTAGTATTTACATGGGAGTCAGGGGGTGGTGCTTATTAAAAAATGGCTGAGAAAATTATATCATGAGACCTCAGAACATGCAAACTGAGTTCCTTCTGGGCAGAGGGAACCTCACTTCCTTTATAGCTTCACCCTGTGCCCTGTGCACTACTTCCTGCCTGCTGAGGGAGCCAGTCCAAAGATGTAATGCAGCCGAGTCTCCAAGCGATCTTGGCAATCCTGAGTTTCATTAGTCCAACTCCAGTGCTAATAGATGGCTTCAAATGCTGTGTTTTTGTAAACTTCGAGTGTGGGCATGCAGGCATGCAGGCATGCAGGCATGCATCACATTGTCAGGGAGTTCAGTGAACGCCTGCTGATTGGAGGCCAGGCATCATTCTGAAGCATCCTTCTCTTACTGTGGGTTTTGCTCATAGTAGAAGTGAATGATACCCATGGGAAAAGAAGCCTATCTGAATTCTTTGCAAGTCCCTCTGCAGTCACCTCTGAGGCACAGTACCCCACAGCTGGTGCATGCTTCGAAGTGGCTCCCCTTGAGGTTACACTGTTTGGCTGCTTGGTGCCTACAAGTGTCCTAGGGTACATTTTGAGACTCTGGTATACTCATTCATGGAAAGACAGACATCTGTCATTGCATAATGCTGAAACTATCCAGGACAGAGATACATGATACATGATCATTTTGAGGCGGGTCTGGCCAGGTAGACACATAGAGCCACTGTTTTTATATAGTGTTTTCCTCCTTTGTTTTGGCCTTAGTTCCAAAACAGAGTGAAGTCATTAGAAACCAAGAGCAAACACTGGGACTCCCAACATGCCCCTGCTCCCTCCTAGTTAAAGGGTTCGTCCATGTCCCTTTGCATTTGAAGCATCACCAAATGCAATGTTGCTGACTAGCATGGCCGCAGATGTGGCTCCCCCACAATGACTGCTGGGATGCTGAAGGTGTCCTGGGATGCTTCCTTGCACTTGAATCTGTCACAAACAAGTTAGAAGCAGTTTGTTCTAGTTTCCTTTCTGATATTGTGGTAAGAACACTGATGGAAATCAGTTTAGGAAAGGGGAGGGCTGTTCTAGCTAAAACTCCAGGTCATAGTCCATCATTGAGGGAAGTCAGGATAGGAACTTGAAGGTGAGCCTGCTTGGTAGTCCACAGAGCATTAGCTCCAGCCAGAGATGTCACTTACAGACAAGGAGTCCAGCAGGAACTGTTGAGGATGCTGATTGCTAGCTGGCTCCTTCACTGGCTCATGCTTAGGTAGCTTTCAGATGTAGTCCAGGACCGCCTGCCTAAGGAATGGTGCTGCCCACAGTGGCCTGGACTCTCCTGTGTCAATTAATGATAAAGACAATCCCCAAGGGTCAGTCTGATCTAGATTACCCCTCAACTGAGACTTCTTTCTTCAATGACTCTTAGCTGTGTCACATGGAGGGTTATAAATTATCCTTATCCTGTGTGCCAAGCTCCTTTTTGAGAATATTTTTGTTGTTGTTTTGGTGTGTATGTATAACACAGAGAAATACACCCACCTAACACAAACACAGCTTTGGACAATTTGTCTTCCATATAAGAATTGTCTTCAGCCAGGAGTGGCGGCACAGTCCCAACACTCAGGAGGCAGGGGTAGGCAGATATTTGTGAGTTCAAGATCAGCCTAGTCTACATAGTGAGTTCCAGGACAACCAGAGATACATAGTGAAACACTGTTGCAAACAAAACACAAAAAGAATTATCTTCAGGCTGGGCACGGTGGCACACGCTCCAAACTCAGCACTCAGGAGGGAGAGGCAGATGGAACTCTATGAGTCTAAAGTTAGCGTGATCTACATGGTGAGTTCCAGGCAGCCAGGGGCTATGTTAAAAAAAAAAAAAAAAAAACAACTTCAGGACTGAAAAGATGAAAAATGGTCATCCTGTGAAGCTCCAGACAGCCACATCAACCTCTGGCCTACACACATATACACACAAGCGCGTGCACACACACACACACACACACACACACACACACACACACACAAACGCAAACACAGAATTATCTCCAGTATAAGCCACTCTTGCTCCTTGTAGATGTTAAGCCACTATCAAGTTAAACAGAAATTTCACAAAGGCTAATGATCTATGGGCTCACAGATGCTAACTGAAAATAAAATTCTAGGAACATTATATTACTATGATCGGGTAATTTCTAACTCATATTTGGACCATCATAAAGACTGATGGAGTCACAGCAGGTCTCAGACACCCACAAATACCATTCTTATTAATAGGAAATACTCAGTATCCACACGGTTGGCTGAAAAATACTAGTTTCAAAAAGCCTAATTTATCCCCGAATTGTAGAACATTTCAAAAACGCATTTATTTGCACATATGAAAGGATACTTCAGAGCAGTTGTGGTCTTGTGTGTCAGTGTGTGCTGATGACAGAGACAGTGTATTTCCTCCCCAGGACCATCGAATCTCTGTACAAGGAACTGGTTGAAAAAGGCCTGCTGATCCAGGCTCTGAAGGTCAACCTCTCCGATTACATTGGTAAAGTACACTGAGGACAGTGCCTGCACCTGTCACATGACACTCCGAGGTTCTAGAAATGCATTTCATTTGTGTCTCTTTCCAAACAGAAGCCTGGTCATGGTGGCTGCTGGTAAATTGATTTTAACAACCTAAGGGGGTGCTGTGAACCAAGGGGCCCCCCTAAATAAAACCAATCCCTTAGTATGGCAGAAGCTGGTTTTCTCGACCTGTTAGCAGAAGTCCCTGCTTGGCCGGTCCCTTCTGGCATGACCTGATGTAAAGAAATGAATGGCTCATGCGTTTGTGTCGATGCCTTGCCTCTGGCACTTCTGGGGTGCACAGCCCTTTCACGGGGTGTTCCTTCCTGAGAACTCTGAGTGGGGTTAGAAGCGTTGGGAGGACAGAGGTGGGACAGCAATGACTATTCAACTAAGGGTATATGTTGATTTTTAAATTAAAAACATATCTATGATGACCTAAGAACATGCTGTTTAAATTTCCCACACTTCTGCACCCTGATAGAGACATTGCATTTTACTCAGGTGAAGAAAACTTAACTGGTGGTCAAGGACAGTCTCTAACATAAGCACAAAGAGCAGTCACACCCAGAAGACTAACTCTAACACTAACACTGTTGCCTAATGTACACTTGGAATGCGGTCTCACCAGTCCTGAATTGTGTCTGTCACAACTGCATGTCTTTCTCTGTCCCACATCCCGGTGAGGGTGTGCATGTAGTTGTGGCTCTCTATTCTCCTGAGACTCCTTCTGTCTAGAACCCATCACTTCTGTCTTAGTTAAGTTTCTTTAGTTGTGATAAACACCATGAGCAAAAGCACCTTAGGGGTGAAAGGATTTATTTGGCTTACACATCAAGATCACAGTCCATCACTGAGGAAAGTCAGAGCAGGAACTCAAGACAGGAACCTGGAGGCAGGAGCTGATGCAGAGGCCATGGAGGAGTGCTGCTTACTGGCTTGCTCCCTGTAGCTTGCTCAGCCTGCTTCCTTATAGAACCCAGCCCAGGGATGGCACCACCCATAATGGGCTGGGCCTTTCCCCATCAGTCACTAAGAAAATGCCCTACAGGCTTGCCTGTGGGTCAATCCAATGGAGGCTTTTTTCCCATTGAGGTTTCCTCTTTCTAGACAACTCCAGCTGAGTCCAGGTGATGAAATCAACTGTAAGTAGCCCACCCACCTCCCTGACCCAATCACAACTGCAGCTTACAAAAGCAACTGTAAGCAGCCCACCCACCTCTCTGAGCCAATCACAACTGCAGCTTCCCGAAGAGTCTGGGCTGCTTTACAGACGGCCCTCTCCGTTGGGTCTCTTTGATGGTTTCTTCACTATTCTATCCACGTTAAGCATTGTTGGCAGGAGAACTGCATGCATTGGTCTGTCCTCAGGCCTTTCACTGGAGGAACCTGGAGCCTCTCTGTCTCACCTGGTGACTTTTAAGTTGAACTGGTGGTGAAGGCGTCATCCTCAGACACTCTCTTGGAAAGCTTCCTTGTTCCATTTCCAGATGATGAACAGTCCCTGGTATAGGACCAGGGACTCAAGAGATTGTTCCCAGCCATCTTTCATGCAAACACCTGAGAATCTACTGGTAATTTTTGCCACCCAGATGCCAATTTACCTCTTCATCTCTCAGATTAGGCAAGCCTCATCCAGCCTTCATTTGTTCAGGAGTTCGGCTCGATTTGTTGAGCTTTGATTATGGAATCCTGTTCTACAGTCTTATCTGTTTACTCATTATACCACCAGCCCATGGTTTACTTTTTTAGATTTGTGTACGTGTGCGTTATGCATGTATACATGCTTGTATGTGTGCATGTATGTGCACAGGCATGTGAAGAGCAGAGATTGACCTCTGGTGTCTCCCACAATTACACTCCACCTTATTTTTTGAGATAGGGTATCTTGTTGAACCTGGAGCTCACAGATTTTCCTGGCTAGATAATGAATTCCCCACATCCTCCTGTCTCTGCCTCCCCAGCACTGGGGTGGATGTAGACCACTGAGCCTAGCTTTCACAGACTCAGTTCCTCACGATTGCTCGGCAAACACTGTCGTATCCCCAGCTCTGGTTTCGCTCACCTCCCTTAATCTAACTCAGTCCTCTTGGCAGAGCTGGTCAACAGGAGGCTACTTACAATCCAGTCCTTCACTCCCCAGCCTCTGACTGGGCATGGACCTGCCAGCCAGACCGGGGGAGGGGTGGGGGATCTTTGGTTAGTGCTTTGATAACTGGTCATTACCTCCCCGGATCCATTTCTGATTTGGGGACCAACCACCTCAAGTCTGCATGTGCCCTTCATCTGAAAAGCCAGACAGACTTCCCACATTAGGGGAGCTGTAGTCACATAAGCGTGAGACATTCTTAAACATATCACCTACCACTCAGCATTGCTCAGCCAGTTCGTATTTGGTCTCCTCGTCCAGAAAGAGTCAGTGAAGATGATCAGCTCTCACTCGTCCTCTGGCTCACTGATTTTGATTTTATTTTCTTGGTTTCTTTAGCATTTTTTATACAAAGGTGGCCCCCAGTTGAGCCTAGGTGACACATGCCCTATGAAAGATACCATCTCAGAGCCCTGATTTTCCTGTGTGTGGACAGGAGAGCAAGTGTGTGGGCCAGGCCTCCGGGATTCCTCCTCCTAGTAGGAGAGAGCCAGGAGCTCATACACAGCAGGCTGCAGAGTCTGCGCATTCTGAAGACCAGGGTCCAGCCATGAGTGCTCACCAATGCTAGGACCTGAAGCCAGCTTTGGAGTCCTGTGGTTTGCGGTTCCTCTCTCATGTTAGCTCCCTTAAAATTCCAGATGTCATCCACACCGCAGCAGGTCAGGGCTGCCCTCCCTGTGCTCAGCTCTGCTCCCCCACCACTCCCACCCCTATGCTCAGCTCTGCCCCTGCCCAGATGCTCAGCTCCAAGCACTGGCCCTGTACCCGGAAGCCCAGCCACAGGCTCCTGGCCGGATCTCAGCTACGCAAGAAACAAGACAACTAATTTGGCTTTGCAACCACCACGTGGTCAATGCTGTTCAAACACACTCATTTTGAAGAGCCCAGACCCCACACCCAGGGAGCAGCAAGCTCCAGTTCCTGTGAGAAATATTCTGGGCACCTCTCCCACCCAGACTCCTTTACTACAGGCTGGATGTCTAGTGCTTGGGACCCTTGATCGGGATAGCCAAAGCTAGCCCACTCCAGCCTTCCAGAATTGCCGTCCTTTTCTGGTTCTTCCGATGCCTCTGCTTTCTGCTACTGTGGAATGCCAATGCCAATGCCAATGGCAGCAGCCTCAGTGAAGAGATGTCAACACTGAGTGAGTCACACCCCCAGTCCTCAGCCCTTCATTAGCCGCAGCTCCTGCTAACCCTCTGCCAATGGTGTTGCCACCTTCACTGGTGGACTCAGAGTGTTTCCATGAGAAGGGCCGTTGCCTTCAGGGTGCCTCCACCCGTCTCCTACACCACAGCGACTCATTACCAAGAGACCAGCCGCCTACACACAACTAAGATTCTCCTGAGTGCTCTTGGCACACCGTGGCTCAGCAGTGGCTGTACTTGATGAGAAATGGACCAAAGCCCTTCTCTATGCCAGTCACATTCTCCTCGGTGCTCATCACCTCTGCTAAAGCTTGGAAGATTCCACACGCTTCCGGAACTCCAGTCCCAAAAGCTATGGAGTTTGCCAGCATCGCGCACAAGCATAATCTTGCAAAAGAGTTTGCCTGGAGATGGCTCTCAGATCACTTAATTGTGCTTTTTGGAGCCTGGGGAACTCACACCAAACACAAATGTAGTTCTTCAGCACTTCCAGAAATTTTCGATACACGTCATTATAGCTGGACTTTGACTCTGTAACTATGCAGCTCACACCAAACACAAATGTAGTTCTTCAGCATTTCCAGAGATTTTCAATACACGTCATTATAGCTGGACGTTGACTCTGTAACTATGCAACACTAGGCTTGTCCATAGACCATGATGCCACAGTCCCCACCGTGCGTGGTGAGCACTGAGTGGTAGGGTGAGATAGCCAATGTTGGCCATGGGCCAAGGAGCGCTCTTTATGTTCATAGATGCTCCCATGTGCCCTTAGCCCTGTCCCTGAAGGATTTCTTTAAGAAGTTTGATTACTGGCTGGGGAGATAGGTGAGTCAGCATGAGGATCTGACTTCTAGCCCTGGAACCCACAGACAAGGAGGCAGGTATGGTGGTGCCCCCTAGTGCTGGGGGAGCAGGGACAGGTGGATCACTGGCACTCACTGGCCAACAAGCCTACCTACCTACTGAGCTCCAGGCCAGTGAGAGACCCTGTTTCAAAAACAACGTGGACAGCTTCTGAGAATCAACAGAGATTGACCTCTGACTTCCAAATACACACTCATGCACATGCACACGCACACACACACACACACACACACACACACACACACACACGGGTATTTTGATAAACTGCTTCATACTTCATTCCTTTATTATTTCTATATTGAATAGAGTGGAAATACAGGTAGCTGATTTTGTTTTAATATCCGGGATCTTTTGTGTTTCCAGTTACCTTCAACTGTGCTCTTCCATGCTGCTTCTCTTTATTTTGCTCACTCTGTACCTGCGTGGTACGGCTGTCTTAACAGGAACCACAAGCCTGGTGGTTTAAACCATAGAAACTGATCGATTCATAGTTCTGCAGACTGAAGTCTGAGGTTGAGACGAGGCAGGGTGGGTTCCTTCTGCGGCTGTGAGGAGAGCACTCTGTGCTTCTCCCCTGCTTCCAGTGTGTGGATGCTTTACCCCTTCCATACCCTCCCTCATCTAGGGGTCCTGTCCTCCCTCCAGGTCTGTCTTTCTCTGTATCCAATTTTCCCATTCCCATAAGGCCAGGAATCCTGCTCATTTTCAGGCCACCTGGTGGTCCTGTTATCTAAAAGCATCTTCACAGACCTTCCTTACAGGTAAGGTCACATGGTGAGAAGCCGGGCTTAAAGACTCCAACACAGAGATTGTACAGAACTCAGTTCAGCCCTCGGTGCATTCTGTTTCTTCTCTTTCACTTGCCCTGCATTTCTATCCCCATTTCACGCCTCTACCTCAAATACCCTTGCTTCTGGCTTTCTCCTTTTCTCTCCCTTCTGGAAGATCTGGTGCTTGTGCAGGGGATCCAGAACTTTCTGAGCTCTGACTCTTGTAGATGGGAAGGAATAATGGCTCCCATTCTGGGCAGTCGTAAAACACAGAGACATGCTTTCAGAGTGAGGCTCATAACTTGGCAAACAGCCCAGGCTAGTTGGACCCTTCTCTCTATCAGAACCAACACCCACTAATTTAATTTAATATAATTTGTTTAAATAAAATCTGCTAGGTTCCAGAAAATATAGTCCGCCTGGATATTAATATGGATTTACATAAGCAAGAAAATTGAGGTTACTTTCACAGCCCCTCTAAGGTCGTGTTTGCTGGCAGCAAGCACTAGATTTAACGGTTACTACAAGGTCTCTTTCCCTTCTGGTAGAGGCTAAATTAACCATTCTGCTATTTATTACCTGCTTGTTAGAGCGCAGGAGTCTCTGGATCCGTAATGGAAGTGTCCACTATCACTCATTCCGCCAACCAATACCCTCGTCCTTGCCAAGGACTTCTTTCTTTAATGCCGAGGATTTGGAAGGCTGCCCTGCACGAGACGGCAGTCCGTCTCTCGAATGTCGCTCTAATTTTCCACACGTTTGGAAATGCTATAGGCATTGGGTGCCTTTGACATTTCACATACAGGAGTGTGTACGTTGCCTCTCTCTCTCTCTCTCTCTCTCTCTCTCTCTCTCTCTCTCTCTCTCTCTCTCTCTCTCTCACACACACACACACACACACACACACACACACACACACCAGCGTCAGTGAGCCCCTGAAGTAGGAAAAAAAGCATCTGGGGGCACAGTCAAATGCCCTGCCTCACTCCGTGAGTATTTTCACCGTGGGTTCAGAAACAGATCACAGGAGTCATAGCGGTACATAAAGGTCCATCCTTGTGACTAATGGAGACAGCCAAACTAATTTTCTTGGTGACCTTATCTAAATGAGTTAGAAAATAACACTTCAGATTTATGGCTAGTTACAATTAAGCCCTTTGATATCTTTAATTAAACCTGTAGAGATTTATTTCCGTATTATTCCTTTGGTAACCCTTTAAAAATGATAAAAATGTAAATTAATATTACCCTCAACAGGAGATGTTTCTATTTATCCTAAATTAGACTCAGACCCTTCCTTTCACAGTGCACTGCTCGGGCACACATTCCACATGGATCTTAAATAATTTATTGTGGAACTTTGTGCCAATTTAAGAAATAATCTCTTAGCGTTGAAAGTAAAACCTGCCGCATTTTAGCGTCTTTGTATGTCACTCAAAACTTTAGCTCACTTCACACAACCCAGTACTTTTTTTTCTCTATATGGTGACCATGAACGACAATACTGAAGATCAAATCCGGGGTCTGTGCATGCTAAGCAGCCAGTATTTATTCTGTGTGAGATTATTCTAACTGTTAATATAATTCACCTTTTATTACTTCTGGTGTAGCTATGCTTTCTTGCCTGGTTTCTCTTCAAACCTTATCTAAGAGAAGATGTCCTGGGTTCATTCAGTAGCTGTGATAAAAATCCTCTGACCAAAGCAACTTGGGGAGGAAAGAGATTATTTGGTTTACATTTCCAGGTCACAGGTCACCATTGACAGAAGTCAGGGCAGGAACTCAAAATGGGAACCACTCCTGGAGAAGACTTCTTGCGGCCTCACTCTTCTGGCTTTTGTTCACTTACTCATGTGTGCTTAGCTAGTTTTCTTACACAGCCCCAAACCACCTGCATAGGGATGGAGACGCCCACTGTGGGCTGAGCCTTCCTATACCAATTAATAATCTAGACGGTCCCCCCATAGACAAGCTCACAGGTCAAGCTAATCTGGGCAATTCCCTTGATGAAGGCTTTCAGATGCCTCTGCACTATGTCAGGTTACTAGTTCAGTGTGACTAGGACAGCCTCCATGATGGCTCTGTCATGTTGCATTTGTGTCCTCTGACCCTTCATTTTTCAGACCAGTTTGGTTTCCCATTCACTCATCCAGATTTCCTTCCTCCCCAGGCGAGTACAGCTACCTGGGGACCACTCTGCGCCAGGTAGCCATAGAGCCCATGCCCTCCCTCCTGGACGTCAGACAGCTCATCACGCTGTATGGGATCTTGCCTTTGGGTAAGGATTGGCCATTCCCACAAGCTGAGGCAGCAGCCTCCTTTCTTGCTTTGATGGTATTTCCTGTTTGACCCCAAAAGGACTTTTCGCCATCCCGCCTGAGACTATGAAGCCTTGTCTCACTTCCACAGTACAAGCCCAACAGAGAAGGGCATGCTGGGAAGAGTGGCTTCTGTGCCATCTTTGGGTCCCATTTGTGTTACAGCAATCCACTGGAGAGAGGTGGCCTCTGTGAAGTCAGCCAGCTGAGCCCAAGGGCTAAGGTGGCTGTGTGCCTTCACTTGCGACCTCCTGTGGCTAAGTCTTTCCTGTGTACTAAGCCTTTCCCTGAGGCGCTCCTTCTCACCACTGAAAGAATTCCATCACAGTTCTTCAGACATGGTTCTAGCATGTGCCTAGGGATGCAGGAAGGCATGGAGTCAGTCTTCCTTCCCCCTGGGGAAGGGCAGCACCCCAACCAGTGGAGCCCCGCCCACAGCTCTGAAACTAGAAATTCTGCTCCTTTCACCTGCTTCAGTAACTTTCCCGCTCTGACTTCAGAACTTCAGTCTGCTGGCAAGACTTACGTCCTCTCCTGGCATGCCATCACCAGTAGTAAATGTAATTTGAGGGCAATATAAATATACAGGTACTATATTTCATATTGTATCTCATACAGATATAACATATTGGAGCACATGATTGAATGTCAACAAACTCAATATGTAACATTCACGGGGCCAACTTAATAAAGTACACTGAGCCTCATGCCTTATTGAAACCTGCTTGGAGACAGAAAACACGAGGAGCCAGTAGTTTACAAGGAACTCCACCTGCCCAAGGGTGCTACTTCTGTTCCCTTGGTTTGCAGGTTCCCGGGATGCATGGTTTTCTGTTCTGCTCCAAAAGCCTTCCTTCAGGAGGCAGCCTGCCCCCTCTACCTCCCTCATCCCTTTGTCATGGAGGACCCTCCCACCTCCCACCCCACCCCAGCCCACTGCACCCCACCCCCCCAGCTATCGGCAGCAGCTGCCAAGCCCTCCTGGCTGCAGAGTCAGCTGGAGAGCTTGTTCTCCTGAGAGAGTTTTATGTCACCTGTCAAGAATGCAGACCCGCGTAGGGCAGATGAGCTGTGTGCACAGACATGCCTTCAGGGTGTTTCATCTAAATTGCCTGCGTCACCTCCAGCTGCACGTAAGAGCAGCCTGGGGAGATGCTGGCTGCGCCTGGCACAATTCCTAAAGCTGCCACTTACCTCCCCACAGCCACAGGAGAAAGTGGTGTCCTGCTACAGAAGGAAGGAGGCAAGGCCTTAGGGGGCACTGATCGTTCAGGGCACTTCAGTGGCAGCCACTGGCAGAAGCCCACAGAGGCCACTTTACACATCCAGTCATGAAACAGAGCCCCATCCTAAGTGACGAGGACTAGGGTTGAGGCTCTGTAGACCCCTCAGGGTATAAGAGAAAGCCCAGGATGCGTCTAATCAGGTCCTGGAAGATCCATAAAAGAGGCTGAGGGTGCTGGGGAGGATGCTTTGCTGGGTAGATCTGGGTTTGTTCCCATGGTCACATACCCTCCTGAACCCTACCCTCCAGAGACTTCCATCTCCAGATGGCAGAAATGGGGTCTGGGCCTTGAACAGCAGCCCTCTTGTTACTCTGCAGTCCTTCAGACCTCAGACAGGCCCCATACCCAAAGCTAGAAGTGTCCTGAGTCTCTAAGCCACTCTAAGAGTGTGTCAGGAAGAGCTGCAGTCACCAGACCCGTGAGGCCCCCTGGCTCCCTGGATTAGCTGCGCTCCAACCACAGGGACCTTCCCTGGACCACCCTCTTTACCTCTGAGTGGTCTGGGTGATCCCTCCCTCAAAAAGCGACATCTTGTATGCACATCTGGCACATCTTCCCCAAGTCTCCTGTCCCTTCCCCAGATTCCACACTGCCTCCCCCCACCCCATCCCTCGACCCCTTTCTAGACTCTCCCACCCCTCACCCCAGCCAGCACCCTTGGCAAGCCTACAATTCCCATGCTCCTTTCAGACACCCCAAAACTGTCCCCCGTCTCCCCATCTGCTCTGTCCTCGTCTTTCCTGCCACCTCACCAATCAAAATGCACGCAGCTTCCTGGAGACCTACCTGATTGGTCACTGTGCCTCCATCACTGGGATTTTTCTCACACACTGCTCCTGGGCTCTCCTCCTCCAAAGTCCAGCATATATGTCCCCTTCTCCCAGAGGCCAGCTGAGGCCCCCCAGCTTAGCTTTAGCTTACCCACCATCTGTGGATCTTGAGGTCCAAGCTCCCTTTGCCTCCCATTGCAGACACAACTGTGTAGTAGAATATTTGAAGGGGTGTGACTTGTGTTTATGTTGCATTTGGTTAACTCTGTGAAGCTGTGTGACTGTGACTGTCTAAAACACCTGAGGTCTAATAAAGAACTGGCCAATAGCAAGGCAGGAGAAAGGACAGGTGGGGCTGGCAGGCAGAGAGAATATAGAGAGGGAGAAATGTGGGAAGAGAGAGACTAGCAGCCAGAGAAGGAGGAGGACTCCAGGGGCCAGCCACCCAGCTACACAGCAAGCAATGGAGTAAGAGTAAGATTTACAGAAATAAGAGAACGGGAAAAGCCCAGAGGCAAAAGGTAGACAAGAAAAAGTTAAGAAAAGCTGGCTAGAAACTAAGCCAAGCTAAGGCCACGCATTCATAATTAATAATAAGCCTCTGTGTGAATTTATTTGGGAGCTGGGTGGCGGGCCCCCCAAAAGAGACCAAAAAGAGCAGAAACAACACCACGCCTAAGGCTCAGTTGTATCCTACCTTCCCACTGCAGGTTCACCTTCCCAGGGCTCAATTCCCTCCTGACCATAAACTCTAGCAGCACATCTCAAGACATTTCCACATTTAAAACCCACCCTGCTTAGCCACAGGAGCACCCAGGGTTTGCCAGGGCCATGCCCGGAGCATCCTTCCATATCCAAGTATGAACCAAAGAGGAACAGCACCAAAACAACTGTACCTCCCCCATGTGTCCTGTTGCCATGACTCCCCCAACCACAAACACGCGCCCTTGTTTATGTCACCTGAACGAATGCAGAGGATGGCGAATTTCCTGATTTTCACACAATTCCCTGTATCTTTTCAATCATACCTGAAAGGAAAGGGAGGGACAAATTGTATTGAGACAGGCATGATGGCACCTGGCCGTGGTCCTAGCGTTAGAAAGGCAGAGGGAGAGCTCCCCAACCCCCATGCTGGTGAACACCTGCCCTGAGGTATAGACTGTGTGGATGAAGACAGGAGACAGGAACAATGATAATCCAAGTTGCTTTACTGCCAAGTGCCAGGTGACCTTTGCTCCTGACAGTCTGGGGCCAGCTCAGGAGAAACACCTCCAAGGCTTTGTCCTCTGGCCATTGGCCTTCACTCTGTCTCATACACTTCAATACGTAGTAGAAATGAACATGTCTCAGCCAACCTCATTGTCTCTCTGTGTTCCTTTCCCATGCTGTCAGAGGATTTAGTGAATCTCTTGACCTAGAAACCCCACAACTATCACATGCACACACAAAGCTATTACAGGAATGCTCTGTAAAATTGTGAGTTTGGAAAAATGCAGGACCAGGGAAGAAACGCTGGCTTGGAGGACCCCGGATGGCCCAGAGCCCACTGGGGCAGAAGGTGAGCCTTGGGCTTGACATGATTTCCGTGTATTCATCATGGCCCCAGAGCCCCCTTTGTACAGTGCATCACGGCCTGAGGCACCCTAGCACAATAAGGACCTCTGGGTTTCTTGGCAGCGTTCAGCAGCATTGGTCTCTGCCTTTTCCAGGGTCCGCAGAAGTGCACGAAAAAGCTCCCTGGGTGAAGTCGCTGCTGCTCGTCGGGCCTTCTGGGGTAGGGAAGAAAATGCTGGTCCATGCCATCTGCACAGAAACGGGAGCTAACCTCTTCAACCTGTCTGCCTCCAACATCGCCGGGAAGTACCCCGGCAAGAGCGGCCTGCAGATGATGCTCCACTTGGTCTTCAAGGTATGTGCTGTGGCGCCCCTTTCCTGTTCCAAGTGATGCTCGCTTCCTGCAGGGCATTTCCCTAGACCAGCAGACGCATTTGTGTTCAACTCCCATTTCGTCTCTCCATAAATTAACTCTTGCTCACATCTGGCTGAGCATCCCACAATTAGAAACAGCTGCTTTGCAGCATAAACGCCCTACTGTGCTGCCTGAACCAGACTCGCACAGCCACAGGGTTCCTTCCTGACATGCCTGTGTGTCTCCTGGAAAATCAAACCCACGTTTGACGTCCTCAGCTCACCAGAGTCAGACCTGTGCTTGTATTGTTTCTCATGTGGTATAAATTACGGCGCTCCATTACTCTCTGTGTGCTGGCTCTTCCAGCGAGTCTAAAGGAGGAACCCGTGGAGAGCTAAGCCCAGCACAGAAGGCTGACAGACCAGAATGACATGGGGTCGTGGACAGCATCTCAGAGGACCAACTGCTCTGCCAGCTTTGTGACCTTTGTTAAGTTCCTAACAACCCCTTTGGGTCCCATCACCAAAAGGAATGAATCTTAAATACCTCTGATAGGAATCTTTTATAGATAATATGAAGATTTTATAAGATGTAATTGTGACTTGGCTGAGGACCCTGAGGTCACCCCCCAGCCGCTCAACCTACCTTTAGTTGTTAGAATGTCAGCTTTGGCTACAGAAACCAATGTGGCTGCACACACTATCCAGGCTGGGCGCTGGGCCGAACCTGCCTTTCAGAACTATTAAAAAAAATGGGGGTGGTAGTGTCAATGAAACACAGAAGTGGATCCCTCCAA
Organism: Peromyscus eremicus; assembly: GCF_949786415.1. Classification (NCBI taxonomy): domain Eukaryota; kingdom Metazoa; phylum Chordata; class Mammalia; order Rodentia; family Cricetidae; genus Peromyscus; species Peromyscus eremicus. The sequence continues at coordinate 6,389,508 of NC_081429.1, read as the reverse complement.
GGAATCTCAAGTGAGTGAAGTCAGGAGTGGGCTTTGTTCCCTCAGCCACCTCTCACCATCAGGCTCTTAGGGGTGTCACTCTCCCCTTCCTCCATGCTTGTCACAAAGGGACCCTACAGCACCACGCTTCCTGCCACAGGACGCCTATCGGATGTGCTCCGCTCCCATGACTGACTCCTGCGAAATCTCTCTTCAGGGCCTTGCCTACTCTGTGTGGATAGATGGGTGAGTGGGTGTGTGTTTACGTTTGCCTGTGTGGGATGCACTTGTGTGAGTGGAGGTCAGCATGCAGGTGTGTAAGAATACACATGACAGCCAGAGGTCAACCTTGGGTGTCATTCTTCAGATACCATCCACCTCATTTGAGGAGACAGGGTCACTCACTGGTCTGGACTCACCAAGAAAGCTGGGCTAGCTGGCCAGCAAACGCTAGAGATCTGCCTGTCTCTGTCTCCCCAGCCCCGGAATGAGAAGCACACATCAATGCCCAGCTCTTTCAAATGTGTACTGACTGGGCATCAAGCTAGGGTCTTCATGCTTATTCAGCAAGCGCCTTACCATCTAAGTCATCTCCCGGCTCCCTTGCTGCTTACCTTCCATTCTGGCTTCTTGGTTTGTTAGAACTGTTTGTATATCCTGGATGCCAGTCTTCCTTACACATGAATTGTGAGCATCAGCATTCTCCCAGCAGACACTTGATAAGTTTTAGGCCTCCTGAAGGCCTCTCCGCCATCGCAACAAACAGGATCAGACCAAATTGGAAAACCCAGGTTTAATGGGTAAAGCGCTCCCAGGCGATTCCCCGGCCTGCAGAGAGGAGATGGAGACTGGAGACTGGAAGAACCACGAGTCTGTTTTCTGGGATGCCGCTTATATATCCCCTGTGGGAGTGGTCTTGAACCTTCCTGGAGGAGGAGCTGTGTTTGGCAGGTTTTGAAGGGGCAGGTTTGGGAAGGAGATGGGGAGGGGAGCCAAGGTGGATCTTCCACCAGACTCCTTCCAAACATTCCAGACCCTTTGGGTATAGGGATGCCAGGGTGCCAGGGTGCCAGGGCTTGAGGTGGAGCTCCCACCCAAACAACACTCTTGTGTACGTTGCTCTGTATGTGTGCTGGTTAGTTTTAACTGTCAACTTGACACAACCTAGAATCACCTGGGGAGAGTCTCAAAGAGGAATGACCTAGATCAGGTTGGTCTGTGAGGATTGTCTTGGTTGCTAATTGATGTAGAAAGATACCGTCGTCCATTGTGGGCAGCACCGTTCCCTAGGCAGGGGCTCCTGAACTGTGTAAGAATAAAGAAATCAAGCTGAACATAAGCCAGCAAGCAAGCAAGAGACATTCATTCCCCTTTGCTCTTGACTGTGGATGTGATATGACTAGCTGTTTGAAGTTTCTGCCTTGATTTCCTGCTATGATAAACTTTAGCTTAGAAGTGTAAGCCAATCAGACCCTTCCTACGTTTTGTTCCCCACCCCACCCCCAGAGCTGAAGTCCAAACCCAGGGCCTTGAGCTTGCTAAGTAAGCACTCTACTACTGAGCTAAGCCCCAACACCCCACTGCAATGTTGCTTTTATATGATATTTTATGATATGATTATATGATAAAATATACTGTATTTTATCACAGCAACAGAAATAAAACTGTAACGGTATTCCCTTCTCACAACACTGCTATTACCTCCATCACCAATAAGAAAACAGAGGTACAAAATGAGGGAATAATTTTCTGGGGTCATAGTGCTGCTGTGTGACCCCCAAAGTCCACCCGGAGCCTCCATGGTTCATAACCTGAGTAATGAACACACAGTTAGTGCCTGGGTTTCTCCACTCCACTCACAGCTCCTGGTGTGACTCTGAGAACAGCCAGTGACCTGAGTCTTGTGTTCTCCTTCTAGGAAAGTGAGAGCTCTTGTCTTGATAACAGATAAGGAATCGTTGCACTTACTAGAGTAATCACAACCCGACATTATGTGGACAGGAAATGCTAGACGTCAGGCTATTAAAATGTAGACCGGCACATCATCCACCTAGGCCCCTTGGTGTCGGGAGCCTGACACACACCTCATTAAGCATCACCTTTGTTGTGTATGTAGCTGATTAATGAAAGACCCAGAAGTCTCAGGACTGGGAGTCATTCAATTAAGACTGCTCCAAGAGGCCACTGTGCTCCAGCATGACTGACATAGCAGTTATCTGCATTTAATTAACCAGAGGAAGGCAGGATTGGGAGCTTGCTTAGGCGAGTCAAGGGGAGGAAGCTGGAGGGTGTGGCTCACTAGGACCCCAGGAAACTGGAGAGTGTGGCCCACTAGGACCCCAGGAAGCTGGAGGGTGTGGCCCACTAGGACCCCAGGAAGCTGGAGGGTGTGGCCCACTAGGACCCCAGGAAGCTGGAGGGTGTGGCCCACTAGGACCCCAGGAAGCTGGAGGGTGTGGCCCACTAGGACCCCAGGAAGCTGGAGGGTGTGGCCCACTAGGACCCCAGGAAGCTGGAGGGTGTGGCCCACTAGGACCCCGGGAAGCTGGAGGGTGTGGCTCACTAGGACCCCGGGAAGCTGGAGGGTGTGGCCCACTAGGACCCCAGGAAGCTGGAGAGTGTGGCTCACTAGGACCCCAGGAAGCTGGAGGGTGTGCCTCACTGTCAAATGTAGGACCCAGGCCATGGGCTCAAAGGCAGCAAGGCTGGCTCTGTGAGATTTGCTGGAGATGAATACAGAAGGGTCTTATTACCCATCATGCCTCTTGAGACTAATCCCTCTGCCTGGATTAATCTTTGGGGAGAAGCTGCAACTGCTAGGAGCCTGCGTTTGCTCTTGCGGCCAGTTGGGGGCGCTCAGTCTTCCTCACCACCCTGGAAGCAGGGTGGGAAAACAAGCCTCTGGTTTGCTTCACACAGATTCAAGTCCATTTTGTGGCCACTGCTCCTGAAGGAGTCTTGTATTTTACACAGGGTGGCCGGGGGAGGGGTCTCTTTTAAGACGTGTTCGGTATAAATGGGAACAACAGTTACTTCAGGTTCTCTGTCCAGTTGGGGTAAGATGAAGACAAGAAGGTATTACCTTTAGGAAATATTAGAAATTACTCATCTGATCAATTAAACATTTGGAATACTTTCACGGCCCCTCCAGCTCCTGGTGTAGACAGGGAGAGTTAAGACACCAAGAGAGAAGACTAGAAGGTGGGGAGACACGGGAAGAACATTTATCTTCAGGGAACAACAACAACAAAAAACCCAAGGGGACGGAAGTGAGGAAGGAGACACAGGGAAGCCCTAAGGCACACCCAACTCTGCAGATCCTTTGATCTCAGCCTTGCAGCCCCCAGAATATAAGACAATACATTTCCGTTTTTAAGCAGATAGAAAGAATGAAAGAAACATGGGCTGATTTGGTGTACAATGAACACTGAACAAGTCTGCATGGGCGGAAAGGCCGTTTCCCAGGAATCCACAGTCTCTTTGGATCCTTATGATAATAAATCAGAGGCGGGGATGCTAAAAGGACTTTTGGAGACATCTAACCAAAAGTGAGGCACACCCTAAGGAGTTATACAAATTGTTCTTTTTAATGGTGCCCAAATCCAATAATGCCTCAATACTACAGATAGGAAAACTGAGGCGAAGAACTACAGGGCTGGAATCTAAACTTAAGCCCAGGCCTGACTTCAAAGCCATAGGATCCCCATCTTCCTAAGTCATTTGCTTATCCCTGACTCTCCTCTCTCCTCATTAGAAAGACCTTGACCCTTCAGGATTCTCTCACAGGAAATCAGTGCAAGCCAAACAGAACTCACCAGCCTGCACCTGAACTCTGGGGAGGTGCTGGCTCTTCCCTGCTGGCCTGTGGCTCTCTCCTTCCCCCTTCTACTCAGTAACCCAGCCAAGGGCCAGCACGAGAGGGAGGTCCTAGGAGAAGATGTCTACAGAGGCTGCTTAGCTGGGGGTGCGGGGTGGGGGGTGGGGGTGTCAGGTCTAGGGCCTGCAGCCACACTAGCCTGCAGCCAGAAACAAAGGAAGCACAACGCTTTGGTGCTCAGTTTCTCCCCCAGGAAAGGGCTCTGCCCAGATGTGCTGTTGTCCAAGGCTCGTGACACAGTCCCAAGAGGACCTGGACAGCCCTGCTCCATAGCTCCTGGGGACGAGGACTCTGATGTGTAAGACCAGGACACTGCTGTTGTTTGTGGTGGTATTGCTAACATGGATCTGTGAAGAATGTGATGTACATGACACAGGCCACACATGGCCTCAGAACAGAGCTGATTAAATGAAAAGAGGGGGTGACTGGGAAGATGGCTTGGTCAGTAAAGGGCTCGCCAAGTATTAGGAGGACTTAAGTGCCAACCCAAGCACCCACATGAAAAGCCCACTGTGGTCATCCCAGGGCTGGGGAGGTGGAAACAGGAGGATCCCTGGGACTCCCCGGCCATCCCAGCCTAGCCTCATCAGTGAGCCCCAGGTCCCAGTGAGAAGCCATGTCTCAAAAAACCAAGAGGATGGTCCCCAGAGAATGACATTTAAGATTGACCTCTGGCACCACATGCACATATCTCTCTCTCTCTCTCTCTCTCTCTCTCTCTCTCTCTCTCTCTCTCTCTCTCTCTCTGTATAAGGCCTATATAAGGGACCTGGACACTGAACATAAATCCTAAAAGGGTGTCTATATGAAGGCCAAGGATGCCTTCCACAGAGTGATAAAGGTGGTTTCAGATTGAGGGGTGCAGGGGGATACCCAAACCTTTTCCTGCACATGTCCTTTGTTTATAGCAGTTTTAAGCCAATGGCAGGTTTAAGCAGCATGTGTGGAGAGTTCACCGTATTCTTCCCCACGCACATACAGTCAGAACCCAGCATCCCACAGTGTGCGTGTGCTGTGGTCCGGGACTCAGAATGCCATGTCATCAGTACAAGGCCACACTTCATCATGCCTGTTAGTGCTGGGCATCTGGGTAGCCAGAGGGCTCTCTGTCTTTTCTTGCACTAATGTGGGCTTTCAGCATTTAATCCTGGGAGGACAGAGTCAAAGGCGAGAACACCCAGAAGGAGCCCAGATGGAACCATGTGGGAAAGTCCACCCCAAGTCAGGGACGTCATAATCTAGAAAAAAAGAAAAAGAAAGATAAGGTCTTTGGGCCACAGAGCCATGTAGTAGGTGTAGCTGTGTCTCCAGCTCTGGTGGGATTCTGGAGGAAAGAGACAAGAGGGCTGATTTCTCCATGGAAATACTAGTTTTAACTGCCCTCCAAGGACAAGTGGGGCCCCGAAGAGAGAGAGCATCAGACTGTAGGCACCCTGTACTGTCAGCAGCAGAATGTGAAAGAACACAATGTGGACATTAAGTCCCGAGTACAGGATTGAATCTGCTGATGTTGTATATGGGGCAGTGAGTGACCTGTGGTCAGGCTTAGACACCACAAGCATGGAAGGAAGGATGCTTCTTCACCCTGAAAACACTTGGCGGGAAGAGTGGGCATTAACTGCAGTTAACCCTGCCCTGGGGAGTGAAGTGCGCCTGAGTACTCAGCCTGTGTATATTCTGTTCTTCCCAAGGTGTCCGAGCATCGGTGCAGCCTGGAGTGAGCCCTTATGTAGGCTTTATACAGAAGGGCATGGAGGAGTGGAGCTTTCAACACGGCACCACTGCGAGTGTAAACACAACACCACCGAGTGTAAACACAAGACCATTCTGTGTGTGTAAACACAGTACCACTGCATGTGTAAACACACCACTGAGTGTAAACACAAGACCACTGTGTGTGTAAACACAGTACCACTGCATGTGTAAGCACAACACCACTGCATTGTGAGCACAGTACCACTGTGTGTGTAAACACAGTACCACTGCATGTGTAAGCACAACACCACTGTATGTAAACACACCACTTTGTGTGTAAACACACTACTGCATGTGTAAACACAGCACCACTGCATTGTAAACACAACACCACTGTGTGTGTAAAAACAACACCACTGCATCCTGACCTCTCTCCTTAAGCACAGTAACAGCACCATTGTGTTCCGTTCCTACCAGCATTGCCCTGCCCCCCAACACACTGCCCATCAGGATGAGCACCCCTAGTCCTTCGCCTCTACCCTGCCTCAGTTTACCTCCTCTTCATCAGTGAGGCTCCCGGTTTTAGGATACCTTGGCTCTTCTGTTGGTTATCATTTCCAGTTTCAAAACTAAGTTAGCCTCTTGCTAGAACCTGACCTGGCTTCGCTGATTGTATAAAAGATAGCCCAAGAAGACAGCAATTGGCAGCAGAATGCTCAGTGGGGGTGCAGAAGAAAATGTCTCTGCATACTATTCAGATGGACCCCTAGTTAATAAAGAATGTGAACCCCCAATCACCTGAACCTTTCCATTCCCCTCCAGCACCTCACACACAGACCCAGGATGCTTCACACCTGCAGACAGGCAGGGAGGGGTTCCTACCGCCAAAGGTCCCCTCCCTCCCTCCAGCCAAAAGCACATGCTCAGCCAGTCCTCACAGAATAGAAAAGTGAATGAGTGTAAGTGGTCCTCTCCAGCTTGGTAAACTGAGGCAATAGCTTAGAAAGCATTGACTGGGTTTTGTTTTCCTAATGTTCTCCCTAACCAGTGAAGCAGGATCCTGTGGGAGAGAATCCTAAAAGCATCCAGAGCACATGTCCATAACATAGATGATGTAAGCATGTTCTAACAGCTCAGACAAGGCGTCCTGGGGTCTGATGCCTGTGGTGGCCATTGGGCAGTGTGCTCGGAGGATTCACAGAACTCAGTGATGGAGGCCTCCTTGTTTTCATGAAGATCAGGCTTACTCAGTAATTGACAGAGACAGTTGATATTTGATAGGACTGAAGGGCCCTCTGCTGGCCGAGGTGTGAATTATCCCACATGACTTCCAGAGGTTCAATTACATTTAATTGGCCATGACCTCAAGCTATCTGCATGATTTAAATGAAGCTCCTCCATAGCCCCATGAAAATTAAAAGAGCAAAAGATATCATTTTTCATTAACAAATTGTCAAATCTTTTTTTTTGGTTAATATTCACATACACAAAAAAGAATGGAACAGCAGATCCAAGCATTCATTGCTGGTGAACGGAGCCTCCAAGCAAGAGAGGTAGATAGACAGGCGAAGCTTCTAGAAGGTTGAGGTACAGTCAGGTACAGCCTCCAGTAACAGTGGCTGTCAGCATTGTAGGCATGGAAATAGCAGAGATGAGACCCAGCATTCAGGCCTCGTCAACTCAAGCCAAAGGTCCAGTGCCGCGCAGAGTGGCCGAACTGCTCCATTTGTTGGTTATAGAGTGGAGCTGGCTACAGTTTGGTAACCATAATGGTGGTTTTAACAGCTTTTCTTCTTGGGTAGAAACAACCTGGCCTTGTACTTGGTGGTCTAGAGATGGTTGACTTCCTCAACGAACTGCTGGGCCACTGAGGCCAGAGTCATCTTGCCCAATGTCCTGGCCTTATGATGGCTTACTGACGCTCCATGATTAAGTTGGTAGAAAAACCAAGTTTGGGGTGGAAGAAATATACCTGCTCTAGCAAGCAACTGTCCAAGTTAGCCCTGGATTATTAGCTTAAGCAAAATGCTTTTTCTTCTCTCTCTCTCTCTCTCTCTCTCTCTCTCTCTCTCTCTCTCTCTCTCTCTCTCCCCTCTCTCTCTCTCTCTCTCTTCTTTATTTTGTTTTGTTTTTTAAGAGAGGGTTTCTCTGAGTAGCTCTGGCTGTCTGGACTCTGTAAAACAGGCTGGCCTCGAACTCAGAGATTCACCTGTGTCTGGTTCCCAAGTGCTGAGTCTGAAGGTGTGCACTACCACCACCCGGCACAGTTCTTAAATGATCAACAGGTCAACAGGCCTGTGTGCTGGTGTGAAGTGAGTCTGACCCCAGTTAAGACAGTGAAGGGCACAGATAGGATATGAAGACAGATGTCTAGCATTTTGTGCTACTTCACATATCTGCAGGATCTTGTAAAGAACTGGTGTTATTAAACAAATGGGATCCACACAGTGACTGTGGACATTGTGAGGCCATTAGTGGACCTGGCACCCTGGGCCTGGTTCTTCCCAGAGTCAGGTTGCTTGAGAATGAAGCCCAAAGGGGGTAATAAACTCCATCAAAGGCTGAATACTAGCACGAGACCAATAGCCAACAAGTACTGTAAGAGAAAGCTGAAAAGAACTTTGAAGAGAGAGATTGGCCCTGGTGTGAGCTTTTGAAACCTCAAAGCCCACCCCCATTGACACATTCTCTCCAACAAGGCCACACCTCCTAATTCTTCTCATGCTTCTCAAGTAGTGCCACTCCTGATGACTAAGCATTCAAACATACGAGCCTATGGGGGCCATTCTTATTCAAACCACCTCAGTGGCTTTCAAGTTTTGCAAGGTGACCAAAGTGGCCATTATTTATCATAACTGCCATGCCAGATGTATTATCTACCGCAATACTTGTAGCAAACTAAACACATAGTCCTCCCCTGGCCTAGTCAGAGTCTGGCCTTTTTGGCTTCAGCTGGTGTTTTGTGACAAAGCTTAGGGAAAGTATAAAGACCTGGGCAAAGAAAACACACGTTACGCTTTTGACAGATGACAGATTAGTGGCCCAGAGTTTACATGCTTTTAGTCCCCTTGTGGTGGTCCCTACCTGTTCAATGAGGTGTGGGGGGTATAGACAGGTAGATCCTCCAGGAAGCTGTGTGGCTTTAAAACCACATAGCCTATGTGTGACTTCCACCAGGTCCTGTCTCCTCAGAGGTCATTCTAACTGAGTATCAACCATGTGCTCCCAAAATGCCTATCTGAGTACTGGTAGGTATAGGATAGGTCAGAAGCCATCTATATGTTCAAAATAAGGTTAGCACCATGAATAACAGTCCCTTGTGTTACAGGATGGTAGAGAAGTACATTTCCTATTTGGAGAATGGTCAGCCGGCATGAACAGTCCACAGGGCAGTGCTCACGGAGTCACGGACGCTTCCCATTTCTGTGACTAGCATGGAGGGGTTTGTAAAGACACGAAGCGTCTGAAGACAGATGTAAGATGGATGGAGTCAAGGGGTCTGTGCCAGTCTGTGCTCCAGAGCTCTGACTGGTGGGTGCTGTAGTAAAAAGAGACCTTCTCCTTGGCAGGTGTCTGTCCAGTACCTCTGCCAATGTGTCCAGTTGATACGGTCTTCAGAAGAAATTCAACAAGAGTCCCCAAAATAACACAGTCTAGGGGTCTTGATTGGGTTCATTTTCTCTGCCAGTTAAAAAATTAAAAGACAGGGGCTGGAGAGATGGCTCAGTGGTTAAGAGCACTGGCTGCTCTTCCAGAGGTCCTGAGTTCAATTCCCAGCACTCACATGGTGGCTCAACCACCTACAATGGGATCAGAGGCCCTCCTCTCTCTGAGGCTCTCTTCTCTCATGCAGCACTACACCCAAGTAGAGTACTCATATACATAAATAAATAAATCTTTTAAAAAAGTAAAAGGCAGGAAAAATCTGAAGCGCAACAGGTAGCAGCCGAGAAGTCTCCTGCACCTCAGACAGAAGAACAGCTTTTATTGGAGATGAGGAAACATGTGCAGTGTGCACACCGAGAAAAAGCCCCCGCAGAGGGTGAAGAAGCCTCTTCTTGAAGGCCGGGGGTCTTAAAGCCTCTGAAGAGCCATCCTCCCCTCATTTAGGGTTGGCCAGCTTGAAGAAAGGAAGGGTGGTTGATGGGTCCAGAACTGTTGTGATGTATCCTGAGCAGGCCTTGAACTTGTTGAGCCTGATGGTGGGAGACAAAAGCCCGCAGGACTTTGGTTTAGGCTGCCAGGCTTCTGTCTCATGTCAGAAGGTTGAGGAAGAAGCTGGCCATCTTGGAGATCCGCCACCTTTATTGCCTGGCAATGACAACATCTGTCTGCCTACCGGGGAGTCTGTCTAACTCCCAGTCTCTCACAGTGTCATACTCTGTCCCACAGCGATAGTCCTCTCTCCTTCGCTCCATCCACATCTCCTACCTTGTCTCCCTCCAAGGTTGTCTTCTCTGGCTTTCCCACCTGTCACGTGACATCACTGTGGTGCTGTTGCGCTAAGTCTCGGACACACTAAGCTGTCTAGATATTTCTGTATTCCCCCGATGCACTATTTCCACATCTTCCTGAAAGTCCCTCTTTGTCCTCTAGACTCTGTCCACGCACACTTCAGCAGCCTGTCACCTGCCTTCTGTCCTCTGCCCCGCTGCCAAGGCCACTGGTGACATCCTAGCTACTCAGCTTCCCGACCGGCCTTGCCAACAGCCGTCAGTCCCATCTTGCACCTGCTTCCAGGATGACTTTCCCTTCCAGACCCCATCGTCCTTCATCGGTGGCCTCCTGGAAGAGTTCTTGGACTATGCCAGCCATGATCTATCCAACCCTCCCTCCTTCTTGCAGATACCTGCATGCCATTCCTGGATAATCTCCCTCCTGGACCATCGGTCTTTTCTGATGTCAGGTACCCTCAAGGTCATGGTGGCTCAAGCTGACCTCATCATTTCCTCCCTCATCTGGTCCCCTTTAGTTCACCATCCTCTTGTTCACCCCATGTCCACTTCTCGTGTGTGTGTGTGTGTGTGTGTGTGTGTGTGTGTGTGTGTGTCCAGCCCTACACGCCCCTCGAGTCATTCCTACCTTCCCAGGCATGCACTGCTCCTGTCTCACCTGCTCCCTTCAGAAGCCTCTGCTCCCTTCCAACCTCCAGCCTTGCCCTTCTCAATGCCCACTGCCCACAGAGCCGAGGCTGCCCATTCCCCAGCAGAGTGCCAGCTACAGCAGACCTCACATACCGACCTTGACACAGAGAGTACCTTGAGGTCTTCCCAGGCTATCTATGGCTTCTAGGATGTAAGCAAATTCCATTGCATGGACCCCCAGCCTCTGACCCCTTCTGGGACTGCCATAAAAAGCCCTTGTGCTATGCATCATGACCAGTGCCCAAGAGCCTGGCTTCCACCCAGAGCATGACAGCTGCTTTACCCCTCCAGTGTGACCATCTGGGAACCTTGAGGCTCTGTCTGCCATTGTCTGTGTCCACAGTCTTGATCCCAGTTGCCCCTGTTGCCCTCCCGGAGTCCCCTGGTCTTTGCTGTTCTTGAATCACCTGCAGACTCACACCCACCCTCTCCTGCCTGCCTGGCTCCTTGAGGTCCTAGTTCCTTTGAAACGGGTCCCTGCATTATTGATCTTTATGATTTATGACCCAGTCACTCCGCACAGTGCCTCCGATCTCCTCTGTCATGAGCCTCTAAAGGAAGAAAGAAAGTTATCTTTATTCTACATTCAGGCCAGAATCGGGGGCGCTGGTCCCTCTCCTCAGAGTCCCTCACCCCTATGTCTCCATTCAAAGGTGGCCCCCATTCCTCTAATCCCCCCACTGTCCAGCTATCAGGACCTCTCTTCTCTGACCAGCCCCGTACAGGTACCAGAAGTCCTGTGGCCGCCCTCCACTCAGCTTCCCACAGGAAGGACAGGAAAATTAGACTCGTGCTCCCAAGAGCAAGGTGACTGTATTTCTTGTGACCTTTCTGATAGGGTGAAAGAAGATAAAAGACACAGTGTTTACAGACCCAAAGGAAGTAGACAGGAAACTGGGGGAAAGGGAGTCATGGGGAGGGGAGAGTCGTGGGAGAAAGAGGGGGGATGATGGGAGAGGGCAGAGAGGAATTAGGGGAATCTGCTCAAGTATATTGTATACATGCATGAAAACGGCCTCACATGACCATCTATAATGTTAACTTTTCAACTTTAAAAACCATGATGCCAATTGCACCCAGCCACACACGTGTATTTTCCCAGTGAGGACATCATGGTCTAGAGCAGTGGTCCTCAACCTCCCTAATGCTGCGCCCCTTTAATACAGTTCCTCGTGTTGTGGTGATCCCCAACCATAAAGTTATTTCATTGCTTCTTCATAACTGCAATTGTGCTACTGTTATGAATCAGGATGTAAATATCTGTGTTTTCTGGTGGTCTCAGGCCGCCCCTTTGAAAGGGTCGTTCGACCCCCAAAGGGGTCACAACCCCCCAGGTTGAGAACCACTGGTCTAGAGCTTCCAGTGTTGTCCCAAGGAAAGCTACTGTGCTGTGGGGAGAGGAGGCTGCCTCGGACTCTGGCTCCTCTTTGCCCCATCACGTCCCTTCCACTGACGAGCACATACATACATGGCGGAGTTGCAACGCTCCCTGATACTGTCTCTTCTGACTGTCCCTTCTCGTGGCTTCCCAGCCGGGGCTGGCATTGTTCAGGTGGAGCCTACATCCTGTGTGTGAGTCCTCATCACCCCAGCGAAGATCTTGGTGCCTAAACGTGATGGATTCTGCACCGCCGGACTGGAGTGGGATCGCTGGCTCCGGCCCCTCCCTCTGCAGTGTGTACATGACCTTCCCAAGGACTCAAAGGATGCTGAAGCCGGAGAGTCATTAAATAAGTTGCTTTGACGTCTCTGGGCACTGATTTTGTCACATAAAAGACGACAGATGAGGAAGAGGAAGCAGAGAGGGTGTCCCTTTATCTTGTGGCATGTATCCACCCCAAAGGTGACAGCTGCAGGGCAGGTGGCCTGGTTTGTGCTGGTCACTCCTCAGATAATTGGTTTGAGATTTTTCAGCCCACTGCCAGGCAGCCTCACCTTCACCAGCAGCCATGCAAAGCTACCCCGGACCTGGAGGGGGTGGCCGTGGTGTTCCAGGGAACACTGTTGCAATGAATGGGCTTGGGATTGGGAGAGAAGGGTGCTGCGTGAGAAGGGCCAGGCCAGACACAACATATACACACTGTTTTAGTCAGTTACTAGCACAGACAGAATGTGTGTGTGTGTGTGTGTGTGTGTGTGTGTGTGTGTGTGAATGTACTTACCTGTCCATGTGTGTGCGGAGGCCAGAGGTCAATCCTGATTGTCTCCTTCAGTCACTGGCCACCTTGTTTTTTGAGACAAGGTCTCTCTCACTGAAGCTGGATCTGGCTGTTTGGGCTGGACTGGTTAGCCAGCAAGCCCCAGGGATCCTTCTGTGTCTAGCTTCCAATACTGGGATTACAGACATACGCCACTATGCTAGCTTTTAACCTGGGCTCTGGGGATTCGAACTCGGATTCTCACGCTTGCACAGCCAACACTTTATTGACTGAGCCGTCTACCCCTCCCCTTGAGAGAACCTCTTCATCCTCTTTTTCTCTCCCCCTCCCCTTGAGAGAACCTCTTCATCCTCTTTTTCTCTCCCCCTCCCCTTGAGAGAACCTCTTCATCCTCTTTTTCTCTAGCGATCAAACTCTAGGAAAGAGAAAACATCTATTCAGATTCTGATGCCAAAAATAAACCACAGAAAACAAGGCAAAAATGAAGTGCCCACAGATGGAGGCTGCCCCAAATTCAGTAGTCACAGTGGTTCAGGGTGGGGCTCAGTGGAAATAATGTCTGTGAAGAAAGAGCTAGGTTTGTGGAATCAGCAGAGAGTGTTTGGGTCTTCGTCCTCCATGCATTCATCTCAAGGGTCCTTGGTTCTCTCCTCTGAGGCAGGGACTCGGGAGCCGCCCCACATCCTTGGTATAGAGCAGACTAGAGAAACGCGGATGTAGCCTTGCTTCCTGCATCATTCCAGCCTCTGTCCCGCAGCATCCCGGCCTCTGTCCCGCAGCATCACGGCCTCTATCCCGCAGCATCCCGGCCTCTGTCCGGCAGCATTCCGGCCTCTGTCCTGCATCATCCTGGCCTCTGTCCTGCATCATCCTGGCCTCTGTCCTGCATCATTCCGGCCTCTGTCCTGCATCATCCTGGCCTCTGTCCTGCATCATTCCAGCCTCTGTCCTGCATCATCCCGGCCTCTGTCTCGCAGCATCCCGGCCTCTGTCCCACAGCATCCCGGCCTCTGTCCAGCAGCATTCCGGCCTCTGTCCTGCATCATCCTGGCCTCTGTCCTGCATCATTCCGGCCTCTGTCCTGCATCATTCCGGCCTCTGTCCTGCATCATTCCGGCCTCTGTCCTGTTTCTGCCATTTTGCAGCCGTGTGTCTCAGATCATCTCTGCCCCTCAGCATCCCTGTCTATAAATAGGTTGTTGGCAATGGGATATACTCTGTGGGATCGAGTTGGGTACACAGAATATATGTGAAGCCCCTGGGGAAGCAGCAGGACCCAGTGGGTGATGGCTGTGTCGCATGCCAGCTGACTCTGAGCTGTGCAGTGCCTGTGCCCTGTGTCCGGTACAAAGCAGTTCCGTTGCTCACCGCTAGACTGCCCTTAGTGACACTCCACACCACCTGAGGACTGGGATTTGAAAGTAAGACTTGGATTCTCCAACTCGGTGGCACAGGGTCTAAAAGCCTGATCTCTCCCCAACTGTGCTGAACCCCACAGTTTGCTGAGTGTCCTAGTGTGTTGGGGACACAGATGCATCTGACACAGGTATTGGATCAAGTTCATTCAACATCTCTTTTGTCTTTTAAGGTACACAATCTACTTTCCCATTTGGCACATAATGCCAAGGAGACGACTCTGTCATCAAGCCCCTAGTGACTTTTCTATCAGCCATTGAACAAATGACTGGGTTTGAAATCATGCCTTCTGCCTGGACGATGTTCCCTCAACAATGTTTCAAGAAATACATAAATAAGAGTTCTGTGTGTGTGCTGTAGCTGATACTGCCTTTATCCACCACAATTTCATACAAAGCTCAAATTGTTGCAAAAAATACTTGAACTCTGCTACTAGGTGGGTGCTTTGAAGAAATTGTTAGGTGTGTGGCCATTATTCACATGCCCTGGTTAAGTCCAGTCCCAACTCGGCCATGAAGCCCTGCTCGCTCTAGCAAGGCTCAGAGCCACCGTCCTGTGGGGGACCCTCAGTCATAAAGGCACAGGTGAACAGAGCTGAACAAATAGCCTCACAGGAGCCTGTGATGAAACTGTTTTCTCATAGCAAGCAAACTTGAATGAACCTGGGAACTGTGAGTAGGCTGTGATTAAAACACGTGGCCCAGTTCTCATTCACTTGCAGCTGAAAACCGGTGGTTTATTACCAACCAAACTAGGCAGGGGCTCCGGGCACTGATGCAGGAATGTGTCCACTAAGACAGGCCTGTGGAGGTGGAGGCCACCCCATGGCCTCACCTCCCAGGCAGGAACCGATATGCAAAATGCATGGATGATCGCTGCATGGGGCAGGTGGACAGACACACTTCCAGGTGACCTGAGGCAGGCCTTCCTGAGGCGGGCCAGGGATGTCCCAGTCCTGGTGTGGGGAAAGAGAGCAGACATCCCTCAGGAGAAACACATTCACCTCCCGGCCCGCTCTTGCCTCTGCAGGTGGCTCGCGAGCTTCAGCCTTCTGTGGTGTGGATCCAAGACACAGAGAAAACCTTCTACAAAAGAGTCCCACAGGCTGAGAAGCTGGTGAGTCCTCCTGGGGGCTTCTTTTTTAGTCTCTAACTTTTTCCCCCTTCCCCTACAGGGCCCCTCACAAGGGTCCATCTCTACTTTTCAAGACAGTCTTAGCTTTTCAAAGCAGTAAAGGAGACGGAGGCTTTAAATCCTTCCACAGTAGGCTCTCTCTGCCCTAAGTGCTTGTCAGTATTTGAAAGAAGCCAGTGCCTTGATTTTTATGAGGCATAATTTGGAAGAAAACGGGAAAGAAGGAAGGAGGGTGGTTTTTTTCAGCCCAAACATGATTCAGAGGAAAGAAACAATTCAGAGAACTCGGCTCAGTTACAGCCAGGGGCACACACAGAGTTATTATTACAATTTCCTATTGTTCATAATAATAAATAGCAAAGGGCCTGAAATTCGTGAACAAAGGCCATCAGCAGCAAAGCTAAGTGCCCTGCATTCAGGGCCTCTGGGGAGCTCAGTCTCAATTGCTTCCTTCCTCCTTTTCTCTCTTTTCAATGGCCCCCCTCCCCCACACTTCCCCCCACAAATCACCAGCAAATTTCCCACAAGTTTAAAAAAAAATTAGAGATACACAGGCTTGTTATTCCACACCAATTTGTAGCAAAGCAAATAGTGGTTAGCTGTGAATTTCTGATTAAATCCGTAAGGATTTTAATCACTTATGTATTATACATCATTTTCAGCAGGTAGAGGTGATTTGGGTAAAGCCCAAAAGCTCAATCTTTGCTTCTCCAAATGAGCCCTGATTGCCCTGTCATTTCAAAACCTCTTAGGAAGACTCATTTGTTATAGTTCATCTGGGAATCTGGTGGTTAGCTCCCTCTGCTGACCATGTCGAGACATTGAGCATGAAAAAAGTCCCAATCTGAGAAACTGATGACAGAAATCACCTCGAGATTATCCGTCTAAAAGGCATTGTATATCTAAAGAGCATGCAGGGCTATGGTCAGCCAGTGGTCATATATAGATATGATGTAATCATAATGTGGATTGTTAATGGACATGGTGATTTGCTCTCCCACAGACCTTCAACCTGAGTGATGTGAAACTCAGGAGGCATAGGCCCAGGGCTGGTTCTGCCGTTCACCTTAGCTGGCTGTGTGTCTTTCATCAAGTAACTTAACCTCTCTTAGTCTCTACTTACTTAACTATCAGCCAGAAGAGCCTCCAGCTTCAGGAAATTTCTCTGGCTTCCTCTCTCATGACCCCTTAGCTCTACTAGATGGCTGTCAGAAACTGTAGCAACCTAAATCCACAGAGAATCTGAAGGATGTGGCCTGTTGGTGAGAGATCCCAAGGCCAGTGGGGAGGGCTGGGATTGCTTTTAGAGGGTTCTGGTGGCAGGCTGCAAAATGAGATACCTCACGTGGGGAGCCAGCATGCAAGGCAGGAAGCTGGCAGAGATGGAGACGTTGGTGGTGGTGCAGACAGACCACCTCTCCAGATTCCACATCCACCCTTCCTTTCTTGTCTCCCTGACCCCACAAATGGCGTCCAGAGCTGAGTCTGTCTGTAAGAGATGGAGGCTGGGGAGGCACAGGCCTCACTGTGGACAAATTGGACTTTTGATCTCTTCTCATTGGCCAGAAGATCCTTGACTGTCAGCACAATTCCCCACTTTGAAGACCACAAATCTCACCCTGGACAAGTCCCAGAACATATTAATTGCTTTTCTATTGCTGTGATGAAACACGACCAAGGCATCTTATAAAAGAAAGCACTTAATTTCGCTTATGGTTTCAGAGGGTCCGAGTCCACCACGGCCTAGTGAAGTCATGACAACAGGAACAGCTGAAAGCTCACATCTTGATCTGAGAGCTGGAGGCAGAGTGTACGCTAGGAATGCCATGAGTGTTGAAACCTCAAAGCCCACCCCCATTGACACACCTCCTTGAACAGGCCACACCTCCTGATCCTTCCTAAACAATTCTACCAACTGGGGACCAATTATTCAGATATATGAGCCTGTAGGAGCCATCATCATTCAAACTACCACATAAAATATCCCATTGAATTTGAATAAAAAGCACTCTTAAGGTGTCTGAACATAAGGCCCAGGGATGACCCAGCCACCCCAGCAGGAGATAAGTGCTGTGGGGAAGAGACAAATATGTGCATGGCAAGCTCCAGAAGACCTTGGGCACAGCAACCTCCAGTCTGACCCAGGGGAGCAGGGCCCCAAAGTTCTCAATGCCTTTCCACCATGTCAGATCTGAAGCTAGACTCACTCTCTCCAAGTTCCCCAGCCACCAGGTCTTGGGAACCCACAGCAGTGGACACCTGTGTTCAGAAGGAGAGGACCAAAGGCCAGGCCAGCATCTCTTACAGTGGAAAAGGGGACTGGAGGCAGCATTCTCCTGACCACATGGGACCCAGAGTCCTTTTTCCCACATGTCCCAGCCTCTATCCCAAAGGACTCTCTGGTCTCCAAACTACAAACGCCCAGAGAAGAAAGCATTTACCTGAAACCAGGAGACCAGTTCTGGCTGGCCACAGCCACGGCACAAAGAACAAGGCCACTTGGCTCAGGGTGGCTACCTGCCATGCTTGGAGATTCTACGAGCATCCCTTGAAATCATATCCATGGTGATGTGTCCCCCCAGTACTTCTGCCTTGGATTAAGGACCCACACAGTGAAATTCACGGAGCTCACCCCATTCTGAGCAGTGAGGTGATGGAAGGCCTAGCCAGCCATGAGAAAACCGGAAGGTGGAGCCTATGTCAGGACGCTACACTTGTGGGGTATGAAGACAGGTTCTAACAGAGATGGCAGATAAAAGAAGCAAAATAAACCCATGAGGACAACTCCCAGCACCCCTGGGAGGAGGCCTGGCCCTCTCTCACAAAAAAGCAGAGATTCAAGAGAACACCTGGGAAGGGGTAGTGTGGCATTCAGAGCCGGGCTGAATGGAGGCTGTACCTTCAACCTGCCTGGGTGCCTGGAAGACCCTTAATGTGAAACTGACTTTCCCTTCTGCTACAGGGCCAGTCCTCTGTTCCTCTCTGTGCCTCTCTCTTTGACTCGGTGCCTCCCATAGGTCCTCAGGGACCATGCTAGACCTCTCCTGGGACCTACCTTTAAAGACTTCTTGTCTTAGGAGCCAAAGATGAGAAACTCTGTAATTACCCCCTCCTCCTGCTCACTCCTGATCCTCCGTGTCACTCCAGCAACCTTTGATAAGACCTCAGAAATTTCAGAAAAGTCAAATCCTCAGGGTGTGTGTGTGGGGGGGGGGGGTAATCTACCCATGCTGCTTTGAGGAACTCAGCCCTGCCCTGGTAGACCCTTGCTGGTGCCTGCCTTATGATGCTGCTGTGACCAGACGGTCAGTCCTGTCAGAGACGAAGGTAAAGACTGAGGCAAGGGTGCCAGCTCCTGCATTTTCTGCACCATTACCCTTTGTTACTTCATCTAGCCCCGGCCTTCCTTGCCGCCACAATAGGTCTCCACCGGGGAACTGCTTGCTTTGTTGGCACTGGCTGTGACGCTCGTTTTGTGGAGCTAACCGCAGAAAAAGCAAATTGCGATTGCCGTGTGGATGCTAGCCACTAATTTGAAATTGCCCACAGTAATACAGTTGTGAGAGACTGGCAGGCCAGCCGTGGGGGGTGGCGGATGTGGAGGTGGCCAGCTAATCAGGAGACGTTTCCCGGCATGACTGATGAGCGGGGTCTTGTGCTGAATGAACAGCTCTGAAATGGAACTGGACTGGCCTGAGCACTGGGGAGCTGGGGACTGGATGAACACACACCCCTGCTTTCTCATTCCCGACTCAGGAGAAGGCACCTCCTCAGTGTGAAGCTGTCACTACGGATGCCACCCAGGATCAACATTTGTCATCCAAATGGGCTACTTAATTTGAGATCTCCCTGCCATTTCAGGACATGCAAGTAGCAATATCCTGCTTCCAAAAAGGAAGAGTAGGCACTGCCATCGCCATAGCAACCGGGCTGCTAAGGATGGATGGGCTCAGCCATGCAGGTGTGTCCCTGTTTGGAGCCTTCCAGAACCATCAGAACAGTCCTTTCTCCACAGTCTTTGGGTGGCTCACACAGTCACCCCTCACTTTCTACCCACCTCCACAAGGCTTGCTGGCCCCACTTTGCTTCTTAAAGGACTAGTCTACCCTTCCCATCTCCACTCCACAGAAAATGTTTTTAAAAGGCACCATGGCATGAAAGTAGGACAAGACTCCTCGGAAAGCCCGAAAAGCACTGAGAAATTCCGAAGACCTAACTCAACAGGAAGACGTTCAGCATGCGTGGGTTGAAGATTTAACGTTGCTAAGAAGGAGTCTTAGTCAGGTTTCTGTAGCTGTGATGAAACACTGACCAAAACCAACTTGGGGAAGGAACTGTTTATTACATTTTATAGGTCCGTTGAGGGAAGCCAGGGCAGAACCGTGGGACAGGAAATGAAGCAGAGACCATGGAGGAATGCTACTCACTGGCTTGGTCCCCATTGCTTTCTCAGCCTCTCTTATGTAACTCAGGTCACCTGCCCAGGGGTGGCTCAGCTCACAGCAGTCTAGGACCTCCTACATACATCAAGCATTGATCAAGAAGATGCCTCACAGGGTGCTCGCAGTCCAATCTGATGGAGGCGGTTTCTCCACTGAGGTTCCCTCTTCCTGGATGACACTAGCTTGTGTTGACAAATCAGCACGGATGACATTGCCCCAAGATCCACCTAAAGGTGCAGTGCGACCCCATCAACATGGCAGCTGACTGGTTCACATACATTTAAAGCTAATTCTAAAGTTGGTGTGGAAATTCAAGAGACCCAGTCAAAATAATAAAGCCCTCAAGTTTTTAATGGCCTAAAAGTCTGCATTTTTCCAAAGAAGACGCATGATTGACCACTAAGTTCATGAGAAGATGCAGACTGTCATTAGTCACCAGCCAACAGGAGCCACAGTGACCAAGGCTGGGTTTGAGCATCTCTGTCCAAGCTCCCTTGTCATGATTCCTCTTGTCTAGCTGTACCAGTCAGGCTTAACTCGGAGGCAGCCATTGCCCAGGGCAACAGGGCCAGCTCTGCTTCTCCCTGGGGTCCAGCTTCTCCCTCTGGGTGCAGATGTGACGCTGAAATCCTGCAGCCGCCAGCTGCCATCAAGCTGCTTCAGGTGCAGAGACCTTGGTGACACGAGAGTCCAGGACCTGGGTTCCTTGTGATGCCTTGAGCAGCAAAGGAAAGACTGAGTCCATCATCTAGACAGCTCAGAACAAAGGAGGTTCCTTCTGCTAAGAAATCAGCCTTCTGGGGTGGCCCATTGAGGGTCAAAGTCCTGGCTCTTCGTCATCGTGCTTCCTTCTTTCTGTCCTTCTCAATTGAATGCTAAAGGCCAGAGGCAGGAAATTACCACAATAAAAAGTCAGCCAAGTAGGAGGCACCTCCCAGGGCTCCTCCAGGGACACACTTAGAGAGGCCACCATCAGAGCCTCAAAGTCACCTCACCGAGTGCACGCCACCACACACTCTACTTCATTTTCTCCATGCAGCCTAATCTTTTCCCTCTCTCCTCCTCCCAGAATGAACCAAAACGCCTTAAAAAACACCTCCCCAAACTCCTGAAGCTCCTGAAGCCAGATGACAGGATCCTGATTGTGGGGACCACACAGCGCCCTTTTGATGCTGAGCTTCAGTCCTTCTGCAGGGTATACCAAAAGATTATTTTGGTCCCCAGACCCGACTACGCTTCCAGATATGGCAAGTATCGTAAGGGCTTCCACGCAGCAGCAAAGCCTGGCCACTGGGGTTTGCTTGCAAGCGAGCAGAGAAGGAGGGCTGTGGACGGGCTTAGAGCAGTGGTTCTCAACCTTCCTAATGCTGCGACCCTTTAATATAGTTCCTCACGATGTGGTGACCCCAACCATAAAATTATTTTCATTGCTACTTCATAACTGTAACATTGCCACTGTTATGAATCATGATGTAAATATCTGTGTTTTCTGATGGTTTTAGGCGACCCTGTGTAAGGGTCACCTCCCCTCCCCCACCCAAAGGGTCGCTACCCACAGGTTGAGAATCACTGGCTTAGAGAACCCTGGGCACTTCAGGGACTAGGTTATTGGTCACTCTGGCTGCAAAGTGTGGCCCTGGATTTGTAAAATCCATATTACATACACAGCAAGGAAGAATCTGGAACCTGTTATGTCTCTACCCACCCAGGGCTTATCTGTCATGTAGGCCCACAGTGTTCTTCACCGTCCTTCAGACCAGAAGGACAGAGGGAAGGTGGGTTGGTGGGCATCACAGGTGACGTGACAGGAAAGAAGAATATGGAGCATCAAGGAGCCAGGAGGAGATGAGGGAAAATGAGGAGACTGCAGAGATGGGGAGAAATGAAGAGATTGTGGGGAGCAGAGAGAGCAGGGTGCCATGCAGAGCGTCAGGGAAGACCCTGCTCTTGCAGCAGTGTGGAGGATTCCGTTCCTCTCAGGGCTCCCCTCCCTCTTCCTCTCACCCACTTTTCCTTCTCTTTTATTGTGTGTATTTTCCATCACTTTCTTGCAAAGAGATGGGGTGTTCACTTTAAGGGACCTCAGCATGAGGCTTAGCTTTGGATTGAGTGGCTCCCGTTGTCTGACAAAAGGGAAGCCACCCATGGAGGTCACAGGCGATTGTAGTCCGTGACAAAATGCCGGGCACCTCCAAGAACTCAGGCCATGCCATGGATTCTTTCCTGAATGTTCTCTCGCTTCCTCATCGTGGTGGAGAAGGCAGCCCTTCCTCTGGGACCGAAAGTACCTCTCCTGGGCCCAGGGCCCATCCACCGTGTGCCTGCTTCTCACACACTTCCTCCCGGCAGTGATTTGTCTGGCCACCATTTTTGCCGTCATTATAAATGCTGTCGGTGTCTCCTACAGTACCTTGAGGCTGTCACTATCAGGATGGCAGAGCATCTGTCTTAGAGAAGGACCGCTCCTGCCTCCGAGGTGATCACGGTGGTTTCCTCCGGCCCCGCAGGCGGGAGCTGCAGATCCATAGCTGGGCCACTACTCTGTCATTTATCTACCAGCAGCAAGAGCCCAGAGGTTTATGAACACACACACACACACACACACACACACACACACACACACACACACACACACCTACCTCAAAAACACCACAGGGCTGAGTGGGGTGGTATGGGCACAGCGAGATCAGCAGGCAGCTGGCGGGCTCGAAGTAGGCTTACTAGACATAATTTAGTGTCCACCTCCCTCCTAGCCCCAAATCAAGCTGCTCTACAAACCACCCCAGGTTGATGGATGCCCCATGTGGTCCTCAGAAGCCCCCTGGACCGCCCTAATGCTTCAGTCTAGCTGCTCTTCCCCAGGGTCTACCTGGCTAATTACACAATTCATCACAGGCCCTGCCCGCATGGGATGAATGCAGAGGCGATGAATTCACGTTTGTTTGGAATTCAAGGCCCCAGAGGCTCAGACGCTCACCCAAATCACATCACTTAACTCTTTTCACCCATGAAGCTCAAGACAAAACGAATGTTAAGATGCTATGTCATGTCGGGCCCAGCCAGGGTCAGGTCAGTTGGGGGCAAAGCAAGACTCTTCCCCTTCTCCACAAAGGAAGGAGAATGTGCACTGATTGGTTTGCAGAGTGAGGGGCCTTCCCTCCCAAAAGAGGGAGCCCAAGACAGGCCTGGAGTGATGGCCCAGGCAGTGAAGAGCTTGCTGACCTGCATGTGGACCTGAGCTTGGGCCTCGAGCTCCCACTTGCCATGCTGGGCATGGTGATGCACACCCGTCATCCCAGCTCTGGGGAGGCATGGGACAATGGGTTCCCTCCCTCCACCTGCCCACCAGTCGGCTTGGGCAAATCAAGCGAGCTCTGGGTTCAACCAGAGACCCTGTCTCATGAAATGAGGTGGAGAGCAATTGAGGGAATCTCAGACATCAACCTCTGGCTTCTACATTGGAGTACATGGACACACGCAGACACAGGCAGACAGGCAGACAGACAGACAGACAGACACACACACACACACACACACACACACAGGGTCCCCACCAGAAGGCCCCTTGCTGTCATGGACACTCTTGAGTCCTAAACAGGCCCACCCCCCCACCCACACCAGCCCTAGGACACCTGTGCTCTTTCCTTCCGTCTGCACTCCTGAACCACACCAGCCGCCTGCCAGCCCCTGGGCCGCTGTGGAGCTCCGGCTCAACTGAGACTTCCTGTGCCAGGTCCCATAGGCTCTGAGGACGGCGGCTCCAGTAGCACCACAGATTTCTTCTCCTTCTTCTTCTTCTTCTTCTTCTTCTTCTTTCTTCTTCTTCTTCTTCTTCTTCTTCTTCTCCTCCTCCTCCTCCTCCTCCTCCTCCTCCTCCTCCTCCTCCCTCCTCCTTCTTCTTCCTCCTCTTCCTGTTCTCCTTCTCCTCCGACTCCTTCTTCCTTCTCCTTCTCCTCCTCCCTTTTCCTCCTCCTCTTCCTCTTCTTCTCTTCTTTCCCTTCCTCCTCCTTCTCTTGAGAAAGAATCTCACTATGTAGCTCTAGGTCACCTGGAACGCACTGTGTAGGCCAGGCTGGCCTTGAACTCCAGAGATCTGCCTGCCATTGCCCCACCCAAATGCTGGGATTAAAAGCAGGTGCCACCACACCATCAGACACATTCTTTTAAAGATTAATAGGGTAAGTGCAGCAACCACAAGGTGGAAATCAGGCTTCTACTCCCATCTGCCCTGGGTCCTAAGGTGTCTGTGGGCAGATGGACAAGTCCCCTCTCTGCTCGCACATTGTGCCCTCACTCAGGTGATGATCCTCCAACTGTCAGCAATGTGTGCACATCGAGGAATTTTCAGGACAGCATGTTAGTTATTCCGAGGTGCTATGTTATCCATTAAGCAGCACTGTTTACCGTCCGAGAGAAGCCACGAGGCACAACAAAACCCACTGTAAGAGTTTATTAGGGGAAGGGGAACAGAGGGGAGTGCTTAGGCCTGTGAGAAATGGTCCTGCAAGGAGAGGGGGGGAGGGGTATGTGATCTGCTTTTTATGGATTCCCCCGCACATGCGCATATGGGCTTACATAGCTATACCATGCATGCACATGTGCATAGATTGCGTGATCACGCTGCTTGCAAATCACATGATCACGCAGCGCATAGATTACATAGGACATAAGGCCCTGAAATGACTTAAGCATCTTGCCAGTGTATGCGCGGCCACGTAGCTGGGGGAGTGGCCAGGAATTCCAACACAGTGCTACACAAATTCTGGCATCATACATTTCTTTTTTTTTAAATGATTTTTAGTTGCCATACAAAATAATGAGTTTCATTAATATAAACCAATGTCACATCATTGTAGCTTGCTAATATGGAACTGCCACTACCCTCCCAGCTCCCTTCTCCCCAACCTTCTGGCCTCTTTCTTACCCCCAGAGAGTCTCCCTTCTCCTTCTGCTCTCAGGTCATGCGTGGGTGGGTGCGTGCGTGCATGCGTGTGCGTGTGCGTGTGTGTGTGCGCGTGCGTGTGTGCGTGCGTGCGGTGTGTGTGTGTGTGTGTGTGTGTGTGTGTGTGTGTGTTTTAAGTCTGGTTTCTGTATATAAGAAACATTCCTTGCCACACCAGACTATGTGCATTCCATGACTAGCGAATCCTCACTGGTGATTGACATCGCTCATGTTAGGCTGTTGCATGGTCTGGTCCCGGAACATCCAAGGTTGTACCTACTACAACCTGACATGTGGCAGAGACAGGATGGAGGCTGTGATTCTGGGGTGCCCAGGCTCTTACTGCCCACACACTGACAGTTCCACCTCGTGCCACAAGTAGCAGTCCTAGGTACACAAAGACCGAAGCCATCTGAGTTCCCATCTTGGCTTCTGTTGGGCTTCTTCAGCTGTGTGTGACTCTCTCTCCCCTCCTTATCTGCCAGAGTCACCACTGGAAACCACTGGTCTTTTCTATAGATGGAACATGTTTGGGCAGAAACTAAAGATGTTTGCAAGTGACACCATTTTCTAGTTGGGGCTGCGTGCGGTCTGCCATTTTTTGCCAGAGATTGTATTTTCTGATTTCTAACTCAGTGGTGGTTATATTTGGATGCAAATTCTCCATGCTTGCTATGCTCTGTCTACACGGGTGCGCGCGCACACGTTCTGGAGTTCATGTCTCATAGTTGATGCCTGGGGGATGGGGCTAAGAAACTTGAAGGCAATGTTAATAATTTGAATAACAGCAGTAATCCAGTTACAGAAAAATCCCTGTCACATGCTGGGGACTTCCAAGTATGTCAGGTACATAGCTCTACTTCCTTCTCCCACTAGCTCTGACTGGGGTTCCAACCCCAATAACCCACCAAGGACATAGCAGAATTACAGGAAGTTGGCTGTTTTTTTCAGCCATTAGGGGCTCCCACATGGCCCTGGCTGCTTCCCCACAAGCTCCCAAAACACCTTTCCTAATGTTACAGCAGTTTGGCTCCTTGAAGGGCCATCCACCCAACCCAGGAGGCCAGGGGCCATACACCCAACCCAGGAGGCCAGGGGCCATACACCCAACCCAGGAGGCCAGGGGCCATACACTCAACCCAGGAGACCAGGGGCCATCCACCCAACCCAGGAGACCAGTGACCATACACCCAACCCAGGAGGCCAGTGACCATACACCCAACCCATGGGTGAACACTGGGTAGTTCTTATATGGGCAGTGGTACTCCTTAGCATAGCAATGGGTATTCTGTCGGGCATTTTATCCATCATTGTAGTATAAACAGAACTTTACATCTTGGCTGCTTTGGGTGAATGGATTCATGGAGTCACTAAATAGACCCAGAATGGACCCCTGACCAATGGACCCAATCATTAGATCTCCACTAGAATGGTCATTTTTAAAATGTAGTTTTGGTTTTCCTTGAGAAAGTTAAAATGCTCTGAGGTCTCGCCAGACCTTCCTAATGAAGAGACAGACAGTCCCAGGAACACTCCTCACCCGGCCTGGTTTGGAAACAGCAAGCCCCAGCGATCCCCTTGAAGCTCCCTGAGCAGTGGGGACATAGCTTAGACGTTACTGTGAAGCTCACATAAGGCATCCATCTGTCTCTACAGTTAAGCACCATGAAGCGTTTTGTGACTCATTTCTACAGCCGATAGCAAAGCCCCTTGACCAGCGCCCATCTGATGGGCTGCAGCCAGCCAGCGTGTTGACAGCTGTCAGAGAGAAGCAGAAAGCATACTTGCTCTATTTGGTCCAGTGTGTGGCGTTGCTATGTAGAGCCCGGCACCAGCTAATAAAAACGGGAATCTGTGTTCTTATTCCAGTAACAATGGCAATGCAAGGATTGAACCTTGTAATTAAAAAGAGAAAGGCATGCATCTCCCACTTATCCAAACTCAGGGGAACACATGATACTTTGATGAACCACACACACCTGAGGTGAATTTCCTTGGAGTTTGCATACACCCGAGGTCTTGGAAGTTTTTAAATATCTTTACAGGTGCTACATTAAAACCGCACAAGTTTCATTTTCCTTTGTGAAACTACAGACTTGAGGGTCTCCAGTATGCATCTCCGATGCTGGAAGAGTCCCCAGAGGAGGCGCATCTAGGTGATTCAACTGTCTGCTCATTTGAATCACAAGCCAGCTGGGGTGGGTTTCTCTGACTGGGTTCAGAGCGGAGACCTTGGCTCATGGTGCTGACTGGGCTCTAATTTTGTTCTCCGTCTTTCCCACCATCTTGGATGTTGGCAGTCCTGTGGAAACAAATCATTCTGCGCAACGGAGGTGTGCTCACCAATGCCCTGAACATCAGTTGCCTGTCTAAAGTCACTGATGGCTTCACACAAGGACAGATCGTCAAAGTGGTCAAGGATGTGCTCACAGACCGCAGAATCCGGCAGCAGGCTTACAAACCCCTCACTGGCGTCGAGTTCATCACCATGATGACCAGCATGAACCCAGTGTACAAAGAGGAAGAAGAGTGTTTTAAGGTAACAGAACACCCTGCTAGCCAAATCCTAGGCAAACACTTGTCACATGACCTCCTCTCTCCCTCCAGTTTCCTGGGTTCCATGGATTCGAGTCCTGCCACAAACAGGACTACCAAGTGAGTTCCAGGAAAAGGCGCAAAGCTACACAGAGAAACCCTGTCTTGAAAAACCAAAAAAAAAAAAAAAAAAAAAAAAAAAAAAATTCAACATTCTGAGATGACAAAATCTTTTGTGCCATGAGGCATTTGTCTTGTGAATTTCATTTGCACCAGGAAGAGAGAGCATGTGTCTTCTAGATCTCAACAAAGCTGTCCTCTGTGGCCTTATAGAATAACAGCCAAATTGCTGGATTCAAAGCCACTGATTTCAGAGCTGGGAATGTAGGGGTGGAGCTCAGTGGCATAGCATTTGCCAAGAATGCACAAGGCCCTGGGTTCAATCCCCATCCCTGCCTGCCACAAACAAAAACTCTCTCTCTCCTCTCTCTCTCTCTCTCTCACACACACACTCATTCTTTTATTTTTATTTTTTTATTTTTTTGGTTTTTCGAGACAGGGTTTCTCTATGTATCTTTGCACCTTTCCTGGAACTCACTTTGTAGACCAGGTTGGTCTCGAACTCACAGAGATCTGCCTGCCTCTGCCTCCCGAGTACTGGGATTAAAGGCGTGCGCCACCAGCTTTCACTTTACATTTCATATTATGGAACAAGTTTGAGATAGGGAAAACTACTCTTGAAATATCTTTCAAGCTGCAGGCTCTCTAGCCCCTGACCTTGCAGGGTCCCTCCTTTCTCAGTCTCCTAGGTACATACAATAAGAAACGTGAGCTGGCTCATCAGAATTCAGTTTGCTAGTGCTTGGGAACATTCTAATGTGTTCATGGGAGGCTTTAGATCCAGAAGAGACCTGGAGAGCGCTCATCCCATGTCCTTCTTTCTATGGAGGAACAAAGCTGCCCAGATCCATGCTTCTCCATTCTCACAGCTGGGCCGAGGCAATCAGGAACCCTTGTTCTGATGCCTAGGCTGGCGGGCATTCCTCAAAGGCTGCTTTCTTTCCTTTAGCCCAGTGGTTCTCAACCTTCCCAATGCTGTGACCCTTTAATACAGCTCCTCATATTGTGGTGACCCCCAACCATAAAATTATTTTCATTGCTACTTCATAACTGTAATTTTGCTACTGTTATGAATCATGATGTAAATATCTGTGTTTTCTGATGGTCTTAGGTGACCCCTGTGAAAGGGTCATTCAACTCACAAAGGCATCTTGATTCACAGGATAAGAACCACTGCCTTTAGCTCAATATGAATAGAACTGTGTCCTAGAATCAAGGGTTGAAAACTATGTGTGCCAAAGAAGGTCACCACGGTGTTACACTATCACCAAAAGGAGACTTCAGATTTTCATTCAAGATTCTCACCTCCAAGAGCCTGCTCAAATTCCCCTCTAATGTGCATCACTTTTCCACCAAGCCTAAAACTGTTTTTCCCTCCTGCTTTGTCCCCAAGTACTTCCGTGGGAAGTGAGAAACTGTAAAAATAATGTCTCAACTGGAAGGTGGTGAGCATTTCCTGCAGAAATCCAGAGAGAGAGTCAGGTATGATGGCGCACACCTTTAATCCCAGCACTCAGGAGGCAGAGGCAGGCGGATCTCTGAGTTTGAGGTGAGGTTGGTCTACAGAATGAGTTTCAGTATAGCCAGGGCTACACAGAGAAACCCTGTCTCAAAAAAACAAAAAAAAAAAGAAAGAAAGAAAGAGAAAAAGAGAGAGGAAGAGGAGGAGGAGAGGGGAGAGAGACAGAGAGACAGAGAGAGAGAGAGAGAGAGAGAGAGAGAGAGAGAGAGAGAGAGAGAGAGAGGAGAGAAAGAAAGAAAGAAAGAAAGAAAGAAAGAAAGAAAGAAAGAAAGAAAGAAAGAAAAAGAAAGAAAGAAAGGAAAGAAAAGGGAAAGATCCAGAGTGAACTTGCGGCTCTTACAGCCTTGCTGCCTGTGCCTCCTGTAAATCTTAACACGAGAACCTCTTACACAGAGCATACACAAATGGCCGTAGTTGTGTCCCAGTAAAACTCTCTGCAAGGCAGACAACAGGCTGGGTTGGGCCATTGCTATGTTTTCTGGAGCTCAGCTCTTGCAAAACAGAAAAGGGGAAAAAAAACAAATCTTCAACTGCAGCCAGTTTTTTGAGCACTTGAGTTTTTTATTCTGTCCTGTTAACTGTTTAACATCCTGATGCATTAACTGCCTTACTTAACAAATACTCATCATCTCCCGTGAGATAATCTTTTCTGAAATTCTGCCTTTTTTAACCCTTTTAAAACACTGACTTTCCTCCTCATTTTGAGGAATGTGGCTTCGCA
Source organism: Peromyscus eremicus (assembly GCF_949786415.1). Classification (NCBI taxonomy): domain Eukaryota; kingdom Metazoa; phylum Chordata; class Mammalia; order Rodentia; family Cricetidae; genus Peromyscus; species Peromyscus eremicus. Next base: position 6,359,822 of record NC_081429.1, on the reverse strand, counting down.
TGTTAAGACCTAAAGCTGTTGTTTTTTTTTTTTTTAACTTTGCAAATTGATCTCTAGGAGTTTCTCCTGTGATGGGTGTTTAAGGGCTGACTGTGACTCTGGGCACAAGTGCACATGCCTCTTGCCTCCATTCTTCATGGGTTGAATCATTCTATTCATCAAAGAAATGAAATCATTTTCCCACCATTAGCCTGTTCCCCAGTCATTAGTGGAGCACCAGGCACAGTGCCTACCCCAAGTAGATGCTCGATAGATTTGTTAGTGACACATTTATTGAACAGATGGGATGATGTCATCACACTCCTGAATACTGTGATGACCAATGCTGACATGGTGCACAATCGGACCCATAAATTTTCCCTAACTGTGCTTCTGAGAATTTATCTACTGAGCTCACAGCTCCTCAAGAACATTCTGTCCTGTTCCTTGGATGTGGTGGAGGAATCATGTAGTGCTATGGATGATATAATCAATTAGACCTCACAGACTTCTATTTTATGGGTAAAAAGCCTGAGCTGTAAAGAGGTGTGGTGGCTGTCTGAGTTAGGGTTTCTCTTGCTGTGAAGAGACACCATGCCCACAGCAACTCTTCTAAAAGGAAACCATTTCATTGGCGTGGCTTACATTTTCAGAGGTTTAGTCCATTATCAATCAGCATGGTGCAACATGGTGGCATGCAGGCAGACATGGTGCTGGAGAAGTCGCTGAGAGTCCTACGTCCTGCAGGCAGCAGGAAGTTGACTGTGTGTCACACTGAGGGAAGCAAAAGAGATCTCAAAGCCCACCCCTGCAGTGACATACTGCCTCCAACAAGGTCACACCGACTTCAACAAAGCCACACCTCTTAATAGTGCCACTCCCTTTGGGAGCTTTTTTTTTTTTTTCATACCATCACAATGGGTAAATAAGAGTCCCTCAAAGGTGCCTACATCTTGGTATGCAGAGCTTGCCAGGCAAAGGGAGAATAAGTTTGCTGCGGGCTGACCCTAAGTTCCTCACACTAGCTTGTACTGTTCTAGGGAGTCCAGTGGAATCCTGAAAGTAGACAAGGAGATCAGAAGAGAGACTGAGAAAGGAGACAGTTGCAGGGATACTCACTGGCATTTAGCCCAATCCCACTAGCTGTGCGTAGTCAGGGAACCACACACCAAAAGAGCAGGGGTCTGAGGAAGCTGCAGACGGCAGGAGAACAGAACAGGCTGTCCTCTCGGGCCTTCAGAGAGATGCGCGGCCCTGCCGATGCCATGACCTAGATCAGTGAGACCGTTCCAGAACTGTGAGGTCCTAAATGTGAGGCTTTTAAGTATTGATTTGAGTAATTTGCCAAAACAACAGAGAAGAAAAGAAAACAGTACATGAAACAGGTAACTACAGGGCACTCGGCCAAGGGCAGCAGAGCTGTGAGTCATGGCTTGCTCCAAGACCGCGTTCATTAGCTGGACCCTCTGCCATAGAATTAAGAACTCAGCACTGAAGTCTTTGACCACTTCACTTCTAAAAACAGAGCCAAAGCTAAGAGGAGGAGGGAGGGGTCCTTAGGTAACTCTCAGACAGGTACTAGCCTCTGAGATAATGCATTTAGCTGAGCATAAGATACACATATGTGGGAACTTTGGGCCCAGGTGATGGCAAATGGGCCCTGCATAGCATCGGGATGCTTTCAGGCCACATCAGGGAGTTTGTTCAATTAAAATGTTCTTTATGATATTAAATACCTTGCCTGCACATTGTCTGTCAAGGATCCATATCAACATCAACACTACTCCAGGGCACCAGAATCTCAACTTGAAATGCTGACATGTTTTAAAAAGTTACATGATCATTAAAAGCCCTGAAATTGTTATCAAAAGCAAAGAAAAAAAAACATTCTGTGTAGAAGTGCATCCAAGTCAAGGGACACCTGACTCCTACAAGAGACATAACTCTCCATGAAAACAAGTTCATAATAAAAGCAATATTCCCAGAAGGAAATAACATGGGGGAGACCAATAACATAATTGGGACCATTAACACTTATAGAACATTCTGAGGAACACTACATGTTAAGTATGATTAAATTACAAAAAGCCAGAAACATTACAGGGGGGAAACACATATACTTGATAAAAAGAACCAAATAGAATATCTGATACTAAAAATAAAATGAAAAACATTGAGGTAAACATTCAATGAATATGCTATTTGTTGACTGCACTTAAACCTAGCCTGTGGATAGACAGGGAACCACAGACTGTTAAAATGAACATGAAAATCAAAACAGGAAAACATTGTAGAAAATACAGTGTTTATGTAGCAATAATTAGTGAAAAAAAGAAGCCATGAAATTGAAAGAGATCAAGGAGAAGTATATGAGAAGGTTTGGAGACAGGAAAATGGAGGGGTAAATGATGTAACTATATTACAATCTCAAAAAATAATTTAAAACATTTAAAAAGAACAATATGACAAAAAGGTTGGAATACATATAGTTACATGTTCAAGAAAAATATGAATATTCAAGTGAAAATATGAATTACAGTAGAAATTCACTTTTAAAGCAAAAAAGCCAAATTAAAAATAAGAGATAATTCTCTTTTAAAACCACAAAACAAAGACTATAGTTTAAAATGTATAGTTGTTAAGTAAACGGCAAAAGCTAAGAGATGTATGAACTCTAGAGTAGATAAGGTTGAAGAGCAAATCACAGAACTGGAAAGTAGTCCTGGGGAGTTCCCCCAAAAAAAGGCATCACAGAAAAACAAAACAGATAACATCTATGAAAGTAAAATTAAAATCTACAAGTTGAAAAGAATTGACCTTCAACTAACAGAACTCTCAGAAGAAAATAACACAAAATAAATCTAAAGTAATACTTGCAGAGAATTTTCCCAAATTAAAAGCTTAAAATATCAGATTAGAAATAAATTCCAGCCGGGTGGTTGTGGCACACACCTTTAATCCCAGTACTTGGGAGGCAGAGGCAGGCAGATCTCTGTGAGTTTGAGGCCAGCCTGGTCTACAGAGCGAGATCCAGGACAGGCTCCAAAACTACACAGAGAAGCCCTGTCTCAAAAAACAAAAAATAAATTCATTCATTCATTCATCCCAGGTAACCAGCTAGACAAATAGGAGCAAATCCATTTTTGTCCATTATTAGACGTGTAAGAAGAAGACAACAAACTAAACTTCAAAGCTATCAGATTGCCCCAAAGAAACAACATGGGCAAGCAAATGTCTCTTTGACAACAAGAGATACCAGAAAATAGTAACTTATAACTTCAGAGTATTGAGGAAAAATGATCATCTCGCTAATATTTATATCCAGCTAAACTAGCCCAAGTGACAGGAGAAAACAAAGACATTTTGAGACAAATGACTGAAATAGTGTCCCACTCACAGAGAGCAACAGCAAGTTGATCCATGTCATGTCACCAGCAGGAACTCACTTTCTGTATACTGTTCCTAGAGAAGTCCTCTCACGTATGTACAGGGGGCGTGTAAAATTATGAACTGGGACTAGAGAGATAGCACTCAGGATAGTGCTCACTGCTCTTCTAGAAGACCCTAGTTTGGTTCCCAGCATCCATGTCAGGTGATGTACAACTGCTATTATTACAGCTCCAGGGATCTGATGTCCTCTTCTGGCTTCCCCAGGTACCTGCATACATGTAGGCACACACACACACACACACACACACACACACACACACACACACGAAAGAGAAAAAAGCATAAAGGAGGGAGAAACCTTTTTCAACTGAATTGTAAGAAAACTGATAAATAGCATACAATATAATCATTTCCTGAGATTGTAAGATTATAAATTGAAATGATTCTCGGGTTTAGAATAAAATATTATCAGCTCCACGTTTTTCACATCTCCCTCAGAGGATGCTGAGTGGCCTCCTGTGGTCATACATGCCTACCAATTGAGCTACTAATGACTGACCACATGTGAGGTAATGGCCACATTACCAGGAAAGCCACATCCTCAGGGCAAGTCTTAATTAGGCAGGACTGTTCGTAGAAGTTGGTACGTGGATCTCTAGAACTGCTTAAGTACCTGAGGACAAGTTTCAAGTCACAGAAATCCAAGCTAGAAATGTCCTGAGACCTCGAGACCTTGGCACTGAACACCCATCAAGTGTGCAGTGTCTAATGGCCACTTCCTTCTCAGCAGATGCGTCTTTACCACCAGGATGATCTCAGTCCGTCTGTGTTGTCTGACCTTCTCCTAAACATCTTCTCATTTCAGAACTGGTATGACAAAACCCCTCTGGGGAGGAAGCGCGTCATGTCCCTGACGGTTGGTGGCAGCAGAGAAAAGGAGAAGGAGAAGGAAAAGGGGAAAAAGAAAGGGAAAAAGGGGAAAAAGAAGTAACCTCTTCCTCAGGAGCCACCCTGAGCACCATTGAGTCGGTGACAGCCCCAGCTCATCGGGGAGAGGCTCACCTCTGCCCACCTGGGGAAGCCCGAGGAGAAGCTAGGACGCAAGCAGCCTCTCCCGGGCACCGTGCGCTCACCACTGTGTTTATTCAGCCATCCTTCAGGAGGCCGGACACCACGTGGCGTGTCCTCCACAGCCGTTTCTACTGCTTGCCACTGTTCCTTAACTCATGCCAGGCCTGTCTGTAGTTGAAGTTTGCTTTTCTCATGCCCCGCACTCTCCCCAACCCTCACACGGTATTAGCTCCAAGAGCACAACACGTTAGGGAGGCCTCTCCTGTGACGAGAGTACCGTTAACTGTATTGTCAGTACACTAGCTGTTTATTAACCCATATGCATTGTATATTATTATTGCACATATTTTAATTAATTATTTGCTGTTGTAATGGATATCACATTAATGAAATAAAGCTGTTGTCCTTGAACTGACTTGGTCATTTGGTTGCTGGAGTTAATTAAGCAAGGTCTTCACTGTGGAGTCTGTCAGTTTCTTAACGGGTAGATAAGGCTCAGGAAGTGCGGGGGACCCCTCTGATGTTTGGACCACTGCACTGAGATGGCTGCCCCCAGAAGCCACCTGACCTCTGTAGGCCAAGGACTTGGCAAAAAACACAACATAAAAATGGGGTAGGGAATGAAGAATGGTTAAGAGTGTGTGTTGTGCTTGCAGAAGCCCTGGGTTAGGTTCCCAGCACCCACATCACAAAGCTCACAAGTGTCTGTAACCCCAACTCCAGGGAATCCCAACTCCAGGGAATCCCAACTCCAGGGAATCCCAACTCCAGGGAATCCCATCTCCAGGGAATCCAATGCCCTCTCTGGCCTGAGGACACTTGCACTAATGTGTACATACCTATACAAACACACACACACACACACACACACACACACACACACACACACACACATAATTAAAAATAATAAATAACAAGTAAAATAAAACCCAAATGAGGAAATCTAAAGCAATAAATAAAAAGATTTGAGGACAGATGAATTAAGAGGTCAACATAGAAATTTAAACTTTGTAAGAACATAAATAAGTTAAGAGGTCAATATAGAAATTTAAACTCTGTAAGAATGTAGCAGCTACTTGGTGGGAAACACATTAAAACGTGTTGAGGGCTTAGTTACAGAAAGGAGAGACAACTGAGATGGGGTAATTTCATTTCAATGCAAAGGATACCTCATCTAACAGTTTGGGGTAGAGAAGAGTCACCGTGTCTCCCACTAACAGGCCAGGCCACATATCCAAGTTCTCCAGGACCCAGCAGCACGGCCCATGGCTCACAGGAAGACTAGTCCTCCAGCCCGCCACACATGTCCCAGCCTGCGTCTGCACGTGGTGGGCAGTGCAAACCAACAGACACAGAGACCCTCACTGATCCCCAAGCCTTGGACATGCTCTGTACACCCCGAAAGCACAGCTGTCCCAGAGAAAGTCCTAGAAGAGAAACTTCTGGGCCCAGTCACCGATGGATTCTCTCGATTCCACGCTGCTCCCCTTTATAAGAGTTGGGGGCACATAGGAGAGCCCTGTCACTCAGGCTCTGTGGGAAGAGCCCACTGCATTCCACAGAGCAGCTGCAGATGCCAAACGATGTTAGGCTTGCCTGAAATCACACTTAAGGCCCAGTCTGTGTTCTCCCAGGAGACACAGAGGCCTCTTGTGAGGAAAGGAAGCAGTGATGTCGGGGTAGGATGGAGGGGTGGGTGAGAAGAGGGGACACTCTCTTCTACAGTTCTGCCAAGGCCTCAGTTATTCCTGGGCCATTATGTGGCAATTAGCTCCTCTTGAGCATGCTCCTAAGTGAAGGGGGCAGTAATTAATGTCATTAACCCTCATTAAGGGAGCATTCTATGGAATGGCATCTGATTAGAGTTCTCTGGTGGCTCCGCACCCAGCCTGCACTTGTGAAGAAGTAGATCCCTGTTCCCACCCCATTGCCTGGCATTCCAGCATTCCTCACAAAATGCCCCAGAGACTGTCAGCCCTTTGACAAGCACCTCTGCTCAGAAATCAAGAGTTTTGAAAAACCTCCTAATGCAGAGGAATCCACTCTTGAGGCTTTCCCTCAGCACCTGTTTGCATCCGGGGGCCCAGGCAAGCTCTGTGGCGGTGATCACAGGGTAACGGTCCCCAGCTGTGCTGTTTGTGGCCACTGTGGAACCTAAGCCACTGAGGTCAGTAGCTCGGGAGGTTCCTGTGGGGGGGGGGGAGCAGGGATGGGTGTTAGTAAAAGCAGAAGGGATAAACAGTTGTGGCCTGGAACCAGCTACCACCCGCCTGGGCAAATTTGGAAAACCCTGGCGCCCCTGAACCAAAGCATGCAGCTCAGAGCCCCTGGAACAACCCTCCTCAGGGGCACTCATTTGCTAAGGTAGGTTCCTTAGCAATTCTGTTTCCATAGTGGCTCAGTGGCAGCCCAGCTGTCTTCTAGATTTTTGCCCGGGCTGTCACCTTCTAGGGGATGCTCAGGAAGTGGCTTTAATAAAATGCTGTATGGAAGAGGGTACAGACAAGCTCTGGAAAACCCTGGGAGCTGGTCTGAGAGGTCAGGTTTATGGCCTCTAGCTCCGCCCTCGCCCCCCCCCCAGAATAGTCAGCTGTCAGAGCCTGATGAGGTACATGAGTCAGTTCTCCTGAATCCACATCTCTGTAATCACCTAGGAAACCCATGGGATGTAGCCTGTCAGAGTAGATGTTAGTCGGGGTGATCTCACAGTGACCTTTGTGAAAATAAGGGGAACTCAAGGTCTGGAGGAGGTATGGCCTCTTCTCCACACCTGGTTTTGTTTTTGGATGACGGTTTCATAGCCTGAGGCATTTAACTCAGTTCCTCCACTTGGAAGGGGGGGAAGAGAGGGGAGGGGAAGAGAGGAGAGAAGAGGAGAGGAGGAGGGGAGGAGAGGAGAGGAGGGGGAGCACAGGGAAGGGGAGGGGAGGAGAGGAGGAGGGGAAGGGGAGGGGAGGGGAGAGGAGGGGAGGAGGAAGGAAAGGAAAAGAAAGGAAAGGAAAGGAGGGGAAAGGAGAAAGGGCAAAAAAAGGGGGGAAGGGAAAAAGGAAAAGGGAAAGGGAAAGGAAAGGGAAAAGGAAAAGGAAAAAAGGAAAAGGAAAGGAAAGGAAAAAGCAAACCAAATGGGGAAACTTCCATCGTTGGCCGAAGGACTGGGCACTCTAATTTAAAAGTATCTAGAGAGCCAGTTTTACTTGTACGGAGCAAGGACTCTGCCAGACTCAAACTCACAATCCCAGCCTTCTCTGTCAGCTCTGCACACAGCACTTCCTTCTTCTGTCTTTTGGTTTTGGTTTTGTTGAGTACTGGAGACCAAACCCAGGACATATGAGGCAAACAAGGCCTACACACATGCAGCATTTTAATGGCCCTCCACTTAGGCCGTGGCCTGCTGGTGATGGGTAAACGAAGCTCCAGCAAGTGGGAACGCTAGTGGCTGCCCAGCACAAGGCAGTTCTGCCCAGCGGTAGCCCACAGCCAGGTCTCCACCTGCAAGGGTCCTGTGAACACCCTTCTGGGGCCAGAAAACCTGAAAAGAAGTCCTTCTACAGCCTTACAGAACTTGGGGATCCTCTGCAGATACCTCCAGCCCTCCATCTCAAACCTTTCATCTTATCTGTTTCACTAGTGGGGAGCCCCTTGGCAGACGGGGGCCAGGACACTTTTGTGCATCACTCAAACACCCTGCCCTCATCTCTAGAACCTTGTCCCCTTCCTCTCCTCAAAGCCCAACCTGACAGGAAGTTAGACCAGACAGCAGGCAATGAGGAGGGTCGTGGTCCTCTACTCTGGGCCAAGTGCAACAGGGCTGAATCCAGCTTAAGCCAGTACAGCCACACACATACAAACACACCCACACGTACCTGCACACTTGCAAAAGGAAGACCAAAACACGTTGCATGCTTGTATGCAGATTACATGTGTGACCACAAGTGACACTCATAAACTCACATGCACACATACAAACTGTGCCAAATACACATACCTGGGTACACACATGTACAAAGAATGTGCATACACATGCACATACCACCCACTACAGATGTGCACAGAGATGGATATATAAACTGAGATATGTATATACACAGATTAGACATACAGTCACATACACTCACATATGCACAGATTTACACACGTGCACACACTCAACCCCAAGGTCTCCACTTCCTCAGAGGGATGATGGCGGGTGCTGCTGGCCTGCATGACCTTGGGCCTTCAGGCCACATCCGGGAGCTGCAGCATGAACCAAACCAGCACAGCAGATGCAGAAGACACGCGGGCAGGTGTTCGGATGGTGTTGACTGTTTACTCACTACACTCTGTGTAAACATCCTCTTCCTGCTGCTCCTCATGGGAGTCAAAGGACACCCCAGCTGCAGCAGGAAGGGCTGATGCAGGAACCACAGCTCCCAACTGGACCTCATTCACAAGTGGGGTAGGATGGACCCACAGCTGCTCCCCAGGAAGGCACTGTGGATACAGGCCACATTGTGAGGGCATCTCCCTAAGCATCGGGCTCAGAGAAGCCAAGAGTAGATGCAAGTCCTGAGATATCAAGTCTGACTGGACGGCTGGGGACAGAGGTGGAGCTTTGGATGGCCTGGGGCCTTGTTTTCTTCTTCATCCTTGAAAGTCCTAGGGGGACTCCAGACAGCTCCTTCAGTCTCTGAGTTCTGTCAATCTAAGGACAAGAGAGCAGGGCCTCAGCCATGACAGACTCTGGGCCCTTCTGGAGATAAGGAGTGGTACGAAACACCCAGGAGATAGATTAGCATGCTGGGGTTTCCATCCTGAAAGGCCAAGACACAACACTCGGCAAAGGCATGAACAGCTGGAGGGTTGAGTGACTGATCCCACGGGGCGCATGGTGCTCTGAGCATCCTGCCTTATATCAGCCTGAACTTTGGTGTCGGAGCCAGAACCCACTCTAGTCCAAGGCTGCCTTTATCCCAGACAGCAGAGGTAATGTTTGCCTTTGATCTTTGCTAGCTACCCACACAGCCATCCGGCCAGGCTGTGCCTATGCCCCAGGAGGCTGCCGGGAAAGAGGTTGCCTCTGCCTCACCCAGAATGTTGCTGGCTCCTGACTCAAAACCTACCAGCTCGCTGGTCATACCCCACCCAACAACTCTGTTACATAAGCCTTGTGTTTTCTTAGTTTTTGTGGCCTCTAGACACAAAGGCTAAGTGTCTGCTCTCTGCACTCCCCAAGCTGTGCTGGAACTAGAGAATCAGGAAAGCAATATTATGACCACGTTGCTGTTATGGTTCCAGAGCTAGGACAAGCGGGCCTTCAACACCGCATAAATAGCATACAAATTAACTTATGCAACTCTGATACCAATAAACTCCCAAAGTCTCACACAATAAACACTTCTCTGCCGTTTAAGTTCTGGATTCATGCAGGGGCCTGCACCCAGCACTTCCTAAATTCACCGTGGACAGTGACATGGACATGTCTGTATCTCCTTCTCAACACAGACATAGCCACACCCAAGTGCAAGAGAAGGGGAGAGGCTGGCTGCCTGTGTGGAAATATGAAGATATATTGGCTGTGGAATCAAGTGTCCAATTCAAGTAAATTCAGTATTTCCAAGCAAAGACACTGAAGATGGATGGTTACATGATAGGGTAGATATGTGGAGGATGAATAGATGATAGATAGATAGATAGATAGATAGATAGATAGATAGATAGATAGATAGATAGATAATAGATAAATAAGCTAGATTAGATAGAAGATAGATAGATAAGAGATGATAAATATATAGATGATTGATAGGTAGATAATGGAAGGACAGATAATGATAGATGATAGATTGATAAACTGTGAGTAAGATACTTCATGATGAATATATAGATAGATGATAGATTTTTGATTGATAAGTAGATAATGATAGATAGATGATAGATTGATAGACAATGCATACATACATGATAGATAGACAGATAGATAGATAGATAGTTAGATATAGGTGATTGATAGTAGGTTAATGAGAGATGATAGATCTTTGACAGTCTGATTAATACCATTCCCTCATCTGCCTGAAATGTCATTATTCTTTCGAAAGAGAAACTTTCCCATAATCTTTTACCAAAATGCAAATACCTCAAAGGGGGTAAATGCCTTGTGTTTACCGAATGCTGACAGATACAGAAAAAGGACTCCCCATGAACCAGATGGACCAGCTCCTTCCGACACTGTCTACCCCTTCCTGAGATGGCAGCCCAGACCAGTCACACCTGGTTTTGGACTTCACAGATGCGAGCACACACGCTTCTCTCCCAGGTTTCCTCTCATCCACATTTTGACGGAGTCTCCAGCTCTCCCTATGCAGCAGCATCTACCCACTGTCATCATGGAACAGGATTGCTGTGTAGACACTTCGTTTGGAGTGTTTATTTCACAATTAAGGAGAATACGTCTTTGGCCTTACGTTGGGGGCTCTGTGCAGGATGTTGCTGTGGATGTCTGTGCAAGGACCTCTCTGTGCATAGATGGCTGTTAGGGAGACACCTGATAGAGTGACTGCTCTCCTGGCAGAGCATCCTCCAAGGTGGCCGGCAGTGCTGTGGCTTATTCCTCATCAACACAGACAGACTCTCAGTACTCCACGTCATCCCCACACTTAGCATGACCAGCTGTTTTCACTGTCCCTGCCCTGGAGTGGGAGCCAATATCACAGGGGAGTTTGAATTTCCTTCCCCTGGTGACCACTGGGGTGACACAGCTCTCCCTTGGCCGAGATTCATCTGCTACAGTCTGTGTAATGTGCTTGGGAAGCTGGCTGGCCCCTTGCCCACTGCGTCATCTCTTTCTTACCAACTTAGGTTTCTTGATGGGGGGGGGGGGGGGCGCGCGGGCGGTGGGTGTTGGCAGACACAGGAGCCATAAATACAGTCTCCTGTTCTTTAGTTTCCTTCTTTTGACAAACATAAGTTCTTTTGGTGGTGGTGGTGTCATTGCTTTGGTTTTTTTTTTTTTTTTTTTTGAGACATGGTTTCTCTCTGTAACTCTGGCTATCCTGGAACAAGCTCTGTAAACCAGGCTGGCCTTAAACTCACAAAGATCTGCCTGCCTCTGTCTCTGCCTCCTAAGTGCTGGGATTCAAGGTGTGTGCCACCACCGCCTGGCTGAACAAAGGTTCTTAACGGTAATATCACTTTGCTGATCAGTTTTCCCATGTGGATGGTGTTCGCTGTGTCCTGTGAGTAAACTCTTCAGCGGCTTCAAGACTATGGGGCTCTTCTTGCTAATATCTCTTAGAAGTCTAGTTATTTTACATAACAGAGTCCTGTCTACCAGTTCATCTAGAATTGACCTTTGATAATGGCTTAACTTTTATTTTTTGATCTGTATAAACATACCAGTGGTCCAGGACCATTCATTTTAAAGGCCCCTTTGCCTGAATCTCTGCAGGGTTCTCTGTGTCATCAACACAAGCATTCAAAAATAACAATAAAAAACTAAAATAAGTCTTCATAGATGCAATAACTTGCATAGGAACGCCCCACTCCAACCAAATGTGGAAGAATCTCACTCTGCCAATGGCTCCCTCTGTCACAGGAGCTTACGGATTCATGATGTCCCTAGAGTGGTCCTACCTACCTTGTTTCTCTCCAAAAGTGTCATAGATAGGTTTGACCATTTGCATTTCTTAACAAATTTAGAGTTGGTTTGTCTAGTTCTACCAAAATAAAACACCTGATATTTAATGCACATTATATCAAATCAACATATTAATTGGAGGAGATCTGACATCTTTGCATTATTGAATTTTCCAGCCCATGAAAGCGGTGTTTCCCAGCATGAAGCTTAGACTTTTAAATTTTCTCATGATTCTGTGTTCTTCATGCATAGAAATCTCACACATTTTAATTAACTTTTAGTGCACAAAGCAACATGTTTCACTGTGGCATTTTCTTCATGGGTATCATTGAGCTTTCCTCATTCACCCCCACCTCCCCCTCCCCTGTGGCCCTCCTGATGCTCCCCCATCTCCCTAAAAATAGCCCTGAGTTGTGTATATGAAAGAAAATGTGTGGGATTTGTCTTTCTGAGTCTGGTTTATTTGTTTTAACATGAGTATTTCCTGTTCCGTCCATTTTCCTGCAAATGACATAATTTTATCCTTTATGTCATTTAAAATAAAATTCCATTGTGTATACACCACATTCTCTTTATCCCTCCATCAGTTGATTGACAGCTATGCTGATTTCGTATCTGGGCATTATGAACTGTACTGAAATGAATGTGGATTTACCCATGTCTCTGCGATCTTACAACCTTCCTAATATGTTTCTTTAGGTGTATATCTTTACATTATTTTTGAGACTTTAATACCAATTCATTGATGATATATAGAACTAAGACTGAGTTTTTATATTAATTTTATATCTAGAAATGTGTTAACTTGCAATCAAATTTTAAGTATTACCTGCAATTCTCTATGTTCATAATCATAGCCTCTTTGAATAATAAGTTTGATCTATTTGCAACTATCATTGTTTTTATTACTGTTTCTTGCTTCATTGCACTGGACTGATCCTTTCATTACAATGTTGAATAGAAGTAGCAACAGAACAATATTAATCTCAAACTTCCATTGGGAGAATATTCAGCATATTGCTAGTCAGTACAAGAGTCCATGTTTTATGAAAATATGCTTATCACATTAAAACCTGTTTGGGGTCTACGAAGACGCTACAGCAGATAACGTGCTTGCCATTCAAACACAAGGACCAGAGTTCATATCTCCAAAACCCATGTAAATACCAAGTGGGCAGAGCAGCCTGCAGCTTACCCTAGCACTCAGAAGGTGAGGACAAGGATCCTCCCCAGGTACCCATCCACCTTGCTCCCACCACACACACACACACACACACACACTCACAGAGAGAGAGAGAGAGAGAGACAGAGACAGAGACAGAGACAGAGACAGAGACAGAAACAGAGAGACAGAGAGACAGAGAGGGAGAGGAAGCAAGCTACCCAGCTAGACTGGATATATCATCAAGCTCTGGGTTCAACCGAGCAACCCTACCTCAGTGAACAACGTGGAGAGTGATCAAGGAAGACACCCAACCTCAGTTCCATACCCACACCCACATATGTACCACCACACACGTGATTGTGCACACATACATACAAGCACACAAAGAGAAACATGTGAAATAAATAACAAGATCTAATTACAAAACTTGGCATGCCAAGATTTTTTAGGCCACGTGTGGATATAAATGTGGATCAAGTACTTTTCTCTATCTGTCAGATAATCACCTTCTCTTTCATAGTTGTCATGTTGAATTTAATGAAATGATTTTCATTGAATTTTCATTGAAGTAATTATTCACATTCTTATGAGAACACAGAGAGATCTCTTGTACACTTTGACTATCCTCCAATAGTAACACTGCACATAACTATTATGTCATTAAAACATATTGATTATATTCAGACTTTCCCAGTATAATTTTACTCATATTTGTGTCAAGTTTTATGTAATTTTGTCATCTGCATATATTTGGGTATCTATGACTATTGTCAAAACACAGAGTAATTCTAACACCAGAAGATCCATTAACACACAATGCCCGGCTATAACCAATTCTTCCTCCCTCCTAGGATTCTGTCCTGTTGCCAAAATGTTCTTTATGCAGAATGCTATATAAGTGGGATAATACAGCTGGACAGAATCTTTGCAAATGGCTTTCTTTTTGTTTTTATTGTTGTTGTTGTTGTTGTTGTTTGTTTGTTTCATTTTGGTTTTTTTTTTTTTTGAGACAGGGTTTCTCTATATAATAACTCTGGCTGCCCTAGAACTCGCTCTGTAGACCAGGCTGGACTTGAACTAACAGAGATCCACCTAACTCTGCCTCCTGAGTGCTTGGATTAAAGGCATGCACCATCACTGTCCAGCTGTAAATAGCTTCCTTTACTCAATGTGATTTCGTGGAGGACTCCTAGATTATTTGTGTATCAGTGGTCCAGCGTTTTTCTCATCCTATGCTATGAAGGTACCACAGTTATTCACTCTTTCTTCTAAGGAAGATATGTGATGGTGTTCAGGTTTTTTACCATTTCAAATAAAGCTGTTACAAGTATTCATGTGTGGGGTTTAGGGTGAATTTATTCTCCCAAGAAATTTTGAGACAAATACCCAAGTATAATATAAAAAATTTCTGAATTGGCAAAAACTACATTTCTACAGCAGTGTATGGGTGACTTGGTTTCTTCACAAGCTCTTCAACATGTGATGCTGTTACTATAACTGTATAATAACTGACTGACTACTAAGCATTAGACTAGCCTTGCATTTTCAAGTCCAAGATTGTGTCTGTAATCTGCCTTCTATTCTGCACATCATCAGATCCCATCTGGTAATATTTTTGCTTCTCTGTTCTGTATGTTCTTACATGAAACCATTGTCTAACTTGCTTCTCATACAAAATTCTTACTAGACTTTCACATCAAGATTTCATAAAAGTCAGTAACAAAATACTCTTTCTTCTATGCTTTGAAGGATTTGTACAAAGGCAGCACTGTGGTATTTTTAACAGTTTGGTAGCATTCACAGGAAAATAGAGCTGGGGTTTTCTTTGAAGAAAGGATTCTAATTTCCAGAGTTCATTTATTAATGTGTGATAGATAAGACTTCAGATTTTCTACTTCTTCTAGTGTCAGTTTTGGGAAGTTGTATTTTTAAGAAATTTGCCTATTTCGAGCCGGGCGGTGGTGGCGCACGCCTTTAATCCCAGCACTCGGGAGGCAGAGCCAGGCGGATCTCTGTGAGTTCGAGGCCAGCCTGGGCTACCAAGTGAGTTCCAGGAAAGGCGCAAAGCTACACAGAGAAACCCTGTCTCGAAAAACCAAAAAAAAAAAAAAAAAAAAAAAAAAAAAAAAGAAATTTGCCTATTTCATCTGGCCTGTAAAATTTTAGCGTAAAGCTGTCATGATATTCTTTTCTAGTTTGTTTGTTTGTTTTTGTTTTTGTTTTTTTCAAGGCAGGTTTCTCTGTAGAGTTTTGGTGCCTGTCCTGGATCTCGCTCTGTAGATCAGGCTGACCTTGAACTCACAGAGATCCTCCTGCCCCTGCCTCCCAAGTGCTGCAATTAAAGATGTGCACCACCGCCACCAGGCCTTTTCTAGTTTTTAACATTTGTCAGAGTCAAGCAGCCTGATATTGGTGTCTGTGACCTCACACTGCATTTCATTCCTGGCATTAGCTACTTCTGCCTTCTCTCTTTCCTTCACGGGCTTCATAGGGTCTCTATCTTTTTAAAACATAAAGACAAACCTTTCAAAGGGTCAGTTTTTGGATTTAATGGCTGGATCTATTAGAGCTTATTTTCTTACTGATTTCATTTTTTTCCTTTTACTCTTTTTTGTGACTTAATTCAGTCTCTCTGGTTTTCTCAGAATGAGGAAAACTCTGAATTTTCAGCCTTTTCAATATATTAATTAAGACTGTACATTTCCTCTGAAAATCTTTCACTTAAGAGTTACCAAGATTAAAGTAAAAACAGTTGTGTAGAAAATGTTCGGTGTGATGCATTTCAGGGTTTACATGTACGAATAGAATCAGAAGGCTGTACACCAAAGTCAGTTGTCATCTGTACATAGTGGACTTACAGAAATGCCTACTTTCTTTGTCAAATTTGTTAATTTTTGATGGGCCCTTTCTATTTAGTTTGTGACACATTTGCAATTAGAATTAAATATCTATGATTTATGATGTCAAGTATTGCTTAGGAGAAACAAGATACCACGGAGAAATGGAGACGGGGCCACACAATGCCATGTGTGGAGCTTGGGCAAGAACAGAAGCGGTTCTTCAGTACCATCAATTTAGTAGCAACAAAAGGAAGAATCTGTAGTGTCTTGGCCCTATAGTCTACTTTAATTTTTGTACTAGCGTCTTCTCTCAGCATATCCCAGGGAAACACATCTACAATCTTCTGGAGTGATTCTAAGTGGCTAGTCTATCAAATGATGGAAATTCTAAGTTTTAGTAACTCAGTTGATAGTGAAAAGATGATGAATGAACACATTTACTACCCAATGGCTAAGGAAGTAAAGGGACAAGGTGACCTCGGACTATTTGTAGAATAGAAACACTAGAGGACAAGAACAGAGGGACAGAAGGTGACACAGCTCTGTCTCCTGGACCCGCTGTCTGCCTTCATTCCTAGCTGCTGCCCTTGGGCCTGGATTAGAGCTAGATCACACACCCATGTGTCTGTGACATCCATGGCCAACCACAAGTTCACCACGAAGACCAGTCGTTAATACAGCCTCATACACTGCCCATCCCAGCCACCAAATCCATAATCAGCTGTCCTGGCTTCTCCCTTTCGCTCTCTGCCCTGCCTGGCCCTGAAGCCCACTGTCACCTTACCCATGCCCATTCTCTTGGGCCATGGTGGCTCTCACACTCCAGGATGTTAGGTGACGGGGCACACTGGGCCAGGGCCGGGTCAGATCTGGGGATGTAGAGTGGATGCAGGATAGCTGACCTGAGCTTAAAGAGCCTGGGATAAACACATGCTCTCTCTGTCCGTGAGATGCAGAAAGGAGACCCAGGGGAACAATAGGTGTGTAGCATGGCTTACTCTGAAGCCCTGAGAGGAAAAGGCTAGCCTCCAACTCCAGGCAGACACCTACACTCACAGGCCATCTACACAACCCCCAGCCACTTCCAACACTTTCAGTTGGGGTACGGTGCCCCAGCTGTCACTTACATAGCTGTGTGCCAGCGAGCTGTGGCATTTTCCTCTTACTGGCCAGGCTGCAAGGGTCACAGGCTCTGAGGAGTGAGGCCTCTCATCTTAGGGTAGTCAGGCAAGGCTCGGCCTGGGCTGATCCCAGGGTGCTCCAAGGCCTCTCCACTGTGTACACTGGTGGCTATGAGGCTGGCCGGCACCCCTCAAGGCCCACGGTCCCCACCAGTAAGGCTGGCACTGATTCACACAACCGAGATAGAGACGACACCCGCCCTAATTGATTACTCTGCCTCCACAACTTTCCCGATTTGCTAGTTGTCTGCGACCGGCAGAGCAACTGATGGGAACACCACCTCTCTGTAAAATGGTTAGCCCCAGACTTCAAAGCTTTCGCAGAGTACTTTTAATTGCATTCTCCCCAACAAGACATCCGAATTCGCCTCACCTTGCCTTTGTGTGGGTATTTATCCTAAGCACAATGCCCACGTCCTGTGCCATCAGTATTTCCTCTCTCATCGTTGGAAATGCGAGTACTTTGGAACTGACTGGAGCAAATTATAATGCACCCAACCAAGGCCTTTTGTCACGGAGCCCTTCGCCAGCGCTGCCCGCCTGGCCCTGTGAAAGCTGTGGGACCCACTGGAGTTCATTTGAGAACACTCTACCCCAAGTTGGTCTTGCAAATTATTTCTGCCCTATGCAGAGTCTTTTTACTCATAGCATCAAGGGGCTTTGAATCACGCATAATACATACTCGTTCATACACAGGGGGAAGGATTATTGCGCAACCAGGATTAAATAGCGCCGGTGGTAATGAGCTGATAAAAACCGAATCATCGCGATTCCACGTTTGCCCCTGTGGCGAGGTGGCGTGAATACAGGTGGAGAGAAACTTCAGGGCTGCCAGGGCTCAGGTTGTTTGTTCCTATGGAAATTAGCCTGTGCCATCTTCCACAGGATCAATACATGGGCTGGGACTACTGTGGCCATGGGGAAGGCAGCCCCTGCCTTTTCTTCAAGGCTCAGGAAAGTGAGGAAGGATAGGTCGTTCTAGGGTCAACCAGTGGTAAGATGGCAGCCAGGAAGGCTAGGGTCTCTGCTGCCACTTAAGGGACCTGACTTCCTCAACTTGGCAGTGAGCTTGATGCTTGTAAGGCTAGCCCAACTGTGGGCTCTGTGAGGAAGAGGGACCCAGCCTCTCCCCAACCAACTGATCAAATGGAAGACAGGCATCACAGTATGGGAAAGACCAGAGTATTCCCTGTGCCTGCAGAAAGTGGTAGCCAGTCTCCTTTCTAGTGACATTCCTTCAGTGGCCAAGGACACTTGGCACTGTCTCCATCCTGAGCAGACAGACACAGCCAGTCACTCAGCTCATGGCCTCAATCCCTATTGGTGTGAAACCATCCCTCACACCTCTAGGAGCATAGGGAGAGCTTGAGGACCTGCCCATTGGTCACCTGCCCGGGTCCCCCTCAAGGGGACACCCATGCAACTTCTGCTTCATGGATCCCTAAAGTGAAGATGTACAAGCTCCACTTACCATCACCCCCAGATCGGATCCATGATGCCAGGGACCCCACCATGATGCAAGTCTTCTACTTTAATGGTAGACCTGGTGGTCACTGTGGATAAGAATGTTTAGTTATCTTGGACAATTACTTTAGGACCCTACGACATCCTAAAGGTCCTCATTGACCCTGGAGGAATGCTGAGACCCCTTGAGCAGGACAGTTCAAGACCTCCCTCATTCTCGGTTCTCCCTGGGGTGGAGAATGGCTGGGTCATAACAGGTACCAGAAGACAGGGGACATGTGCTGTACTGGGGCCACTTAGAGCTGCTTGGAGGTTAGGAACACGGGCTACTTTCTCCCAAACTATCCTATGTGTGTTATTAGGTAAGTAAGTCTTCCTGAGTCTCCCTGAACCTCCCCCAGGAGCAAAGGCCCAACCGCTATGAAACTCTGGAAGCTGGGATGGGATACTTGTCACGTTGCTACCTCCCTGAAGGTCTTGGGGCAGCTGCATTGTAATAAAGCAGCCTCCAGCTCACCCAGAAGACCCTGTGTCTGAGAGGAAGCCCTCAGAATGCAGAGGACTCAGCCAGCGAATGGGGAGAAGTTCACTGTGTAAAATAGGTGCCTGATACATGGAGAGAGTTCACAGTAGACAGACTGTCAGGACAGAGTCTCACATCATCCTTGTCACCTGAGAGACGAGTAATGGTAGAACACAGAGAGCCTGCACAGACCCTGGCACCTGGGACAACACCCGGCGGGCACCAGTGTATTGGCTGCCTGAGGCGGTCCCCTGCAGCTCTGGACTCCCACAAAGCCACACAGCTATGATGAACCGTTACGGGCATCAGCTCTGGTGTGGTGCAGTGCCATATGTGACCCATGTCTCTGTTCACAGACGTGAGGTCCACCCTTCTAAGAAGGGACATCTGCTCCTTTACTGGTCCCAACAAGAGGCAGAGACAGACAGATTCCTAAAGTTATTTGGCCAGCTCAGAGAACTCGGTGAGTTCCAAACCAGGGTGGACAGTGGCTGAGGAAAGACACTGGAAGATGTCCTCCTGCTTCTGTGTGCACACCCTCACACACATGCTCACCAGCACACATACCAACATGTTGTACACACACACACACACACACACACACACACACACACACACACTCTATTCTAAGATCACTTTTTATACTGAGTTGTCATAAATAACTCAAGAACAGAGGGAGATCCTATGTACCCTGCCCCAGCTTTCCCTGAGGTAATGCCTTGCAAAAGCATTCAGGGGCTAGAGACATGATTCTGAGGCTCAGAGCACACGCGATTCTTGCAAAGGATGAGTTCGGTTCCCAGTACCCGTGTCAGATGGCTAGCAACTGCCTATAATTTCAGGCCCAGGATATCCAATGCCCTGTTCTGGCTTCCACAGATACCTGCATACATATGAGCACACGCATACATACACACAACTAAAATTAAGTGTTAAAAAAAAAAAGATAGCACAACATCACAGAAATACTGTCAAAAACACAGGCTCTTGTTCAGATTACCCAGCTTCACTCGCATTCACATGGACAGTTGCATGTGTGTCCTGCACAGTCTTAACACATACAGGTGTCTGTGTCTCCCACATTGACAGGCTTCAGTACACTTCCAGCCCAATGGATCCCCATCCTTGAATAAGCCACACCTTCTCTTTTCTGCCCTCCTCCACCCTCAGCCCTGCCAACCACGGACTGGCTTCTGGTCACCACTTACGTCTTGTTTTGATTGCCTGGACCAGCAGGGAGAAGCTGAGTCCTACAATGCAGCCAACGGCCATCAGCAAGGATGCGTCCAGCCAAACTGGCTAGCCCAGGAGCACTGTGGGCAGTCAGGGAAACTCCTCTCCATTCCTCCCATGCTTTGAGGCTCTGCCTTTGGGAAAGTCTCACACCCAAACTGGACATAAATCAGGAGCCTCAGAGCTACTAGATGCTGCAGATAAGCTGGCCCAAGACAATACCAACACAGAGGGGAAATTGAGGCAGGGACTGATCTTACTGTACATCCAGCCTTAGCTTTGGTGATTCGCCCATCAAACCATGCATTCTGTTATCAGCCAGGGGCTTCAGGGAGGGAGAAGCCTTGCCTCCTCTTGCCTCCTCTTGCCTCCTCTCCTTGATCTCAAGAGGTAATCACAGAACACGAGGCTTTGGTACATGATCCGTAAATAGACACTCTACCCTAAACACCATCACTCACGAGGTCGCGGGATCCAGCCAATGAAGTCCTCATCACAAGCCAGAGCTGTTCAGATACTAGCGCCCACAGAAGTGGCATGTTCTTCCCAGTTTACAGACAAGACAACCGAGAGACAGAAAAGCCAGTCTGCATGTGGCTGGTGCGATATGAATCCAGACCCACTTCAAAGGCTACCGCGGTTGTGTTAATTACACTTACACCCCAGGTCCCACCTCCATAGCCAAGCCCACTTCTCCTTCACACAGTGGGTAGACAGCCCTCTTTGTCACCATTTGCTGAGGCTAGCCTGAGCCCAGGCCAGGCAGCCATGGACAGAGTGGTGAGGGAACTGATGCCCACTGCTGGCTGACTGGTGTGGTGCCTCCAGCCGTTTCTTGGGTCCCGTGGTAGGAGAGCAAAGCCAGCCTCGGGCCCTTTCTAAGTGGCCGGTGAAGGCCATTTCTGGAAGGAAACAGCCCCTCCATTCATAGACAGTGAGTATCCCATGGAGAATGGGCGGAGCTGTTGACATGGCTCCCTCAGGCTCCCCAAAGAAGCCTTCCCAGCTTCTGGTGTAACTAGTCGTAGTTAAAAGCTTGGACATGAACTCTCCCCTTATCCCAAGGGAAAGTTTCCATCCTATGATTCCTTGCAGGGAGGGATCCGAGGCTTGTCAGAAATGAAGCTGAGCCTCTGGACAGACAATAATCCATAATTCACCCAGGGCGACACTATACTGGTCTGAAATGTGGGCAAGATGGACTTGTTCTTGGATGAATAGTCTGCCTCTTTGTTCACACTGGAGGAGGTATCCAGGGCCCCACTATGACCTGGTAAGCAAGAGTATCCACGTAAGCTCTGAGGGATAAAACTCTACCTCACTGTTTCTGCACAAGCTAAACGCGGGGTTTTGTTAACTAACTGCTAAAGTGTTCAGCCATTGGCTGCCAGGCCAACAGGCTGCCTCAAGCCACTACAGAAACACTGCCCAAGAACAGACAACAGCATCGGCCTAGAGCTGCTGAGGGAGGTTTGGTTTTTTTCCACCAAAGTTGGTCCTTATTGCCAACACTATGCCCAAGGCCTAATACATTTGTCAAAACTCAAACTACTCACTTAGAATAAGGGAATTCAGAGCTGGGGAGTTGGCCTAGCAGTTAAGAGCATACACTGTTCTTAAAGGGGACTTGGGCTCAACATCCGAGTGCTGGACAGCTCATATATGCTGCCTGTAACTCCTCACTCCAGCTCCTGGGGATCTGACACCCTCTTCTGGCCTCCACCTGCACCTACACACACACAAAACACACACACACACACACACACACACACACACACACACTAGAGAGAGAGAGGGGAAGAGTTTTAAATTAAGTATTTTTTAAATGGGGGAGCTCAACTGTATATGATACTGCCTAAAGGCTTTTTGATTTGTTTGGGGTTTTCCTCTATCTAAGGACAACATCTCCTTTATGGGAGGTTCACCATTGGCCTTCTATGGCACACCATCCTGGGAAACCCCAGTTAATAGCACCGTTTCCAACCTATCTGTATGTCTTTCCTAGGCCTGTGCTTACTAGTGAGCCTCCAACTGGAGAACGCTCAGAAGACTCCCATGCTACCAGAGCAGGGGACAGTCCCTCTGGCCTAGCACTCCCACCAACGTCACCTCCACTTCGTCACTTTCCCCCAGGTGGTGGTGCCGGAATGGGCGACTCCATGGCCAAATACGTTGTCAAAACTCAGAGCATACCATTGAAGTGAGGGGACTTGACTGGGCCCATTCTTCTCCTGTGGTCCCCCTCACCTTCTTTTCCTAGCTGCCTGACTCTGGTCCTCTAGGCTATTCTGATTCCCTAGATAACAGCATCCCAGATGAAAGGTCCCAAATGTCATCTAAGTGCTAATCATCTCAAATTCCTATCCTCGCCTCTGTTCTCTCTAACTAAATGGGCAGGTGTGTCTCCAACTGCCTACACAAGCCTTCCGCTAGACACAGAATGGGCCACTCACTCCTCCAAAAGTCCACATCAGCTCCACAAAGCTCTTCCCCCGGCTTTCCCCAGCTTGGCCCATGAAAACCCCAGGCTCCTTCTACTCCTCCACCCCTTGCTCCCTCGTTCACGTCCATCCATGGAGGTTCCTGTTCCTGCGTCCGCCCTGTCTTTGTCTCAGTAACTAAGGAGGGTGAGCTTAGACTCAGCTTCAGACCCTCCATGGGCTTCCATCTCTTCTAGAAGAGCCAATGTCCTTACCATGACCTCGAAGCCCCTCCATGACGAAGCCCCTCCATGACGAAGTCCCTCCATGACGAAGCCCCTCCATGATGAAGCCCCTCCATGACGAAGCCCCTCCATGACGAAGCCCCTCCATGACGAAGCCCCTCCATGACGAAGCCCTTCCATGACGAAGCCCCCATTGGCTGGGCCTCACTCTGCTCCAGCTCAGGATGTTCTCCAGGTACCCAGCACCTTCTTTGCTCCGATGCCTTTGTCTCTGCTAGTTAAATGCCTGAAATGTCCCCTACCACTCCAAACCACTGTATCTGCATGACTTTTTCCCACTCTCTCCTCGGTGTCTGTCCCAATGTCACCTAATCCAGAGAGACTTCCTGGTCAGTACACAGCAGCCACCCACCCCCAAGCGTTCCCCACCCCTCACCTTCCTTTGTGGTACCTTGTGTACATTCACTGCCCACCCCCCAATGCTGGTACCTGTGCTCCATGATGGAAGGAAGTTCTCTGGTTCACCACTGTATTCCCAGGACCCTGATGATCATATGGTCATCAATATGTCCTCTATCTCCTAGGCTCCTGCTGCACCTCATCCTGCATTTGTTGGGGTCTCCTTAGCCGGGGTCTTCTTTCCATCTACCTCTTAGCATCATCCATTGTTCCAGACTAGCTCAGTCTCATCTCTTTGAGGAATTCTCCAGAGTAAAAGCCAAGTTCCCGAACGTCTATGTTTCTGCCATTGCATGCATATCATCTGGTCCACCTTTGCCCGCTTACCTCTAAGTCCTACAGACTCAAGGTTGTCTGGTTGTCCTGTCACATCACAAAGCTCACACAGGGATGGTGGGGTCACACTGTCTGTACTCCTCACCTTCTCAGGGCCAGGAAGAACTCACTTTGTTTGAGTCTAAACTCAGGCCAATAGATCACTCAGAGAGAGTAATGGGGGCCCATCCTCCAGGTCAGCTGGCCAGGAAAGCGAGCTTTTTCTCTATATAAATATGGCTTTGTCTAGCAGGTGAATCAATGAGATGGTGAGTAAGGTGAGTCTGCCCCAGCAGGGAGAGAACAGTAGCTCTGTGGAGGCCCAGGTCCTCAGACACACTTGTAAGGGAACAGGGAGCATGCCTCACCTCTCTGCCTCCTCTTCCATCTACCCTGCTTCTCCTCCAAGCAGCCTGGCCCGTCATGGAGGGCTAAAGATACTGCACTACTTCCTCCCCATTAAACTTGCCAAGCACCTCCTGATCTACCACAGGGGAAGTGGCTGGCGTTCCACACAACCTTGTTTAGAGGCTATCTATTCAGTGTGGTAGCTGGATTGCCTTCTGGCTTGTTCTAGCGTGGAAGCACCCGGCTCCCATGCTTCACTCCAGATGTCTTTGGCAAGTCGTGGAACCGGAAAAGCCATGGCAGTTCCAATCCACCTTCACGAATGACACTTCTCAGAGAGCAGAACCTGGTCCCAACTGCGTGGTGCGGAGTGTGTGTGGAGGTGAGGGCCTCGAGCGAGGCTGCACAGCCGAGCTTCTCAGGGGAAGCTGAGATGTCGCTGATTATTGACTTGAGGTTACTTCCCCTCCGCCCTCCTCCCCTGTCACCTCCAACAGAGAGAAAGCTTCAACCAGAATACATTTGAATGGCAAAATAATTTATGCTTAATTAGTGTGCTAGATTTAAAATTAGAAGTTTAAATGCACAATCAATGGATTGTTTAATCTCATTGTTTTGCCACTCATTAGCCATTCCTTCTAGATGTCTGTGACAAGAGAGCATTCTCCTTATTCCCAGGGTCCCCTTTCCGCTCCTGTCCATAAATTATGCCAGATTAACCTTCGTCAAACCGCATCCTTCCAGGGTCACACGACGCCTCGGGAGAACTTGGATAGTTTCTCACTGACAGCTTGTGTCTGGCACCAGGGACCCAGCCTAAGTGTCCACTCCCCAAGACTGCACGGTCACATGGTGCCTTCCACCTCTGGAGGCCCAGCTGTGCCTGTCTCCCCTGTTATTCACTCTTTTCCCTATCTCCATCTAGAGCAGTGGTTCTCAACCTTCCTGACGCTGCGACCCTTTAACATGGTTCCTCACGTTGCGGTGACCCTAACCATAACATTATTTGTGTTGCAACTTCATAACTGTAATGTGGCTACTGTTATGACTCATAATGTAAATATGTGTTTTCTGATAGTCTTAGGCGACCCCTGTGAAAGGGCCATTTGACTCCCCAAGGGGTCACCACCCACAGGTTGAGAACCATGAATCTAGGCAAACACATTTCCACCTTCCAAAACTCTGCCCATTCCTTGACTCACAGATAAGACTCCACTCACTCACCTCTCTGCCCCTCCTGAGCTCCTGCCCCACCAACCACCAAGGCTGTTTCTAGTCTTTCCTGTTTCAGCTCTCTACCCCAATCTTGGGCCCTGCTCAGGAAAGTGATTTTGACTGCTACGTCAGCAGCAGAGAAGACACCATGAGAACTCTCTCACCCGTCTGGATGGGGAACAGCCTCACATCTGTCTCATCTCTCCCGCATCAGTGGAATGTCCCTGCCAGTATCCCTGGCTCTCAGGTCATCTGCTCCTCCATCCCATCCTAGACTTGCTCTGTTAGCAACATTCTCAGTAAAGTCCCTCCCAACGAGCGTCCACCTTCTGGGGCGCACACACGCTCGTCTCTGTAGTCTCCCACAATGCCTGATGCATATTTCCTTCTCCAAACCCAGCCGCTGCTGCGTGAAAGCCTGCCCTCAGAGTCTCCCATTCACACCCTCATTCCTCCTTTCACTGAGTTGCATGCAGATCTCCACTTCTCTGGTCAGTCCCTTCCACTGCCTGTGGACCCTCCCCGCTCCTTGTCCAAGTGTCAAGCATCACCATGGCAACAGCCCTGTCCTCAGCATTTTGTCTCTCACGTTCTCTATGTTTGGTGGTAATCCGATGTACGGATGCCCTGTACTCATTCTTCCAGCCAAGAGTCCTGGAGGATGGGCTTAGAGAGACGGCACAGCAGTTAAGAGCTCAGGCTGCTCTTCCAGAGGACCTGGGTTCAGCTCCCAGAACCCACCTAGCAGCTCACACCTGTCTAACTATAGTTCCAGGAGGTCCAACACCCTCTTCTGGCCTCTGTAGGTACTGCACACACATGATACGCATAAACACATGCAAGCAAAACACTCATACACTCAAAAACTAAAACTTAAAAAAAATGTTTAGAGTCTTGGAAGATGTGGGTATCTAAACATACTGACCCAAATCTGCAGGTCAGCAGGTCCTGGTGTGGGAGGAGACAACCCTGAGCTCACCTTTCCCTTCCCAGCCCAGCCCCTCCTCTCTCTTCCCACAGCCATGCAGCCTGTGGGTCTTGTGTCCCTTCCAACATCACTATCTCTGTGTCTTCTGCCATTGCTCAGCTCTCTAGAAAAACACGGCTAATGCAATGTGATGGCCCGTGTTGTTAATCCATTCTCTACCATCCAAGTCTAGAATAACACGAGCAGTTAGCTGTAGAAACCTTGTCAAGAGCCAGAGGGAGCCTAGAGAAAAGGCACCAGGTGGCTTTGAGTTTCCATCTCACGAAACAATGGTTTTGTCTTTGGAGTCCAGAGGCTAAAGGTCTCCTCTCATGGGCGGGGCTTAGGAACTCCTTCCCTACCCCTGTCTCTTAGACACACACACACACACACACACACACACACACACACACACACGGAATTGACCCTCGGCCCTTCTTTGTCCGGCAACCACCTTCTGGTTGACTTTTTCTTGCATTTATTGTCTTGTTGAACCATTGAAAAGCCACATCTTACAGGAAAGCCATCCTATATTATCTATCGAATGGATGTCCACAAAAAGTGCTCTCCTGCTTTAAAAAAAAAAAAATCACTATAGAAAAATGTCTGGACCAGCCAAAGGGAAGCTTCTCAAGGAAGAGATTCACAGCTTGTTAGACCGCCTTACAGAGGACACAGTGGTGGGTCAGTAGAGGGTAGGAACACACCTTGCCAGGGAACCATTAAATATGTACAGCTCTGGCTTTGAAACCTCAACCTCACTCCAGGACCCCAAAGGTAGACTTTGTTGGGGTCATTGGATCTCTCTGTCTCTCTTATGACCACACTGAATACATCTTTTTTTTTTCTGCTTTTTACTAATTTTTTTTAACTCAGATAAAATTAGAAAAAAAAAAAATCCTGCAAATCTTTCCCCTAAAAAAGCGCACCCTTGACAAACAGTGATCAAACTCACTCTTCCCTCAGTTTCAAAACAGATTTTCATCTCACAATAAACAGTAAGCGAATTTCCGTGCCATTAAATACCCCGCCATCACAATGCTCTCCCCGCGACACAGAGCCCCACTGGATTAATGCACCACAGCCTACTGAACCAGTTCCCTTCTGTGGATATCTGGGCTGGTTCCAGATTGCATGGGTTCATCTAGTGGCCCCTCCCAAAGAGAAGTCCCCCCTGGAGAAAGGGCTCACTCTCCTGCAAATGACGGTTTCCAGCCCAACGGTTTCGAGACCCACCATCCACTGAGGACAATCGTGACTTTCTGCTCCATCGGACTCCAATCCCCAGGCCCACAAACACGCTCCCAACCGCGGTCTCCTCTCGTCTGTGAGCACCGTTTGTACTTACTCTTCACCATTTTCCAAGTTTTTCTCAC
This sequence comes from Peromyscus eremicus, assembly GCF_949786415.1. NCBI lineage: Eukaryota > Metazoa > Chordata > Mammalia > Rodentia > Cricetidae > Peromyscus > Peromyscus eremicus. The sequence goes on along the minus strand of NC_081429.1, from coordinate 6,332,022 downwards.
AAATGTATTCTTTTTAAAAATAAATAGTAATAACAGTAACAGCTTTGGGGGCTGGAGATGCAGCTCAGTGGTAGACCGCACACTTAGCATAATGAGGTGCTGGGATCTATCCCCGGCATCAGCTATTCACAGAACGAGCGCCAATTTCTTACAAACTAAAGGTACTTGCTTAGCAATGGCTGTTAATGCATTACCTAATCCTTCACCTTTCTCTCTGCATCCTTTATGTGCACGCTACTGAAAGGAAAATGAGACTACATGCTCTTCCCTCCAGAGTTTTATGTCCAGCTCAGGTGGGTACAAGCCTTCCTGTATTAACTTAACGTCTCTTTTAAATTTGTATTTCTTTACATGCTGGTGGGATTTAGCATTATCTTGAGTGATCTATTGGTATTTCCCCTTCCTGCGAATTCGCTGTAAATGTCCTTGGCCCCTTTTGCCTGGGGCTCTTCAGCTGCTACTCTGTGCAGCTCTGCAGTTAGCACACACTTGGTAAAGTGGGTTTTCCTCCCAACATTCTTCTTTTGTTAAATTTCCTCAACGCTGGTGTGGTTTGTTTTTCAGGAGTCCCTCCTCACACCTAGTCCAATTTTCTACTTTGTTGGTCTATAGAAAAGCTATTATTTTTGTCCTTCAGTGGGGTAATAGCCTTGCTTACTGAACATTTTATAGGCTCTAATAAATACCTTTGAGTTGATCTGCTTGCATTTTCTTCTCTGTGTGTGTGGGCATGTGTGTGTTCAGCTGTGCACACACATACATGTGCAGATGCATCTGGAGACCAGAGGCTAACATTGGGTGCCTTGTCCAATCTCTCTGCAGCTCATTGTTTGAGACAAAACCTCTCACTAAACCGAGACCTCACCCATTCGGCTAGACTTGGCCAGGCAAGATCCTCTTGCCTCTGGCTCCCCAGCATTGGGACTATAGGTGCACACCACTGCCCTGGCTTTTGACCTGTGTGCTGGGAACCTAATCACAGGTAGGTCCTTGGCTTCTGCAGCAGCACTTTACACACTGAGCCAGTTCCACCGTGTATGCTTATGTTTTCTAACAAGCCATATCGTCTGCGGAGAATGATTCATCATCGTGGGTTCTTGGTTGTGAACCTAGCCTTTAATGGCTGAGCCATCTCTCCAGCCCTATCGTGGGTTTTAATCTCCCTCTCTTTTAATCTCTCTCTCTCTCTCTCTCTCTCTCTCTCTCTCTCTCTCTCCCTCTCTCTCTCTGTGTGTGTGTGTGTGTGTGTGTGCGCTCTCTCTCTCTCTCTCTCTCTGTGTGTGTGTGTGTGTGTGTGTGTGTATGTGTGTCTGTCTGTCTGTCTGTCTGTACCATGTTATAAAGAAGTCTGCAGAGGTCAGAAGAGGCATTAGATTCCCTAGAACTGGAGTTACAGACAGTTGTGAGCCAACATATGTGGGTGCTGGGAACTGAACCTGGGTCCTCTGCAAGAGCAGTAAGTGCCCTTAACCACTGAGCCATCTCTCTGGCCCTGTCATTCTGTGATTTTTAAGATATGTGTTGTTCTTATTTCCTATTTCTTGCCCAATTTCTAAAGTATCTCAAAGGAGGGAGAACACCTCAGGGGTCTCTTTGGCCTCACACTTCCTCATGCACAAAGTCCCATCTAGGAAGTTGCGTCACCGTGACACTCCCGGATGCTCCCGGCCCCCTTCTCATCTCTCATACATTTCCCTGGCGAGGATTTCATTTAGGAGAGTGAGTTTGCTTGTGTGGCTTTGCCCTTCTGGGTTCTCTTTGGTTCTGCTACTGAGAAGTATCCTTTGCTCCTTCAGCTTCCCGGGTGGGGCCAGTCAAGCATGGCAGGAAGAAACCAGGCAACAGTGACTGTGAACGTCCTCTAATTTAGGGATTGCTAGAAAGATCATCCGGCTTCAGATCAGAAGCGACACTCTGCAGATGGCTCATCAGTAATGAGGCTGACACTCTGACCCCCTAGGTCTGGCACCTCCTTCCAATTGGTTCCAAACCAAGACAGGCAGGAAATGGGGACAGTGAGCTGCCTTATTTTCCCTTTTGATGGTAGAGAAAAATATGTCCCCACATCAGCTAAGATGCTAGCTGTTACTCCCACAAAGACAGTCTCTCTCACACTTATTCTAGTTTACTACAAGATGTGGTAAGAAATGGATATTGGAGATTGTAAAATGGTGTTGTCAAGATTTGTTTTAATTATTTTTAATTATGTGTATGTCTGTGCCCATAAGGGGCTATGTGTACCTGAACACAAGTGCCTGTGGAGGTCAGAAAAGGGAGTCAGATCCCCTGGATCTGAAGTGACAGGCAGTTGTGAGCCACCATCTGGGTGCTGGGAAATGAACTGGGGTGTTCTGGAAGAATAGCAGAGTACTGGCTAGTTTTATGTCAGCTTGACACAAGCTGAAGTCATCCAAGAGAAGGGAGCCTCCATTGAGAAAATGCCTCCGTAGATCTGGCTATAGAAAAACCTGTAGGGAATTTTCTTAATTAGCAATCGATGTAGGAAGGCACAACCTATTGTGGATGGTGCCACCCCTAGGCTGGTGGTCCTGGGTTCTATAAAAAAAAGCAGGCTAAGCAAGCCATAAGGACCAAGCTAATAAGCAACACTCCTCCATGACCTCTGCTTCAGCTCCTGCCTCCAGGTTCCTGCCCTCTTTGAGTTTCTGTCCTGACTTCCTTTTGTGGTATAGAAGTGTAAGCCAAATAAAACTTTTCCTCGTGGGAGGCCTAGCCCCTCCCCTCATCTGCCACATAATGACATGGGCTAGGAGGGATGCCCCCCCACACCTATCAACACCTGGGACAGGTGGGAGAGCTGAGCCTGTGGTCATAAGGGCAGGAGAGCTGTCCCTGACCCCCACCAGCTACAACACTTGGGAAAGCAGGCCCTGCACCCCTCCAGAGCAGCACAACAGAGCCAACACTGTGAGCCAGCCCAGAAGTCTCGAGCATGAGAGAGCTGCCCCCATTACCCAGATATCTATCTTGTGGCAACATGGGCGGAAGAGAAGTGCCCTCCCCTTCCTGTCACCTTGCTCATCAATGCCTGAGACAAGTGGAAGAGATGGCCCCGTGGTCCTAAGCGTGGGAGAACTATCCCTGACCCCCACCTGCTGCAGCACTCGGGAGAACAGGCCCCCTATTTCTCCAGGGCAGCACAAAAGAGCCAACTCTGTTAGCGGAGGTGTGGGTGAGCCAACCCTGAAATAGTGAGCATGGGACAACTATCCCCATCTCCCATCTAGAGGACCAACCCCACAGCTGCCCAGGCCCAGACCCAGGGTTATGGCTTAGCTTGCCCCAACATCCATTGCATCTATGATCTGTTGGAGTACGTGAAGAGACCTGACCCACAGACCCAAAGCTGTAGGATCTCCACAATACAGGGCACCAGCAGGATGTCCAGGAAGAGTCCTAATGGGGGCCCAGCATCAAATGTGTAGTAGAGACCAGACCTCAAACCAGACCAGACTCCTTGCAATGAACACTTGCAAGTAGAGATGTATGGACCAAGGAGTATATGGTGTGACTTGTTGGGTCACACTGAAGCTTCCATGATGAGATTTTTTAATTCCTTCCCCTCCATTTTGTTTTTTTAAAATTTTTCTCATTTTATTTTCATTTTTTTCTCTTGAATTTTGTTTTATTCGGGGGGGCAAACAGGGGTGGAGAGCAGATGCAAAGGGACAGGGAATAAATGGGATCAAGATATATGATGCAAAAATACATAGAATAAATAGATTTTAATAATAAAAAATACTTAAAATAAAAATATAAAATTAAAAAAAAATCTTTTCCCTCCCAAGTGGCTTTTGGTCACGGTGTTTCATCACAGTAATGGTCACCCTAACTAGGACAAGCAGTGCGACCTCACATAGTCAAAGATGTCCTGCCTGGTTCCTCATGAGCCAAGTGAGGACATGAAAGGCCCTGCCCCTGAGCTCTGAGAAAAGAAAGCACAATGATAAACACAAGACTTGAGAAACGTGCAGGCCAGGCCAGAGCTGTCGTCAGCCTGGAGTGTAGGGCTTGCTGTGTTCTCCGCACAGCAAGTGCCTGGCCTAAGTCAGGATTCAGAGGGGTTTACCCATGAAGTGTGGCAGTACATGCCTGGACTTGCACCCACCTTTGAGGGGGCTAAGGCAAGAGGATCCCCAAGACCATCCCGGACTACCGAGTGAGACCCTGTCTCAAAACGATAAGTGGGGGGGGGGGTGGAGTTGGTGAATGAAATCCAGGTGTTTGTTCTTGAGAACATACCCTCACCTCCGTCTAGGTAGCACAATGCTTAGACCTTCAAAGTCGAGCCCCTCAGAACAGAAACTCCTGCCAGAGTCACCAAAAATACCTAACATGCCTGGCTGGTGTCACACCCCGTCAAAACACAGAGAAGAGTGAATGGCTCTGCTCCCTCCTTGCACAAAAAGCTGCAATGAAAACCACTGTGCCACCCACTGAGCTGATGGAAAAGCTAATCCTGACACAGAACAGTGAGCATGTTCACTCTCGCACCTTGGTTGAAACTGTTGCCCTTGAAAAGGTGTAAGAGACACAGCTACAAAGAAATCAGAGATTTTTCAGCCAGATTGTAAAGTTCCTGGCTCCCCTAGTTCTCAGTTAGGGAAGCCACTAAAAAGATCAATTAGATCCTTCTTTGTTGCTATAACAAAATACCTGAAGCAGGTGACTTTATAAAGTAGAAAGTTTCTCTATGTCTCAAGGTTCTGGAGGTACAAGGTCAACGGTCTTATCTAGTGATGGCCTTTTTGCTGGTAGAGTCCCAAGGTGGTCTCTTGTGTGACAAGAAACACGGAGTATTGTGTGTGTGTCTCTCTCTCCTCTTACAAAACCACCCAGACTCAATCATGGGGCCTGCACTTTCATGGCTTTTATCTTAATCACTTTCCAAAAGTCCTACCTTAAGCTGGGCACGATGGCTTATGCCTGTAACCCTGACACTGGGGAGGCTGAGGCAGGAAGATGGAGAGTTTTAACCAGCCTGAGCTATATAGGGACACCTTGTGCCATAGTCCTTTGGACCTCCCAGAACTGACTAAATTCGTCATAAATGCAGGCAGACAAAGGTCTGGGGAGATGGCTCAGCCAATGTAGTGCCTGCCATACAAGCTTGAGGACCTGAATTCTCTAGCATCCATCTAAAAGCTAGGTATGGCGATGAGCACTTATAACCCCAGCACTGGGGGTGACAGACACAAGGTTTGCTGATCAGCCAGGCCAGATGAATCAGTGGACTCCAGGACCAGTGAACGACCCTGCTTCAGTAAATATGGTAGAACCATTAAAAAATAAAGACAGCTGACGTTGACCTCGGGCCCCCACAAACGCACACGTGCATGCACACCCACAACACATGTGGACATACACACAGAGGTATACATACACCACACACATAAAAAGAGGGGAGGAAGCAGTTTTCTCAAATGTGGGTCTTTCATCCACACCAGGGATGGTTTAAAAGTTAAAAGAGAACAAGGAAGCTTCCTCCCTTTAGAGGAAGCCGGGATCCACCTGCCATGACCTCCTTATATGTTGTGAGCCTTTCACAGACAACCACTGAAGGAGAAAGTGAGATCCATGGCTTCTAAGAAGTAAGTGGGGGTGGGGGAACTTAGGTGTACTGTCTTCTTTTCTCCTATTTTGGGGGGGTGCATTAGGGACAAGGGAAAGTCCATCAAAGCAAGAAGCCAAGATGAGAAATTTTCATACTGAAATAAAGAAATGCATGTTGCCTTAAATATAATTTGTGTTAGTTACATTTCAATTCCTAATTTATACATCACGGGCTTGATAAAGGATTACATTATAACAAAATTAGCCAGGATCATTAGCATAGTGTATGTGCCGCTGATTAACCACCCAGCAGATCGCTGGGTAATTAAGATCGGCGAGGGCCGTATTTTGAGACATTGTCGTCCTATTATCTGCCTAACGAGTGCTGGGCCCTCACCTCCCTTCTGATTTGGGGTTTCATAGCAGCCTAGCACAATGCCACTGTGTTTCTGTGCACTCCTCCCCCGAAGTCACTAGTCCCTGTGGCCACTCCCTAGCCACACAGAAAACCACCTGCATGTGGGAGCCCAAACTCAAGACCCTAATGCCAGGGCTGGGGATGGAGCACCTGCCTAGCATGCAGGAAGACCAGGGTTCCATCCCCAGCCCCACACACAGCTCGATAGGGTAGCACACAGACTATTATCCCAGCTCTCAGGAGGAGGGGACAGCAGGATCAGGAGTTTAAGGTTGTACTAATAAGTCTGAGGCCACCGTGGACTACATGATGTCTTTAAATAGATCTGTAAATAAATAATATAGAATATCAGCATGTGCCCCCTCTCAATACAACAGAAGACCCAAGACCAGGTCAGGTAGATGTTTCTGTGGCTTGTGTTGAGAAAGGAAACAGTCAACAATACCTCTAAGCTAAGCTGGTCTTAAGGCACATCCCTGTCATCCCTGCACTCCAGAGGCTGAGGCAGGAGGATGTCAGGTTTGAGTTCAGCTTAAATTACATAGTAACACCCTGTGGTGTGGTTTCAAGGTAAAATGTCCCCCAAGGCTCATGTGTTCTGACACTTGGTCCACAGTTGGTGGCTCTGTTTTGGAAGATTGTGGAGCCATTAGGAGGTGGACTCTCACTGGAGGAAGTGAGTCACAGGGGCCAGCCTTGAGGTCTTTTAGCACCATCCCGCTTCCTGTCTGCCCAATGCTTCGTGACCGTGAAAGTGATGTCGTGACCAGCTGCCTCACACTCATGTCCATGCCTCCCCTGCTATACTGCATTGTACTTCCCCGATGGACTGTAGCCCCTCCAACTGTGAGCCAAAATCAGCACCACCCCACCCCCAGCACACACACACTTTAAGTTGCTTCCCGCCGGGAATTTGGTTACCACAATAAGAAAGATAACTGACCCAACCTTCTCAAACAATGTCACCTCCAGAGTTTCCTCTAAAGAGCTGCCTATGCCCATCTCTCTAGCAGCCTGCACAGTGGCCCTGAGAAGAGACCTCCTCGGCCCTGCAGTAAAAGTAACAGCAGCTTGGGCCCTTCCTGCTGATCGTAACCCAGCCCTGGTTCTATTTATAGCTACCTCTGCTCCTCTGAGGACAGGGCTAACTTTGGACATGCATTAGAAGAAGAGAAGAAGGCTTGCTCCTGTGTAGGGACACCACAATGTCCAGTTGGGACTCACCACCCGATTACCCCCTCAGTTCAGACTTAGTGAGGAGATTAAAGTCTGCCCTGGCCACTGGGGACAAGGACACTGTGCAGGAACTGATCTGCACTGAGGTGGAGCCCGTGGACGCTGTGATAGAGCTGGCTAATGACGACTGGATGAAGGACCCCTCAGCTCAGCTGCCCACGGCAGTGCTGCTAGGTAACAACCACACAAGGCCACAGGCCAATTACTAATGCATGCTGGGGTCTGCCCTGGGGAGAGAAGGCAAGGTTTCAGACAGGTGGTGATACATTCTTGACATCCACTTCTTGGATAGCTGTTTGTTAACTAAATAACAAATGGAGAGACTCTCCAGGACAGTAACTGTATTGGCAAGTAGACACTGTGATGGGCAGTAATTTGTGGGTGTGTTCAAGAATGGACGTCAAGGGGAAACTGTTAAAAGGTAGTATTTAGTGAGGGTTTCTACTGCTGTGAAATGACACCATGGCCACAGCAACTCTTATAAAGGAAAACATCTAATTGGGGCTGGCTTACGGTTCAGAGGTTCAGTCCATTATTGTCACGGCAGGAAGCATGACAGGCAGATGTGGTGCTGGAGAAGGAGCTGAGAGTTTTACATCTGGATCCTCAGGCAGCAGGAAGAGGAAGTGACACTGGGCCTGGCTAGAGCATCTGAAACCTCAAAGCCCTCCCTAGTGACATACTTCCTCCCCAAACCCCACACCTACTCCGACAAGGCCACACCTCCTAATAACACCACTCCCTATGAGAGCCATTTTCATTCAAACCACCCTAGGAAGCAAGAACAACGTAAGATATTACTGCAAAGGTCAGTAACAAGGGTGAGGCTGCAGGTGTCATTGGGTGACAGAGGGCTTGGCCAACATGCCCAGGACTCTGGGCTCCATCCCCAAAATGGCAGAATACACAGGTCTCCCGGGCCACATCTGTTTGGGTTGGACAGGCAGCCACTGGACAGACAGACATGCCTACAGAAACACTTTCTGTGTAAGGTCTTGGTGGCCTTTGTTCTGGCATAAAGTCCCCTCTCCCCCAGTTTTGGCTGCATTTTTTGTAGTGTTCTTAGGATTCAGCACAGGTGACTTCGTCTTCAACATAGGCTTACACACTTGCCTATCACACATGCTGAGGACATGTGTGTGTGTTACCTCAGCATCAAGTTCAACATCACACAAAATAATCAAGAGAAGAGCTGAGCTTCTGCTCTGCCCCAGGGCGAGCTGTGCTCACATCCATCTTTCTCCTCCTCTATCCACTTATGGTGCAAATTTCACAGACCCACTCCTGTAGCTAGAGTTTTCCTGCCTGGCCCACAGTCAGGACAAATCTCTATCACCCGCCAGTCCCACAGCCTCAGACCCGACCAAGTAAACACAGAGACTTATATTGGTTACAAACTGTATGGCCATGGCAGGCTTCTTGCTAACTGTTCTTACAGCTTAAATTAATCCATTTCTACAAATCTATACCTTGCCACATGGCTCGTGGCTTACCGGCATCTTCACATGCTGTTTGTCATCGTGGCGGCTGGCAGTGTCTCTCTGACTCAGCCTTCCACTACCCAACTTTATTCTCCTCCTTGTCCCGCCTACACTTCCTGCCTAGCCAATGGCCAATCAGTGTTTTATTTATTGACTAATCAGCAACACATTTGCCATACAGAACATCCCACAGCACACTCCTACATCACAGGGGCCATTTGATGGTCTTTTTTCATATCCAAAAAGATTGACAGTAGGGGCAGAAGAGATTGCTCAGTGGTTAAGAGCATGTACTGCTCTTGCAGAGGACCCAAGTGGGGTTCCCAGTATCCAAGTCAGACAGCTCACAACTGCCTAGAACTCCAGCTCCGGGGAATCTGGCACCCTCTTCTGGCCTCTGCAGGCACTCAAAAAATGTGCACGCACACACATTTTTATTAGTTTAATTTTTAACTGTGCACATGCATGCATAATTAAAAATAAAATAAATCCATCACATGTGGAGATTAACCACAAAATCCTTAAACCAAATGCATGCAGAAGAATGTCTTTATACCTACTGTTCTTAAAAATAGTGCTGTAATCACAGTGGTACTATCTGTACACCTTCATTCTTTTTTGTTTTGTTTTTTAGTTTTTTTGTTTTTGTTTTTGGAGACAGGGTTTCTCTGTGTAGTTTTGGTGCCTGTCCTGGAACTCAATCTGTAGACCAGGCTGGCCTCGAACTCATAGAGATCCGCCTGGCTCTGCCTCCCGAGTGGTGGGATTAAAGGCATGTGCCACCGCCACCCAGCTGCCTTCATTCTTATACAGGGCATATCTTTAGATAAGTTATTGGGAACCATGTGACAGGTACAGAAATATAAAATTTTCTTGGGATGTATTTCCAAAATCCAAAAGGAAGTAAGGAAACATGTTTTGCCATGGCCGCAAGAGCACGAGCACTGTTGGTTTTGAAATTTTGTGTTGAAATTGCCAGTTTAATGAGGATGTGCTGACAATTCTTCACTGCCTGGTAGGCCCTTCCTCTGTGTCCTCTCTGTGTGTGTGTGTGTGTGTGTGTGTGTGTGTGTGTGTGTGTGTGTGTTCACATATGTGCACATGTGGACGGGGTACATATGTAATTAGCAGGATATATGTGTTGGGGAAGTGACTTGCCTGTGTATATATATGTGCCTGGGGAACACAGAGATCAACCTCAGGTATTGTTTCTCAAGCTACATCCATCTTGGTTTTTGAAACAGGGTCTCTCACTGGCCTGGAATCCACCATTATATTAGGTTGGCAGGCCAGAGAGCCCAGGGATCCACCCATCTCGGCCAACCCAGTTGTGGGATTACAAGCATGTACTGCCACACCTGGGTTCTGGGAACTGAACGTGGGTCCTCATGATTGCCTGGCGAGCATTTTACCAATTGAGCCGTCTCCCCAGCCCTCAATTATCCTTTCTTTTCTCACCAGACGTGGGCTTTTGTGTTGCCTTGTAGTTCTCCTCTTTGTGTTCCATGTCTGTGTGGATCCATGGCCAATGTCTCCCATACCCTTGAAGCCTTCTGGCCATTGTTACCCGACATGGTCTCCTGGCCACAGTTGCTGCACAGTTGATCCTTGCCTGTAGTTGACCTCTGGTCATAGTCAACTGTTTTTTAGATAGTCTAATTGTCCTGGTGGTGCTGGTTCTGAGCCCTCAGGTCCATCCCCTGGTCAGACCTCCCAATGCACGTGCATCCAAGAGCACACATGATATTACATTCATGCACACATAAGTACATGCATGCACTAGAATGAGGAGCATGCAAGGGGCATTGCTGGTGGGGAACAACTCAGAATGGATGAGGAGAGAAGTCCAAGGCTGAAACCTCTGAGGGATCCATCCCACGCCTGTGACTGAAGTATCTTCCCTAGACAAATGTTCCTTGTGGTATGTAGTATTTAAGCTCCTTTTAGAGAGGCACTTCTTATTCCTCTCATCTAAGGTCCTCAGGTCCATCAGCCTCGATCTTCAACTCAGCACATCTGTCCAGGAGCCAGGCTGGAGAACCGAAAGGAGGAAGTCTTGTCTTCACAGATGGCAATGGGATTAGAAATAATGTACTTCCCTCCTGACCAGTTCTGCAATCTGCCCTGAGGCTGATCATCATGAACTGCCTCACCTCCTCCTTGACCTCTGGACTCCTCTTCAGGGCAGTAGTGTAGAATGTGCTAGAAAGAGAAGGGCCAGGTCACTGTTTCAATCCACAAAGGTCTTCCTGCACATGGCCAGCTCCTGCCTGTAGCTCTCACCTCCTCAGGGGCTTCCCTTAACCTGCTGCCTTCCTCACAGCCTGCAGTCATGCATGCCACCTGCCACCAGCTGGGACCCTGGCCAGAGCAAGAGTGCTCTCTGCACATCTCTTGCTAACATGTCCTGAATGGTTAAGATTTGTATATGGGAGTCCTTCCTCTCTTCAGAGCATCACTTCTTCCCATGTCGCTAATGATGTGGCAAAGCCTTTCCCATCCAGTTACTCTGCAGAATTCTGGAAACAGACAAAATATGTCAGGGAAGTCACAATCCTCCCACCACGAGTCCCTTGGTTACAGACTTTCATACCCAGACTTCTCCTCAGCACGAGGGGAAGGTGAGCTGCCACCACACACTGTGTGAGCCAACAATGGTGCTGTGTCTGTCTGGTCAGTGTTTCTGAGCGCTTTGTAGGGCACAAGAGTGGGCTTTCCTTGGTAGTTCCTTGAGCTTCACAGAGGAGCTCCTGGACAGGCTGAACTTGGACCTGCTTTCTGCACTGCCCTCAGAGACACTGGCATCCCAAAGGCTCACGGTGGTCCCGAGGTGAAGTTGGCATGCTTTTTTCTTATATGAACTTTGACCCATGAAATTGCTAACTTTTAGCTATCCTTTGGGACTTGCTGCCTTATGTCACGGGTTGTGTCCCGTTGTTCTCACAAGACTTACTGGGATCAAAATGTACGGGAGGTCTTTGGGATTCCTGGAAAGGGTCACTGTGGCATGCCATGTGTGACTGCAGCCTGGAAAGGGCATAAAGACTCAAGATCACATAGACAATGTACAGAATTCAGGAATGTGGAAGACTGGGAACATGCAGGGGAGGAACTGGGGAGGGGCAGAATGGGGAATATCCACCGCATGAGGAAAGCGAGAGCCAAGTGTCATGGGCAAAATCATTCTAAACAGAAGAGAAGAGGTTTCTTTTATATTATTTGTCATGTACTTATTATATATTATATATAAAATCGTACATTTATTATATATAATACTGGGTTTCATTATGATATTTCATACATGTATATAATGTATTTGGATCATATTCACACCTACTGTCTTCTCTTGACTCCCTCATGTTCCTGCTGATCCCATTCCTTTTCCCAATCAGGTAGTCCTTGGAGAGAGAGAGAGAGAGAGAGAGAGAGAGAGAGAGAGAGAGAGAGAGAGAGAGAGAGTGTGTATTCCCTATTGAGTTTAATTAATGTTGCTCACAGAAGCCTGGATCATCCTGTTTCCACCTCCAGGTGTTGAGATTCCAGACCTGTGCCACCCACTGTGCCTGGCTTTTTTATGTGGCTGCTCGGGATCTGAACTCAGATCTTCGAGAGTGGGTAGTAAGCACACTACTCACTGAGCTGTCTCCCTGGGCTATTTTTTTAATGCCACCAGATATTCCAAACTCACTCACATACCGCTCCCTGTCCTCACACTTTGTGTCCAGTGCCTTAAACAGGTCTCAGTCTTGAGGAGAAGCTCAGTCATGGGGTACAGTGCTGGCATGCACTAGCCAAGGCCCCTGTTGACGTTACACTGGATGGATGCAAACCCTATTAACAGTGTGCTTCTGCAGAGAGATATTTCACTCTACTTCAAGGCAAAGCCAACCTCCTACTATTGATTGTTCATGACAAGAGCATCATTTGTTCTGGCTCCTTTCCCATACCTATTGGAGTACAGAGACGGGGAAAGGGTGGCTGAGAGGAGGGTGGCAAGACCCACCTAACCCCTCAAATGCATCAACTGTACAATTTAGTAACTGCCATAATCACATACTTAAGAAACAACTGATTACTAATTGCTATTATTAAGGGTATCAGCATTCTGTGATTCTGCTGAGGGTACGTCATATACAAGTCAAGATGCTACTTGAATTCCTGATGGAAATGGATGAACGGATGTGTTATGCTGTGTTTAGGGCAATGGTATTTAAGCATCCAGGGGAAAGCTAACGAAAGACTAATTGGGCTTTTATTAAGAGGTCTACCCAGTAGCGTCTATAGGTGGGATGAGTACACACGAACATGCAACAGACGTGCACACATGTGAAAATGGGGACCAGATGTGAATGGGACTTCTTACTCAAGGCTGTACGTTGAAGGCGCCATGACACTTAGCCTTATGCACTGTGCCACCATGTCATACTTCCTTACATATGGAGAGGGACACCATAGGGGACGTTAAAGTTGAGAGGGCACATGTGGCTCCTGCCAAGAAAGAGACATGGTGACCAGGGTCGGACTAGTGGTACAGTGGTCAAAGGTCTCAATGAAGTGCCCCTGACTCTCACTTTGCTGCTGTCAATGGAGCCTTGAACATGTCAGCCCAGTCCTCTGAAGCTTAATTTCCCCAGTTTGTGTCAACTCCGAAGCTCTTTGCAAACTGGGCTGACTAGGGTTCTGAGGAGAACTTGTGTCCATGAAGGAGATTAGCATCACCCGTTCCCAGCCACCCTGCCTGCCTAAGTAGTTCTTCCCACAGAGGTCTATGCAGACCAGCACCTGCCTTTAGCAGAAAGTTCCACTGATTTTCGTCTGGGGTGGTATGGTCTAAATGGCTAGTAGGAAACCAGGTTGCACATTTGTGTGCACAGAATGAGCCAAAGCTAGGCTACGAGGCAAAAAAGAGCAAGTACCTCAGCAGAGTGGACCAGACCTGCCGTCAGCCTCCCATGGAGGCAGAGTGTCTCAGTCAGGGTTTCTATGGCTGTAAAGAGACACCATGACGGTGGAAACTCCCATAAAGGAGAACATTTCATTGGGGTGCCTTACTGTCCAGAGGTTTAGTCAATTATCCTCACGGTGGGACATGGCAGCATGCAGGCAGGCATGGTGCTGGAGAGGTAGCCGGGAGTCCTACATCTTGCACAGGCAACAGGAAGTGGTCTGTCTCTCTGGGTGTGGCTTGAGCATTTATGAGACCTCAAAGCCTGCCTCCACAGTGACACAGTTCCACCAATTAAGACCACATCTAAGGCTGGAGAGATGGCTCAACAGTTAAGAGCACTGGTTGCTCTTCTGGAGCACCCAAGTTCAACTCCCAGCACCTACATGGCAGCTCACAACTACATCTTTACACAGACATATATGCAGGCAAAACACCAATGCACATAAAATTTTAAAAAAAAAGAATAAATAAAAATCATTTTAAAAAAACATGACCACATCTAATCCAACAAGGCCACATCTCCTAATAGAGCCACTCCCCTTGGAGGCCATTTTCTTTCAAACTACCCCAGAGAGAGAGGAATCAGCAATGCCACACTGACCTGCTGCTCTCAAGAGGTGTCACCTTCCCACTTTGAGGAAGAAAATGGTTCAGGTGAGGCTCAGAGTTGTTAAACAACCCAGCTGAGTTCTCCTAGGTACCGTGTACCCAGTGCTCCCCTTGGTACCTCATGATACCTAGAGTTCAACCCAGGGCTGCACTTGGCAGGACACCAAAGCTCACTGTGTCCACTTAATAGTCAAGAACCAAGCAAGAGTGGAGAGGAGCATGTGTTAAAAGCATCAGGAAATTTGCAGGCAAATAGATGGGACTAGAAAGAATCATCCTGAGTGAAGTAACCCAGACCCAGAAAGACAAACATGGATTCACTCATAAGTGGATATTAACTATAAAGTAAAAGATGACCAGGCTACAATCCACAGCCCCCAAAACAATAGGTAATAAGGAGGTAATAAGGTAATAAGGAGGGCCCAAAGGGGCACACATGAATTTCCCTGGGAAGGGAAAATAGAAGAGATCTCCTAGGTAGACTGGGGGCAGGTGGGGATGGGAATATGGGGGATGAGGTTGAGGTGTAGATGGAGGAGGAGAGTAATAAAAGAGGTGACTTGATGGAGGAGGGCATGTCTAGGTCGGGTAGAAACCTGGTGCAAGGGAAACTCCCTTGAATCTACAAGGGTGACTCCAGCTAAGACTCCCAGCAATAGTGAGTAGATAGCTTGAACTGGCCATCTCCTGTGATCAAATTGATAACTACCCCAATTGTCATCAGAGAGCCTTCCTCCAATAACCGATGGAAACAGATGCAGAGACCCACAGCTAAGCTCTGGGCCAAGCCCAGAGAATCCTGTTGAAGAGAGAGAGGAAGGATTGTATGAGCCGGTGGCGGGGAGGAGGTCAGGGTCATTACAAGGGAACCCACAGAAGCAACTAGCCTGCTTATGGGAGCTCACAGACAGCTAGAGAGCCTGCATGGCACCAGCCTAGGTCCTCTGCTTACTTGTGGGACTCTTGGCAGTAGAAACAGGGCCTCTCCCTACTGCTTTGGCTGGCTTTGGGGAACCTATTCCTAACGCTGGGTTGCCTTGCCCAGACTTAACATAAGGGGAGGAGCTTAGTCCTACCTCAACTTGATACACCATGCTTTGTTGGCACCCATGGGAGGCCTGCCCCTTTCTGAACAGAGGTGGAGAAGGGGTGGATTGGGGAGGGGAGGCAGAGGAAGGTGGAGGAGGGAATGGGAAGAGGGGTGGAGGGGAAGCTGGGGTTAGGATTCAAAATAAAATTTTTTTTGAGCTGAGGATCAAACCCAGGGCCTTGTGTTTGCTAGGCAAGTGCTCTACCACTGAGCTAAATCCCCAACCCACAAAATAAATTTTTAAAAATTAATTAATTAAAAAAAAAGAGTGGAGCATAGGTCCTCCCGCCTGCAGCCAGGGTGCTCATGCTCCCTGCCCACCTAAAGGCACTGTACAAGAAGGTTCATGAAGGCACTTTCCCATGGAAGATGTTACAACCAACTGAACTGGTGCTCCAGGGGCATAACCCACCAGCACCCACGCATGCATGTACATTCACACATCCCTACAATATTAATAGTTCAGAGTCTCTAGTTCAAAACATTTCAGCAAAAGATGGAAGGACAGAATGGAGGGAGGGAAGAAGGGAGGGAGGGAGGGAGGGAGGGAGGGAAGGAGGGAGGGAAGAAGAAAGGAAGGAAAGAAGGGCAAATGCATGAGATACTCCTCTACAGAGTAAGAGCAGACATTAGAACAGGAGGGGATCCATGGCAGGGAAGGGAAACAGCCATGTTCCCTACCAACTCTGCTGTTCACCCGGTCAGAGCATGTGGGGGCTGGGAGACCCTGCTCGCAGCAAAATGAAATTAAACCTTTCTAAGTACTTATAAATCAGAACCTAATGACACTATCCCACCACCAGCCTGAGCATTGCTCTTATTACTTTGATTCACAAGCCAGGAAAAGATCCGGAATTATGCACAAATTATTGTCCCATCTTCTTAATTAACGCTGATTGCAAAATTCTTGCTAAAGTCCTTGCTAACAGACTCAATTACGTACCGCCTGAATTGATTCACCCAGATCAAGTGGAATTTATTAGAAATACACTTTCCTACAATAACATCAGATTATCTTTGAATATAGTTAAATTATTTAGGAATAAGATGGCTATGGCAGCC
The DNA here is from genome assembly GCF_949786415.1 of Peromyscus eremicus. Taxonomy (NCBI): domain Eukaryota; kingdom Metazoa; phylum Chordata; class Mammalia; order Rodentia; family Cricetidae; genus Peromyscus; species Peromyscus eremicus. The sequence continues at coordinate 6,315,604 of NC_081429.1, read as the reverse complement.
GCTCCTGCATTAGATAACACAAAAATACCTAGAATTAGAGTGTTTCTTTGCTTTCTGAAAGACACACACCCTAGGCGCTTACTTGTCCCAGAAGCAGGTTGAGTCACACTGTGAAGAGATGAAATGCATGCCTTAGAGCTAATGGTCCAGCTTCAAAGACATATGGGCAGGAAGAAAAATCCTACCAGGTCGCGTCTCTGCCACCACCACCCTCCCCAGGACGAACCATCCCTACGGTCCCTGCCTGTGGAACACGGTGAAATTGCAATTAGACTAAATCAGGATATTTTCAGAATCAAAATGGAGAAACAGACTAATAAAACGGTAATGTATGCTGATGGCATCTCCCCATTAGCATCACTGCCAAGCACGCTGGAGAGCTTGGTTTGGGAAGAACAAAAGGGAAGGGAGGAATCAGGAGAGAGGTTTTCTGCCTGCCCGAGAAGACTCCAGCTCCTGAAAATGATGCTCTGCCTCGGAAACATGGCAAAGGCAGAATGCCATGGCAGGCACGCTCTCTGTAGCCAGGGTCGACCTTCCCAGTCCCATGCATCCCTGCCTTTTGACACCAACATCAGGACCTGGATGTGGAGGGTGAGCTGACTTTGACCTTCTTCTCCACATCCAGCTAGACAGTAGTCAATATTTTCAGACCAGGTGGATTATGGGATATTCAGGTTGGCCTTGGACGGATGAGCAACTGTCCAGAGGCTGTGATGGACTCAGCAGTGGTGAGGTAGACACAGGGTCTGAGACGTTGTCCAGGGCAGTGGGACCCAAATGGACCCAAGGATGTGGGCATCAGAGAGGAGGGGAGAGTCGGAACTGTTGCGTGAGACTGGAGCCCAAGGCTTTAGTGTTGACACTTGTCTAAAAAGATGGTGAGCAGCCATTAGGCAGAGGAATGGGAGCATACGGTTTGGAAAGAAAACTTAACAATTCTTTAACATACATAGGAAGGGTGGAGGTAGAGACGAGTGCCAAGACACACACCACCTGTGCTTCCCCATCTCTCCCTCCCTTACTGATAAAATCCTTAGGACAGTGCCATGTGCCCAAGCATGTCCCCTTCCTTGATGCTGGGGCTGATCTTGTTCTCATCTATGAAAGACTTAACAGCAGATCACAGAGGAGATGGAGGGGGAGGGGGGACACGGGAAACCTGAAAACATATCAGCATAAAGTTCCCAACCCGAAGACCAGAAAGGAAAGTGAATGAAAATAAAATGACGGTGGACTGTCACATAGTGTAAAAATCTGACATGCACAGCTGGCGTCCAAGAAACAGGCAGAACGGGGCAAGGAAAAAAGATCAAATGCCATGCTTTGTTGACACCTGTGGGAGGCCTGACCCTTTCTGAACAGAAACAGAGGAGGAGTGGATTGGGTGGAGAGAAGAGCGGAGGAGAGGTGGGGGGAGGGGATGGGAGGAGAGGAGGGAGGGAAAAACTGCCATCGGAATGTAAAATAAATGAATAAATGTAATAATATTTTTTAAATGATCAAAGGAATAACTACCCCACATTTTCCAGGATGAGTGGTTAAAGATATAAATTTACAGATCCAAGTTCTGTACGCCCGAGGTAGAGATGGGGTGCAGGGTCTGCCTGGATGTCTGGGAATTTGGTTACCATGGGAGAGTCACATTTACCTCGTAATAAAGAAGAGCATGTCAATTGGCAAGAGGGAGTAGAAAGCAGATTTGGAGATGAGTTGGTATAGTGCTCCTTCCCACAAGCCAGCAAAGGTTTCTGTGACAGCTGGTGTTCTCTGTCAACTTGACAGACTAGAATCACCTGGGAGATGTACCTATGGGCATGCCCGCTGTGGGCGGCACCATCTCCTTGGCTGTACAAGTGGAGAAAGGGAGCTGACGCAGTCATCACCCTCCACTTCCTGATTGTGAATGTGATGTGATGGTTGCTTTAGGCTCCTGCCACCTTTACTGCCCCACCATGATGAACTTCCCTCTTGGTCTGTGAGCCACTAAGACCTGTCTCTCTTCAGTTGTTTTTCTTGGAGTATTTTATCAAAGCAACAGGAAAAGAAACTAAGACAGTCCCTACTGCCCACAGCAAAAGTCAGCCAACTGGTTTTATGAATAAAGTTTTATTAGCACATAGCCACCTCCTTTGTTTCCAAATAATCTCCAGCTATTTATATATCCCAAAGACAGAGCTGAGTAGTTGTCATAAAGACTATGAAGCCCATAAAACCTAAAACATTTACTGTCTGGTGCTTCACAGAGCAAGTTTGGCATCCTCTACCCAATGGCACATGGTTTAAGTTTTAGGGCAAACACTGGATGACCTGCCTGCCCCAGCCATCCCCTCCCAGTCCCTTTTCATCTTTCAGATATGACTCTAAAGCCTGATTCACACTCCAGTGCCACACTTAGTCTGCTAGGAGACAAGCCTCTCTCGGGGAAATGTTTGACACTGGCATTGACTGCTAGCCTTTAGAAATGCTTGTAGCGATTGATACAATAGCAGTTTCATAGGTAGGGTTCATGGACTTCCAAGTCTATTTTCATTTTGTTTTCTCCAGTAATTACTTTTCAATGGATCTGGAAAAAGTATCAAGTCTATAACAAATTGGGAAACCTCCAAAAAAATGAAAAAGGAAGCCCTGGTCCTTCACCTCAGGTGGTTGGAAAACTAAACTACACCTCAGCAAGGGGGTCCGTCCTGAAACCCTCTCAGCCCCAGAGACCTTCAGGCTCTCTGGATACTGGAAACATGCCAATTCCTCCTTCCAGGAAGCCCTGGGGAGAGCTGGCCTCATGGCATACTGGCTAGGATCAACCTAGAACGCATGCTTGGCGGAAGCGGTGACTCAGGTCTGACCCTGCAGCTGTGGAGCCCATGTGGCTTGTCACAGTTTTCAGGTGAAAACGTCAGATCTCTCCACTGGTACCTGAGGCCATCATTACTCCTGGCTACACTGGAAAGTAGTGAGTCAGGTGACCGTCTACGACTGTGCTCGATTCTGAGGGCGCTGACAACTGGAATGTCAAACCCTTCCTTACAAGTGGGAGTTTCAGCCTGTGACGACCCTCAGCTCCCACCCTCAGGCCCTCTGCCAGACTGGTCTGTTTTCTACCTATATCCCTTCCATCTAGACTCCAGAACACCACCCTGGGTATCACAGCGCTGTGCCTCCTTCTCAATGAAGAATAACGGGGTTTGCTCCCCTGTAACAATCAGGGAGGAAGCACACATCCCAGAGAGAAACACACCAGCTTCCCACTGCGCTGTGCATATGCCACCTTTGGAAGGCACCTGCTGTGGCCTCCAGCTACTCTGACACCTTACGTTACCCTAGGTAACCAAAGCACAAATGTTTAGGCAGTTCATGACGTGGTTCCAGTCATGCTAATGGCCACCTCGTCCATCTCCCACTAGACTCACAGTCCTTCAAGGCAGGAGCTCCCACACTATCCATTTGCTTCTAGTAACTGAAGCGAGCTTTGTATACATTAACTCCATACATGTATGTCTCCAGTCCAATGGAAATGAACCCTCCATCAGCTTCAACGGACTTCCAAAACCCCGTTTTGTAAGAAACCCTTTCATGATTTAGCCAGAAAATGTAACTGATGTATTTTTTGAGGTAGGGTCTCATTTAGCTGAGGCTGACCTCCAATTTGCTATGTACCTGAGCTTGAACTTGAACTATGACCTTGAACTTCCGGTCCTCTTTCTTCCACCTTCTAAGTGCCGGGATTACAGGCATGCTCCATCATATCCAGTCTTAGGCGGTGCTGGAGCTTGAACCCCAGGCTTGATACACGCGTAAGCAAGCACCCTATCAACCGAGCTACATCCCCAGCCCTAACTTACATTTTCCGCACATGTATGTGTGTCTGGTGTGTGTGTGTCTGGTGTGCGTGTGTATGTTCAAATGTGTGTGGGAGCGTGTGTATATGCAGGCGTGAGTGCACGTGAGGGCATGCAGAGGGCAGAGGTTGGTGTGGTTTGTCTTCCTTGATGTCTTGTCCTCTTATATGTTGAGGCAGGACTCTCTTGATTGACCCCAGAGCTGGGGAATCCCCTGTCTCTGCCCAGAGCACTGGGGGTACAGGTGGTTGGTCATGCCCACCCATGCCAGTCACTTTTGTGGGTACCAGGAGTCTGGACGCACATCCTCATGCTTGTCCAGCAAGGTACTCACTGAGCCGTCTCTCCAGCCACCCAACTTAAACTTTAAATTAGTAAATTTGGATATTGTGTTTGTTTAAATTCATTTAGTTTATGTAATTTTTCCTGTTGGAGGTTTAAGGTCATTTTTTTTCCCAATAAGAAATAAGTCCAGGGCGAGCAAA